>NC_081826.1:302188986-302498304 GCF_030867095.1 Alligator mississippiensis
AAAGACATATTTTTGAAAAAAATAAAAACTGTTGTCACACAGTGATCAAAAGTGTGTTTAATATGCACACACACTTGGGGCTGTGTGTGGCCAAGTGTGTTCTAGTTTTGTTTCACTGTGTATTTTATTAGTGCTGTATGTTTTGTTTCCTCTGTGCAGTATATTTTGTGCTGCCTTGCTTTGAATTGATTAGTCTACATGCCCAGTGTTCAAATAATGCTTGCTTCTGGTTGGGACCAAGTGATGAGGTCAGAAAAGCTGTTTAAGGGCCAGGGCCACCTGGGCTGGGTCTCTTCTTCTTCTTGCTGGGGCTTCTGAAGCCTGAACGCTGATTTGGGAGCTAAAAAAAACCAACGCTTTCTATGGTGGGGTCACCCCCACTCTTCACTGATGAAGCAAACTGAAGCAATATGAAGGGAAAGCCTCAGATACAGGGAGAGAAAGTCTGTCTCAGGGCTTGAGACTTGTTTTCTCTCCCATTTTGTTTTCTGGGTTTTGAGTGGGCTGGTGGGGGGCATGGGGTGGAGGGAGGGCATCAATCCCTGCAGCAAACTGGTCAAGGTTGGAGCCTGGCAGTCTTGCTGGAGCACTCTGGGCAGGGCTGAGAGCCGGGCCTGTTCTAGTTGCTGTTACAACTTCTTTTAGGTTCAGCAGAGCTGTGTTGCTGAGCCCCAGCTGTGCGTCTTGCTGGCAGTTTTGGCCATACCGGTCTTGAGTGGGATGATGCCATGAGTGCATCCTCCCCTAGTGCAGGCTGCCCAGGACCAGGGTCCTGGCAGCTACTGTCCACGCCAACCTTGACTGGGATGGCCCAAGCCAAAATAGGGCTGACCCCCCTTTTGTTGTTTCCTAGCTGTTTGGTCTTAGCCTAGCCATGTGCCTGAGACTAAATGTCCAAGCTGCAGCCATGTAGGCTAGGGCTGTGCAAAACAGAAGCATTTCATTTTGACCAGCATGGGGTCAAAGTGTTTTTTTTACTTTTGTTTCAAGTTTTGCTGTTTTGACCCGGTTTCACCCATAGGATATAATGGGGAAGCGGCTTGATGCCTACCTGGCTGGGGTCACTTGAGCCCAGTTTTCCTCCTGCCCAGGCAAGGCGTCAGACCTGAAGATCTACAAGGTCCCTTCCCACCCGACTTCTATGATTCTATGATTCTATGATTACCTGGTTTAAAAAAAAAAATGAAAAAAGGAAATAGGTGTGGACAGAGTGAGGAGGGTGGCATTCAGTCTGTCTGCACCTGGAGCTTGGGGAATGCCAGGAGCAGGAGGTTCACCTTCAGGAACAGCAGCTGCTCCACCAAAGCAGGATCCAAGCAGGTACGGTGGGGTGTCTCTACATCCCCAGTGATGCTGAACACCCTCTCGTTTGTCACACTGGTTGGTGGACAGGACAGGTGCCGCCGGGCAACCTTGGCCAGATCCTGCCACATCTGGCTGTGGTTTGCCCAGTAGGCCAAGGGGACGCAGTCCAGTGGCTCTACATCCTCAGCGAGATAGGTAGCCACCAAAGCCTCAGCCCTACCTGCCCAAGGCTGGGGTCTGGTGAGTTTGGACCCCAGAATTGAAACCAAGCTAATGATTGAGGGTTTGAGGGCTGTCAGTGTACATGCTTCCCTTCACCCTTGGGTCACACATGCCCACTATCATGTGGACTGTACTGGACTGCAAGGGATCCAGCAATCTCCTGACACCCTCCTTCAACCGCCTCACTACTGCCTGCCCAGCTGGTGACAGCGGCCTGCCCCAGCCAGGAACACTGATCCCCTGCAACTTCTCCATTTGGTTCTCCAGTCCCTCACCAGGGGGATCACCTGGTTGAGGAGGGCATCGCCAGCACTAAGGGTCTTGGTGGCCTTGAGGAAGGGCTTGGGGACCACCAAGATCTAGGAGATGGTACCCCACTCAGCTCTGTTCAGGGGGCCACTGATCCCAATCTCCCTGAGCAAGGCCATCTCCTGGATGGCTTTCTGTTGCTCCACTAACCTTCTGAGCTTCAGGTATGTGGAGCTCCACTGAGTCTCCACATCCTGCATGATTTTGTGCTGCAGGATGCTCAGCTCTGCCTGTTTCTCCAGCAGCATCTTGCCCACCTTGATGCTGCAGTGGAAGTAGCCTGCCACCTTCCTGCATTTCAAAATCAGCTAGCTTGAAGCAGTAGTGGTGGTGGTGCTGTCACCAGCAGCCCTGTCCCACTCCAAGGCATCCCTCACTATTAGGTACAGCTTGTGTGCCACACACTGGATGCCAACAAAGTTGGCATCATGGACAGCCTTCACCATACAGGCCCCATTGCCAGTGACCATGAACCTGCGGGTGACCTCAGCCTGCCCAACGAGCCACCCCTGCACCATGCAGTTCATGGCCCCCATCATCTCCCTGACAGTGTGGGACTCATCCAGCACCTCAGCTTGCAGTAGAGCCCACTGACAGCCTGACTGATTGCACCAGTGCCCCGTGAGGGAGAGGTAGGCGTGATCGCCACCCTGGCTGCTCCAGATGTTGGAGCAGAAGTGCAAGGCTACCTGCTGCCCTGCCTTGCACAACTCCTCCCTCAAGTACTCCCTGCATGCCTCAGACAGGGAGGGTACAACTGCCCTGCTAAAGGTGGTGCATGTGGGCACTTGGTAAAATGGGGCCAGAAGTGCTATGAACCACCTGAACCCTGGCTGTAAAAACTAGGGAGAAGAGCTGTCTATCCAGATCAAGCATCTCCCCAGTGCTCTCGGTGATCTTGCTCTCCTTGGGAATGCACCCTCCTTTCTGTCCACCTTTCCCTCACTGGACCAGGGTGGGCTACCTCTGCTTTGGGGGGAAGGGAGCTTTGGAGCGAGCAGGAAACTTCCCTTTCGGCACGCTCGCACTGGTGCCAGACTGAGCAGGAAGAAGGGCAAGGGGGTGCTCCCTCCTCAGATGCTGCAGCATCGCCATGGTGGAACAGTGTCTCACATCCTTGCCACAGCTCATGTTCCTTTGGCAGTGCTGGCAGATGGCAAACCTGGGATCATCTGCCAGCTCAAAATAATCCCACACTACACTACTCCCCCACTTATGGGTTGAGGGTGAGGATCCTGCCTTTTCCCAGCAGGAGGAACTGCTTCAGCTGAGCCACTTGCCTCCACAACCTCAGCCTCCTCCGAGGTGCTACTTTCCAGAGGAGACCTAGGTCTAGGGGAAACTTGAGGGGTGTGGAGCACTAACTCTTATTCGCTCGCAGTCCCCAGAATTGCTTGAGCCAGCGCACTCAGCATCCCTGGTTCCAGCTCCAGCTCCTCCTCTAGCAGTGGGGGGCTCACGCTGAGAGATGAAAATGGGATGGAGTAGGCAGCTATTCCACTGCTGGTGCCCACTTCTGGACTGAGCGGAGGTGGTGCAGGTGCAGAGACGTCAGGTGCTGACACTGCTCCCACCGCCTGACTTCTACTGGCAGCACGGATGTCATGGCTGCTTGGGAAGAGGATGTGTCTGTGTTTGGGGTGGCTTGCAGCTCTAGCTCTCTCCTTACCCCCTCTCTCTCCCCTGCCAGAAGACCTGGCACCTGCCTTTCCAGCAAGCTTCATATTGATTTTTTCTGTGCTGCAAAAGGTCTCTCTCTCTCTGTGAATCCTTTTGTATTGTGCGTTTTATTCCCTCTGTTGCATGCGTGCACTGGCCTCTTCTTTGATTGTTTCCTGCAGAGTTAAGAGTTATTTAAAAATTGTGTGCTGTCTGTCTTCTTCTCCTATGAATATCTTATTTTTCTTTATAGTGTGTCTCTATGTGTGTGTGTGCACGCGTGCATGCAAGCAATCTGTGTGCCTCTCTGCACAGTGACGGATCATACTGGCAGGGAAAACACGGCTTTCTTTTTTCAAAGTTTCCACACACACAAAAAAAGAGCAAATATAAATTCAAAGAAATGAAATGAATAGCAATACTAATAGTAATAGTAATTGAATAGAATAGCTAAGCTAAGATAAGCTAAATCCTACTCAATCCTTTCTAACAAGAAAGAGGAGCAGGCGAGCTCAGCTACTGAGTACAGCAAGCAAGCTACAATGCATCATTCTGAGTCTTCCTTTCTCAGTTCCTGAGAGGAAACAAGCTGGGAAAAGACAGAGCTCACCTCCAAACCAAGGCTTTATTTCTGTTTCTAATCCCACCCCACAGACACTGTCATTGGAAAGGCACCAGAGAGAAATCCTTGTCACTGGCCAACTAAACATGTCAGTCCCCCCCCACCCCCCCCGCTCCTCCCCCTCTATCCCCCTCCCTCTTCTAACTTTCAGGTAAGCTGTCTGAAGCATCTGAAGCATTTCTGAAGTGTTTCAGCTGTTCCAAACCACTTTGGACAACTTATCTGAGCCTGTGCCTAGGTCCGGGCATGCTGCTTCAGAAACCAGAGCATCCAAAGCAGCCCCGGATCTGAAGTGTGATCCAAATACTCACAAAGCCCTAGTAGCTACCCCCTGTTTCCACAGCCTGTATAAGCCTTTCTTTGCCCTTAGGCTTTCCTGGACTTCCCTGTTCAGCCAAGAGGGATTCTTGGCCCCTTTGCCCCCTTTTGTATGTAATGGGATAGTCTCCTTCTGCACCTCTAGGATCACTCCTTTGAGGAATGACCACCCTTCCTGGACCACCCTTCCTTCAGAAGTTAGCCTTCCTGAACTGTAGCACTTCAGCCCTGCTGTTCAGTTTACCCACCCTTCGCTGAATAGTGAACTCAATCAATCGATGGTCACTATCCTCTAGGTCAATGCTGGAGGCTGCAGGGAGAGAGGAACAGGGGAAAACCCTGCTCAGACCCAGTCACTCTCCCTTCTAGGCTCTGCTCTCTACCACAGAAGAGCACAGGAGATGGGGTAAGATGGAGCTAGGGTCTGACCCATCCCATGGCAGCTCTTATGTCCCCATGTTCTTAGGTCAGTTATTAGGTCACCTGTGCTGCCCCTGTGTGATCAGACCATGGCCAACAGTGCTGTGCATGCTTCTGCAACAGGGAACAGGTCAATCACCATACCACATGCAGGGCAAGCGGTTCATGGACCCCCCATAGATGAGGGTCTGGATGAGGGTCTTGTTCATAGGGGGATGTGTCTGTAGCACCCATAGCTCAGCCCGGCCTGGGTGGACCCGGGCTGTATGGAGCAAGGCTGTGACCAGGGCATACAGGGCTGTTGTCTGTGACCCCATGGGGGTGCTGCAGCCGTGGTTGAGGGGATGCAAGGGCATGTGGGGCTAGAGTCATTGACCTGTCATCTCTGCTTGCACCCAAGGGGTGCTACGCCCACTCACATCCATGCTGAACTGCTGTCCCGGCATGAGCCCAGTGCATGGCTGCTTCTGCCACCTGACTACTGCCTCTCCCACAGCCAGTCAGACATGCTCCCACTACGCTCCTCCAGCTCACAGCAGTCCCCACAGCCTGAGGTTGGTGCCTAAGCCAGAGTGACACCGCACCACCTCAACCCCTTCTCCCAACATGAGGACCTCAAAGGTGGCAACACCAAGCTGTTTGACATGCCCAGCAAAGTCGGTCATCTCACTGTCCTTCAACCTGCCACCCCAACCTGGGAGCCCTGTGATGCCTGAGCCCATAGTGGAGATGCACTGTATCTTCTTGGCCCCCATGGCACTCACCTGCAGGTGCCAGAAACTGCCCATCTCCTCTGAGCTGCTGTGCCATGCTGGGCTGGCCCTGGGTGTCAGGCCAGACCCTGACCCTCACTGGCCACCAGCTGTGTGTCCTGTGTCCCCCATGCTCTTCCTGCCACTGTGCTGGGGGCAGGTATTAGAGTGACAATATTTGGATCTTGGGGAGCACCGGATTTGCCTCTAAATATTTTTTTTTTCTTTGTCTCAGCAAAGCTGCTGGTCACAAGGCAGGATGGCTTATTCAAAGTAACTTTGCAAATGTTTAAGCAAGCAGTTTCCTAACAATGGGTTAGTGTGCAGGATGCATGATTTACTCTGTAAAAAGAACAAGATGCAGCCCACCAGCTATCATCAGGAGATAAAGCAGAAGCAAGACCTTAGAGATGAAGAAGGAGTCAGCAAGAAACCAGAAAGACCCAGCAAGTGACCGGACGAAGGTGGAGTGAATGTTAATGAGTATGAACCAAGGTGTATAAAATGTGAAAAAACAAACAAACTAATGTTTAGTGCTGCTCCCCTGGTTTCATGGGCTGTGTGTCTGTGAGAGAGCTCACCCAAAGATGGCTCCATTCTGAATAAAAGCTGTTGTGAGCAATGTGCGCTAGTGTTTGCTCCCTGATTGCTCTGGCTAATGAGTAGCAGAATCCATGTGCAATTGGATCGTCGTCTCCCTAGTTGTTGGGTGCCGCATGGAGTCAGGGTCTAACAGCAGGCACCAGAGCTGGGGGGCCGCTCACCACCATCCAGCCCTGCAGGAGTGGAGCTGATGGACTGCAGCCCTGACAGCCCAGAGCCACAGCGTAGACAGCCACTGCCTCCAGTGCTGGCCAACAGTAACTTCATCTGCACTGTGGCTACAGGCACGTGGCCCTGGGCCTTGGAGGCCCGGCCACCCAATGGGCTGCAGTTCAACAACAACCACGTGGTGGTGAGCAAGCCTCATGTCCAGGGCTGTGGCCTGTAGCACGGCTTCTTAGAGATGAGCATGCCACCTGCAGGTGCCTTTGACTGGACAGAGCACAACGGCGCAGGCCTGGAGTACGACAAGGTGCTGACATGTCCCACCTGCTGCCTGGGCCCCTTCAGCTTCAGCCTTGCCTCCATGTTCCATAAGCCCATTCACAGCCCACCACACTACCAGAACCTCAACTGCGAGGCCAAGAGCCTGCTATGCCAGGACCAGGGCTGCCACCACAAGCCCCCGGGGACAGTGCTGGCTGAGCCCAGCCCGAAGCTGCCCGAGGCGCAGTCCTAGTCCTGGGCATGATGGCTGTGGCCAGATTTGGAGCCCGCACTGACCTGCCGGGACCCCTGCCTGGTGCTTCCCTGCCCCACATGCCCCATGCAATGAGTGACATGTGGGCCTGGGCTCATCCTGGGAAGTAGCTGCAGTCGGGGAGCAGCCGGTAGGCTGAACATGCCAGGGAAGTGACAGCTTGGCCCCAACTCACCAGGAAGTCCCAGGCCAGGGGCTAGACCTGGGGGTTGGGAGAGTTCTTGTGGGGGAGGTGGGTTCATCGGGCCTGCCCTGCTTTGCCTGGGGGTGTGGGATGGGTGTGCACAGATGATGGATGGGGATGTCAGAGGTCTGGGGGTCCCAGTGATGGAAATGGGGGAGGCCTATGTGCAGTAGGGTGGCTGGGGGTGCCCCTGTCCCAACGCTTCCTTCCCCAAACACACTGAACTGGTGAATGCACTCTCTGGGGTTTAATAACATGACCATGAGCATGAGCAGCACAAATGGCAGTAATATATATCCTGGCTTCCTTACAGTGTTCAATAAATCTGCCTGTCCCACGCTGCGTCCTGCTTGCCCTAAGCGTGGGGGCATGAGGAAGTCCCCAGCATGAAGGTCCATGGGGACAGGATGGGAAGCACGCATGGGCCTGTGGTGTGGGGCTGGCTCTCTGGTCTGCATGGTGCTAGGTGGGCAGTGCCATGGAGGAGGAACAGGCCACTGCTGTGGACCTGTCCCTGGCAGATCCCTACTGCCTGCTCATGCTCAAGGAAGAGAAAGAAGTCAAATGGGGCCATATCAGGTGAATATGGAGGCGGCAGCACTTGTGGGATATAGTGCAACATTTTTGTCTTCCCTCAACTAAAGAAAACCTTGACAGGAAGAAGAGTTTGTGATGTGGAAACCATAAAACAAAATGCAACTGAGCAACTTTTTAGTGATTCCACAAATTCCTTTTCAGAGGTGCTTCCAACAACGGCAGAAACGTTGGGAGAAGTGTGTGGCTGCAAAAGGAGCATACTTTGAAGGAGTTTAAGCTGAAACCCCTGTAAATACAATATTTTATTTCCTACAGCATCACTCCTGATACTTTTGGAACAGACCTCATATCTACCAAATCCTAGGGCTGTCATCAGTGTCAAAGTACATCTGGCCAGGATGCAGTCTGCCACTCGGAGGCTCTGTCTTAGGGAGCTTGTCCACGTATTAAACATTTAGTCACTAAAGTTTTTCCTGGCTTAGATTTCCTGTCATAGTTTAAAACAGCTACATGAGTAATGTGGACGTGATTTACACCATAGGGACTTATTATGCTATGACTGGTAAAAAGCGCTAGAGGTCATGTCAGAACTATTTTACCGTCCTGCCCTTTCAGTACTACTTTACTGCCAGGTGGCGCTTTAGGACAAGAACTGATATTTTGGTTGGTTTATTTTCTTAGGGTCATGCGGGGTTGCTTTTTGGGGGGGAATTGTTGGTGGTTTTGCTTGAGAGACATGCATTGGGGGGGGGGGGGAGGGGTTGATTTCACTAGGCAGTGCTGCCCGCCTCCCCTGCAAAGCCTCTCACTTTTTTTCTGGGTGCTTATTGCTCATTGCACAGGGTGCTGCTGGTTGGGGAGGGAAATCTTTTCATGCAAAGGTCTGCAACAGTAAGCCTGCCTGCCTCCCCCTCACAAATCTGGATTGGCATTGGGGGTCTATACCACAGGCCTCCTGAAGCAGCTGTCCCCTTACCCAAGGCTGGTCCCAAAGCAGTTCTGCCCCCCACTTTTTCTGCAAACTTCTTGCACTAGGCACTGGGTGTAGGGTACACTTAGGGCTACACAAGGGTACACAAAGGGTCTGGCTGCCCCTTGCCTCCCTACTGCCTCCCTGTGTGTTGGCAGCTGGGTATCATGTACCCAGGCTACCCAGACTAAAGCTTGAATGGAAACATTATCCTCATGCCAAAAAGCAGGATTTTTTCCAAAGCTAAGAACCAGCATGGGTGTGGCCTGGGGTTCTTATTGAGTTTGATTAAAATTCCTTGGCTACCAGGGATCCCTGTGCCCAGGACAGCTTCCCCCTAAGTGGGGCTGAGGGGGCCGTGATCAGCCTACTCCAACTCCTTCTCCCCCCCCCCCCCCCATCACCACACAGTGGCCAGCATAAGCTAACACCCCCACCCCCGCACAGCAGGGGCATGGTGTGGGTTGAGGTGAAGAAAGAAACAGCCCAGGCTCAATGAGAGGAATTTTCTTATCACGGTCTATTTGCATGTCAGTCTTTTAACTGTTGCATTGGCAGATCATCATTGACTGCAGCCATATTCCCTCAGCCTACAACCAAATCCCTTCATAGTTTCATAGTTGGTAGGGTCAGGAGGGACCTGAGCAGATCATCAAGTCCAACTCCCTGCCACGGGCAGGAAAGGATGCTGGGGTCAAATGACCCCGGCTAGGCAATTATCTAGCCTCCTTCAATACTTGTTCCCATACTGTCCTCTACCCCCAGGCTTGCCTATCTTCTCTGGCACTCTTGTTCCTTCTAAGCCTATTTCTGTTCCCACCAGCATGTCCCTGTCCCCCTTTGACCACCCTCTGCTTGCCATTGTTCTGCCTGACAGTCATACTGCTGCCTCCTTCTGGGAGTGCAGGGTGCTGCGTGTCAGGGGTGAGGACCACCAGCTGGGCTGAAGGGGCAGGGGGCTGCAAGTGGGGAGTGAGTTGCACTGGCAGGGCTTTGTGGGGAAGGGGACTGGAAGGGCAGGGGGCTGCATGTCAAGAGTGAGGGGCACCAGCTGGGTTTGGGGGCTGCAGATTAAGTAGGAATGAGAGGCATTGGCAGGGCTGGTGGGGTGAGGGGCTTCAGGTTTGGAGCAAGGGACACAGGCAGGGCTGGGGGGGGGGGGGAGCAGGTGGTACTACCCGTGCCAACCACCAGTCCCCCATGTGCTCGTGCCATAACTCCCAGGCCACTGCAGGGAGAGAAGAGTCACACAAACATGGAGAGGCTGGGGCCCACAGAGCACCCAGCTGTATTGTAATGGCCATGTATAACAGTGTATGGTGCAGGCTGTGCTAAACTGTTGTATGTGGCCGTTGCACCCAGTCCTGGGGTGTATTTCACTCCTTCCCATACACTTTTATATGGAGCTGTTACACCACAGAGCTGGGTGCCTCCTGTAGGACTGGAGAGGACCATTTCCCACTCACCCCCAGACCATTACCTTAAGATTCCTCAACAGAACCTGTGAAACTAGTTGAATGACTCTGGCTGACCCTATTTACATTTGAGTGACTCTTTGCCAACCCTATTGACATTTTCACTGACATACTGCCACACTTTTTAGCTTCTTTCATTTATTGGAGTCTCAGAACAGCAGAGACTCCCTATGCCTGAAGAAGGGTGATTGCGCCCAAAATCTTGCCAAGAGCTTTTTCCAGCTACTCAGTCGGTCTAATAAAAGATATCACAGCTACTCAAAGAACCTTGCCTGCCTATGCCCTTAGACTAACACGGCTACAACCATAAACCCTATGCCACTCTGTGTTTTTTTCTAGTTTTATGGTTTTCCTGGAACTGGGCTGGTTTTTGGACTGGGATTACAGCTGGAAATTCTCCCTGGTTCAGCCCATATGGTCAGAGGCATCCAAGAGAGTCCCCCAGTGAGGCATATTATGGGGTAGACTAGCTCCGAGGTATAATAGCCACATATAACAGTGCATGGGAATGGAAGACATGTGCCCAGCTCTGGGGTGTAACAGCTGCATATAACAGTGTATGGGAAGGGCTGAGATACACCCCAGAGCTGGGTGCAACATCCACATATAACCATTTAGTACAACACACACCATACAATGCCAGTGCTCTTCACTCCTGGTCTGCATCCCCCTACCATCCCAGGAGCGGTGCACAATCACCTATTTTGCCCCACCCCACTGGGGTGCCTATATCTCAAATTTTGTGGGACGTGTTCCTCATATTTTGGGAAACCTTGCTCCCCCATAAGCTCCCCCATAAGTGGCTACCCTTCCCATAGGACATTAATACCTGCTAAATCCCTTCCATTGGAGAGGGGGTACCTCATTTGAGTGCCACCCAGGTTACATTCACCACCTGGGTTACACCTACATTCCCAGCCCTGCTGGTCCCCCTCACTCCTAACCTGCTTCCACCCCCAGCCCTGCCAAACCAAAAACCCAGTCCAACAAAAGTAACTTTAATTAGCCTGAGTCTTCATAATAATTTGATCTTTCCCACAAAGTACATGGGAACACAGGGAACAATCCAAAAAATTGTATCTTTCATTAATCTGTACCTTGAACTGAATCACCAGTAAAATTTTGCAAGATTAGCCCCTGGAGTCTTGTTGAAGTATTACAATAGAAATTCAATGGTTTCCATGGATTTCTAAGTGGACCCAAGCACCACCTAATGGTGTAATAGGTGCAAAGCAGGGAAAAATCACATTTTCAGCATCAGATCCACTTACAAATTTTAAATGATAAAAATAACCCTCATAGAAGAAATCCATTAGGTAAAACTAAAACATGTCGAAGGTGTTAAAAGGTATCGTGAAAAAAATCTAAAATGATAAAATCAGCTGATAGCGCGGATATACAGATTTTATTTAGCTAGCTTAATAGTGACTTTTGTCCTGTGGACACAGGAAAAGTGTAACATGGAAACAAGAAAGGTGTCACCTGGACAAGTGCCCTAAGGTGTCAGATGTCAGTATGTCAGCAGTCTGGAGGAGAGATGCCGAGGCCCACACTCCCCCTCCAGTTGTGTGCATATGATGGGCTGCTGGTATGCCCTCTGTCCATGGTGGCCTCAGGGACCTTTCCTGGGGCATGGGGACAGGGACCTCTCTTGGGGAGGAGAAGGATTGGGGAGGGACCCTTGATACTCTTGTAGCGGTTGAGTGGTAGGCCGGGCTGTGGCCAGTAGCCTGAAATGGCAGGTGGGTATTTTTCCGTGATGGAGCAGAATTGGGCACAGAAGCGTATTGGTTAAACTAAGATTACTTTACTTACACTGTCGATGGATACAGCGTAGGCAGAAAGTTAACTTCAGTTACAGTTGCAAACCGAACGAGAGCTCTAGAAACCGAGGTGAGATATCTGTGAACAATTCAATGAGCATGCAGGGCACAGGGTACATCGGGAAGGTCGATGACGGGGAGTCATTGGTGGGTGATCAGTCCACTAAGTTCACTCCGAGATGGGCGCGGAGTTCTCCAACTTGGGCGGAAACTGCTCTAACTTTTATACGGCTAGTGAGCCAATTGCTAGTCGCCATGTAGAAATAATTTAGAACCGGCCAATAATGGTGTGCATAAGGATGGCGGGAACTTTTCTGCACCAGGGTTCTCCACCGTAGTGGAAAATTCCACCGTGCTGAGAAACTTCATTGTGCTGGAAAATTCCACTGTGCTGAGGTACTTAACTACTGGGTTCTGACAACTCTCAAGTCTCTGCTTTGTATTCTCCTTCCCTCCTGATGACTCCTGATGACTCTTCATCCATGGCTATCTGTGGTAGCGAAGATCATACTGCCAGCCCCAAGGATAGTCCAGGGCCTGGTGGAAAGGGCCTCAGGGACCCCAAAAAGTGCCAGAGAAGTTGCTCCAGGCACAAGTACTTACCTTGCTGTGAATGAGAAGCAAAAGCACGGGACTCACCGGGAATGCTGATGCCTTGATTTATCAGCTCCTACTGGCTCCAGTTGGCTGGGCACTCAACTGGTGACATCAGAAAAGTGCTCCCAACAACGGCTGCCAGAGGTGTGGGGAGACACGGAGAAGGAGGAAGTTATTACAGAAGCAAAAATGCTCAGACTGTGTCCTGGCAGGGGTGAAGGAGGTGAGCAGGAAACTCTCCTTTTGAGGCTCAGCAGGGTCTCTCTACTCACCTGAGTCTGGGAACAAGAAGAAGACAGGCCAGCATGTGGAGGACTGTCATCTGTCCTGTTTGAGAGTACCTGCAGTACCAGAGAAGACAGCTCACCATGTGTGGTGGCATTTCAGGGCCGGCAATCCTGGAAAATCCTGAGACCAGGTATCCTGCAACCCACCAGAGGATATTTCTTAGATCAAAAGGTGACATACCTTGGCAAGGGGTCCCGTGGCTGTGGGTAGTTAAGTTGCCCTAGTTCAAGAATGGGGATAATGCTGAGATAGAGACCTAGCAGTTAATACATGTGTATAGAGCCATTCTCAAGTCTGCTAACCTAGTGTCACTGCTTGCCTGTGACCGTAAAGCAGGTCATAGTGTGCGCAGAACTACTGTAGGCCAGAGGTCAAGCACGGTTCAAGCCAGCAAGCCTCCCTTTTTTCTTATCTTTACAACAAGTCATGGTGGGTGAGACAAGGTGAATGTGCTGTTAAAATCAGATTTTAGATACCTGCTAGGGCCTAAGGGCTAGCACACGCCTAATTCCACCAGAAAAGGAAGCAAGCAGACTCGATAATACTTGTTCATTTACACTATTGCTAGTTGGCTGTCTCTCTGTGGCCACACATCCGTGTAGCTCTACAGGCCTTCTCCTAATTTGGTCTGTTTCCCCAAAATGAGGACTCAGCCCCACCTGCTCTGGGGCCTTGTTAGCTAGTGCCACTTATCTCATGTTATGGGACATGTAATACATACCCCAGTGTTCCCAGACTGTTTTCTAGACTGTGTTCTTGTTGACCTTGTCTTAGATAGGCTGTCTGCTTCCAAGGCTATAAGGAACATTCTGTGTGTGAGATTCAGGCTTCTTAGAAATCAATTAACCCCTGCTGCCCATCTTAAACCATTCTAATACATATGTCTAATGGACCTGGGCTGACCCAAGGTGGCTTCCCTGATGCCCTTGCACCACCCCCCACTCCCCAGCAGCCAGCCCCCACCTGGCCTGTCTGTGCTGGGAAAGGGCTGGAGGCAATGGCTGGGTCCCCACATCCAACCATGCCTGCCCCACCCCAACTGTGGTTGAAGCTGCTTCTGCTTCTGATTTATGCTCCAGCACTTCCGTTCTTTGCTGTAGCAGCCCCGCACAGCTCAGCCTCCAGCACCGTGAGACAGTGCAAGCTCCACCACTGGGATGTATGAAAACCTGCACTTCTCCGGGTCCCCCCTGGGATGGAGCATGACCCCCAGGGTGCAGGGGGCAGGTAGGAGCCAGCACCCTCCCCCACCTGGCCCTGCTCCAGCCCCAAACCCTGACCAGCCCCTGTGTCTGCAGCCCCCCCAGGCCCAGGCGAGGACGATGGCACCTATGAGACCCTTGAGATGATCCCTGTGGACAAGGGACTGGCCAAGAACAAGGCCCAGGAGCCCACAGGTGAGTGTGAGGGCATATGGAGCCTTAAGCAGAGCTCACACCTGGCTGTGGTGTGTGAGAGGATCAAAGATGCTGGAAGATGAGTTGGCATATGTGGGAAGCTCTGGATGTGTGAGAAGAGGATTGAGGAGTGGGCTTTGCTTGTTGTACCCAGGCTGCAGGGCAGAGCGGGAGTGTGCAGCAGCCCCAATCTCCAGGGATTTGCTGGTGGTCACACAGGGGCCAGCAAGGAGTGTTCCTCCTTCTGCAGTTGCTGCAGGCATCAGGGTTTCCTTTTCCACCCTCAGAGGTGCTGGGTGCCAGCTGCAGAGAGGTGCCAGATGTGAGTGTGTGAGCACAGGCAGGGCTGGAGGCACCATGCACACTTGCCCATTCAGACATGCTCATGTGCTCATTCATAGAAAGCAGTTTCCTGTGTCTGATGCTGCCACCTTCCCTGCCACCCAGGCTCATGCTGGGGATGGGGCTGAGCCATTGCTTCTGCTGGGACCAGCCCCACAGGGTCCTGGCTACAGAGTCTTGTCCCCGCACTCAGGCTCAGCTTGAGGCTGCAGTCAGGGCAGGAAGGGCTGGGGCAGGTGTGGCAGGAGGATCTTGTTGCTCCCCAGCCCCTTCCTGCCCTTGCAGAGCAGCTCGCTGGCAGTGCTGGGAGGCAGGAGGTGTGCCAGGCCTGGGCTGACTCATGATGGCCTCCTGGATACTCTTTGCCCCCCACTTCTCCCCAGCCTGTCTATACTGGGGAGGGCAGGGCCATGGCTTCTGGAGCCACTGGAAGGTCTGTGACTCCACATTTGGTGAAGCTTGGCCACCCTGCCTGCGGTCTTTGCCACATGTGGGGGCAGAGGGTGATCCTTGTGCCAAGCCTTTTCCCACAGCTCCTCATTTCTTGCAGAGCCCCAGGGGAACATGTGGCCCCTGATCCTGGGCCTTATGGCAGCTTGCCTGGCCCTGCTGATCTCCACCATTGCCCTGGGTGTATTCTGTGAGTAGGGCTGGCAGAGAACATGGAGCAGGGGGGAGGGAAGACGTGTGGGTAGCATCGGGGACACAGGAAAGCCTTGGCCCTATGCCGGTGCCCATGCCCTTGCACTGCCTTGGGATGCTCCCACTGGCTGCACCATCCCCATGGCCCCGGAGGGTGGGTGGAGGTTTGAGCACAGTCCTGTTCCTGCCACCACTGCAGTGCACAGCTGTGGGTCCCAGGCCCTGCCCCTGGCACTGACAGCCCCATGCCCACAGACTGGCAGCAGGAGCAGTGTCTAGGGCAGGAAGGCAAGGCACCATCACAGGCCCAGGACCAGGTGGCACAGCCCAGGGCAGCATTGGTGCAGGCACAGCAGAAGGGTGAATGCAGCCAGAAGGAGCTGCACAAGCTCGGCACAGAGCTGAAGGAAGCCAAAGCATCTCTGGCGCTGGCCCAAGTGGAGCTGGCATGGGCACAAGAGCAAGCCTGGAGCCTGCAGCAGCAGCTAAACAAATCTTCAGGATCCAAGACCAATGCACAGATCTGCCAGGTTACAGGTAACCTAGGGCTGGGCAGGGTGGGGAGCGGGGCACCCTAGTGCTGGTGGTTTGGCAGGACAACTCTTCCCTCACCAGGAAGCACTTGGCTCAGGCCCAGTGGGGAGTCGGTGGGGGCATTAAGGAATGAAGGAACTCTGGCATCTTGGTCTTACTCCTCCAGATGTTGTGTCCTTCCCATCCTCTGATGTCCCATGTCCTGGGAACTGCCTGGCACTCACAGGAGCTGCTACATGGCTGGGCTGGGGGCAGTAACAATGTCTCCTGGTAGGGCCCACACCCCTTGGGCTCCATAGGCCCCACTGGTAGCAGCCTTTGGCCCTGGCACTCACCCTGAGAAAGGCATGGGTTGAGCAGCTTCCCATACCCAGGTTGCTGCCCAGAGACCTGGGTGCTGCACGGTGGGAAGTGTCTGTTCCTCTCCAAGCAGAAGAAAACATGGCATGAAAGCAAAGAAGCATGTGAATGGGAATCCTCCCGGCTTCTTGTCATCCGGGACTGGGACAACACAACCATGCTGGTACGGGACCACGGGGCCTGGCAGGGGCAGCAGGAAGGCAATGCTTGTTGGAGGTGGGGGATCAGAAAACCTGCTTGGGAGTGCCATGCTGAGGGCAGAGCAGGGCAAGGCAGGGTGGGGAGGTCACCCTGGGGGCTTGGTGCAGCCAAAATGTGTAGAAGGGGCAGTGCCAAACAGGCTGCAAGGTTGTCTCTTCTCTGACACCTCTAGCCCCAACTGCATTTGACACTGCAAGGGGCTGGGGTCAGCAGCAGCTGGAGCAAACACAGGTGCCTTCAATACGTGCAGCTATTTGCATGAAGGTGCAGGAGCTGGGCGGGCTGGTGCCACCATCGACCTTGTCCCCCTGTTCTGCTCCTGCTGCCCATCCATGGGGAGGTCCTATGGCCCCAGCTGCCCCCTCTCCTCCAGGATCTGGCCAGGCACAGTCTGTTTCAGTGTGGTCACTCTTTTCCCAGAGCTTCCTGGCCAACACAAATGCCTTGTACTGGATTGGGCTCTGGCAAGACCCAGATGGGGAGGGTCGGTGGACTTGGATCGATGGAACTCTATACCCAGAGTGAGTTGTGCTCCAGTTCCTTGGCTTGGGAGCCCTGTTCAGTTTAGCTCCTGTCACACATTGTGTGGAGAGGGAGGTCAGAGTGGGGGCTGTGCTGGATTCATGCAGTACAGGCAGGGGAGGCTGCCAGGAGCCTTAACCCCAGGTTGTGCATGTGCCAGGAGCTGCCTGTATGGACTGGGCTTGGCTCTTGCAGCCCTGCTGCAGCCCAGTCAGAAGCAAGGCACTGCCCAGGAGCCACATGGGCTGGGGGAGAGGGGCTGTGGTGCAGGCAGGGTGCTGCAGGGGTAAGATAGGCCAAAATGGGGCCAGGGGCCTGGTTGCAGCTGCTGGAATGGTCTGGGGTCCCTGACATGGCTTCTGTCTTTGTAGAAGTTGGAAGTTTAAAGGTCCTGGTCATTATGGAGCAATTAAAGGGGGCATCATTGAGAAACCAAGCTCATATGTTCACCTTCATTCGGTCTGTGAGAAGCCGACCAGGCACCACTGCTGAGCCACATAGATGAACCCTGGAATATGAAGACAGGAGGCTGCATGAGTATGCGACTGCCTGCCCATGCTGGGCATCCTAACTGCACCCTGGTGCCCAGGGACTCATGTGCCCTTCCACTCCCCTGCCAGCTGGAGCCCTGCACCACCACGCAGGAGTGTAGCCGGGGGAGAGGGGCTGTGATCTGCCTCTCAGCAGCCCCAGCTCACCTTGTCCCTTGTCTTCCAGCTCCCCCTGCTTCAGTACAGCCATATCTGCCCCTGCTTCCAGCACACTGCATTGCCTGCTCTCCTGGGCTTGCCTCATCCTGGCTGCCCTTACCCAGCCACCTCCCACATCCAGCACCTTCATCCTATCCGTCCCACAGCCCAGACCCATGCAGGCTTCTTCATGCAGCTGCAGCACACTGCAGACTCCTCTTGAGTCTGGGACCTCTTGAGACACCCAGGTCCTTCTCTGTAGCACTGTCTCAGCCACATCTCACCCTCTCTGTGCCTGTGTCCTTGGGTGCCAGAGAGAGAGAGACAGAGAGAAAGAGAGAGAGGACCTCTGGGGCTGATCCCCTAGGATGGAGAAGGGTAGCAGTGACCAGAAGTCCTCAGTGACCAAAGCCTCACTAGCAAATAAATAACACCCATGGGGGCAAAGCAGGCCTTGGGAACAATCATCCTGGGGAGAAAGGACATGGTCTGAGAAGGCTGGTGGTGAACAACCACTGATGGTGGTGAAAGGGGCTGAAGGGGATCTATGAAGGTCCCAGATGGCCCATCCAGACAAAAAGAGGGGTCCAAAGAAGAGATGGGCCTGAACCCCACAGAGAGAGACAGAGAGCACAAGCCAAGGTCCTTGGGGAAGGTCCAGTGCCTGGGATGGAATAGAAGAGTCCAGTGTCCAGGGGGGGACTAGGGTGCATCTCAGGAATCTCCAGCACCTGGAGTCTGTCCAAGGGAGAGCATGGGAACAAAGGGCCTGAGCCCAGAGAGAGGGTAGTGTGTCAGCTGAGCTAGAGAGCCCAGAGATCTGGAGTCCAGGAGGAGTGAGGACTGGGGCTGGGTGCCTGTAGCACATGAAGGGAAGATGTTAGCAGTTTACATGCAAGGCAGAGGAGTGGGTAATGGGGAAGATGAAGCCCATTAAACAAGCCCTTAAGGAAATTCCAATGACCATCTGTGGTCCTAAAAGTTAGACTAGACTTGGGAAACCCTGAGACTGCCTCCCCTTCCCCAGAAAGTAATAACACCAAGATTTGGTGGGTGAGCAGAAGAGACAGTGACCCAAGGAAACCCAGGCTGGCAAGGGGTGAAGGTCCATCAGGAGGCATCGTGACCACCCCTGGGAATAGCACTTGCTGTGTAGACCCATCAGATACTGTCTAGGAAGGGGCTTAATGGGGTGATGTCTGGTTGTGGACCAAGTCCATGGCTGAGAGAGAGGCCAGTTGAGCTCTTGGGCCCAAAAGATCCTTTGTTGGGGCTGTAGCTGTAGCTGTAGCAGCTGCAGCCTCAGCTCAATCCTGAAGACCACAGGCACCAAATCAACCACAATATACTATAGAGGGTAAAGGAAGTCATTAGGGATTCATTACTGACTCTCTCTGACCAGGCAAGAACTAGGGGCACAGAACAAAACCAGTATGTAGGAAGTTGAAAACTGACAAAGGGAAGATCTTTTTCCTGCAGCATGTCATTAAACTGTGGAGCTTGTGACCACCAGATGTGGTGGGAGCTGAGAGTGCAACCAGATCTACTAGCCAACTGGAGACATCCTTGCAAGAAAGGGGCATAATTTATTGTCAAAGATGATGCTGTGCTGTGGGTTAGGGCCATGCTATACAGAACCGGGGTCCAAACACCCAAGAGGGACAAGGAGATTTTCATTTAGAAAACCCCAGGCAGAGAGGAGGCCTGTCAGATCTCAACTCCAATGCTTAAGACAACCTGCACATCCCCCAGAAGGACTCTCTGAACCCCTGGCTGTAAAGAGACCTCTACCCTTGTAAAGACTTGTGTGAGGCTTTCTGTTCTCTTTGTGGCTTTTTCTACTGCCTTTTCAGTCAGCTGAAATAGTACGTATTGTGACCTCATCTCACTGGGCCAGGTCTCAGCTTAGGGGAAGTTTCCTGTTGTTCTTTGCTGTGGGCTTGAAGTTGAAGATTGCTGTGCTCAATAAATGCTCTCTTTAGATAACATCCTATTCTTGTTCAAGCATCTATGAATTCAGTGCCACGGCCTAAAGTATAATGTTAGATCTGGTAACACCATCTGTGTTGAGCGGGGAGTTAGGGGCACAGCCTCTGCATCAGAACTGCCTGGACCTTCAGTGCTGGAGGCAGCAAGAAGAGGAACAGGGGAAAGCCCTGCTCAGACCCCAGTCACTCTCCTTCCAGCCTTCGCTCTCTGCCTCTGTGTGACACATGAGATGGGGAAGACAGGCCTAGGGTCGTACCCAGCCCATCACAGTTCTTCTGTACTTATGGTTTTCTGAGGCAGCCAGCACTTCACTATGTTGGCACCATATACACTGGCCCTCCTACCTCCCCAGCAGGCCCCCACCAGGCTTGTGTGTGCTGGGAAGGGGAGGGCTGTGTCTGACAGATAATTGTGGGGCTGTGGCTTGGCCTAGGCTGCCGTGCCTGTGGTCGAGGCTGTGGCAGAATACCATCTGTCTCTCCCCTAACTCTGATACCTGACGATTTGGTTACCATGGTCACTGCAGAAGACAGACTCCTCTGCCCCATCTCTTCAGGTGACCCTGAGTTGTAACCTGAGCTGGATACATTCCTGAGGGAGGGGAAAACCTGCTCCCTCTGCCTACCTGACTGGCATCACACACCTGGGTGGGGGCTTATAGTCTCATACTTCCATAGATGTTAGGGTTGGAAGAGACCTATTAGATCATTGAATCCGACCCCTTGCCTTGGGCAGGAAAGAGTGCTGAGGTCAGATGACCCCAGCCAGGTGTCTGTCCAATCCTCTGAGAAAGGGGAGAGCACTACCTCCCCTGGAAGCGTATTCCATATTTTGGCAACCCTCACTGTAAAGAATTTTTTTCCTGATGCCTAAGCTGAATTTGCTCTCTTCCAGTTTGTGACCATTACTTTTAGTTACCCCAACAGGTGCCCTAGTAAACATTGTATCCCCTATTTCTTGCTGCCCCCCCCCCACCCCAGTGAGTTTGTAGGCGGCCATGAGATATATACAGCTTGCAGTAACATACATGTGTGATCAAAGGAAGACCATTATTTGTGCTTCAGACTGAAGCACCCCAAATTATTGAAGTGGGTCAAGTACCCTCAAGGACTACTAGGCCTGTGTTTCCCAGAGGGCGCAGGTCCTAAGTCAGTCCAGACTCTGGCTGGTGGCAGCACTAACCCCAGGCTAGCGAATGTGCTCCAGGAATGGGGTTGGCTGGACAAGAGGCACCCCCAGGGGGGCACTTGGAGCCTGGAAGGTTGTTGGGTGCAGTAAGGTGGGTGGCTCAGCACAGGAGCACCCCGTAATGACCCGCTATGGGGGCACGGGTATGAGAGGCTGCGTGTGCCCAGACTGCTGGTTGGACACCTAGCTGCTGCACCACAGGAAGTGCCTGTTCCTCTCCGAGGAGAAGACATGGGAGCAAAGCAAACATGAGTGTGAAGGAGAATCCTCCCAGCTCCTTGTCCTCCAGGACTGGGACTTCAGAACCATGCCAATACAGGTCAGAATGGCCCATGAAGGAGGAGCCAGTGACTCCATCCCACTCTGGGGTACAGGGAATGGGCAGATCCTGGCGTGTGAAGGCAGCACCTAGTGGAAGCCTGGGGCAGCTGAAGGGAAGAAACAGGCTGAAGCAGAAGAAGAAAGGCTGGTAACCTCTTGCCAGTGTGGAAGCCTCGGAGGTTGGAGCAGCCAACAGCCCTTCTCCTGCCCCTTTGTGACCCAGCCGGCCAGTCCCAGTGCCCAGGGCCGCTCCGAGAGTTGTACCTGGGCATCAGGATCTCCTTGTCTCTGGGCCATTTCAAAGCCTTTGTGACCTCCCCACAGCTTTCTTGCCCAGATGGACACCCCCATACTGGATTGGACTCAGGTAGAGACTGGACTCCAAGTCATACATGTATCAGTGGCAGTGGGAGGAAGACACCTTGTACAGTTTGTAAGTTGGCACTGAGCTCCTTGCCTAGAAACTCCATGGACCCCGCTTCCTGAGTACCAGCGCCAGGGTGTGCGGAGCTTCTTGTTAGCCCACCACAGCGCAGACTGTGATGGGGGGTCTGGCTTAGGCACTGATACAAGGTCAGACTGGCTGTGGGCTCCCAACCAGGGAGGAGCTGGTGCTGAGGCTACAGCCAGGCGGGCAGGGCTGTGTGGGGCTGGGATGGCCTGGGGTCCTGCTGTGGCCTCTGTCATTGCAGGTCTGGGAGCGAGACATCTCCTGGTTATTTCAGAATACAAGGGAGGAGAATAGAAAGAGGAGGCTGGTACAATGAAAAACACCACTGGGTCTGAGAGAAGCCTGCTGGCCACCCCCAGGGACCCACAGGGACTGACTGCAGGGCATGAAGGCAGGAGGGTCCTGTGAGTACAAGAGTGCATATCCACAGCATCTCAGCACCAGAGACTCACGTCTCCTTCCTATGCTGTTGGCTGGACCCTGAAACACATACACATGGGGCTGGGGCTGGGGCTGGCTCTGCCTGTTGTGCTCACCCTGCCTCTTGTCTTCAGCTCGTGGGTCCAGGGACCAGCTCCCACCTGCACCAGCTCCAAGGACTCAGCATTGCATGCTCCCCAAACCATCTGGCAGACAGGGCCTAAAAGGGCATTAGCGGATGCTCCTGGAACCTCAGATCTACGCCAGAGATTGGATTCCAGACCCTGCAGGTGCGAAGCAGTCAGACAAGTCAGCATCTCTGACCTGCCCCCAGCACACATGGGAGTGGTGGGGGCTTAGGGTCCCTCTCCTTTCCCAGCAGTGGGTTCAGCAGACCAGTAAGACAGTGCTGGCAGGTACCTGCCCATGGTCACCTGTCAACTGAGCTCCAGCTCTGTGGGTCGCAGCTCCTGCCCTCCTTCCTGTCTGTTTTGCAGGGCCTGGCCATCACACCAGTCTCTGCAGAGTTTATAGGCCCAGGTTTATAAGCCTATTCGTGGTGCTGGGCCCATGGAGGACATGAGCCCTGGCAGCAGAGCTGGAGGGGAACCTCCCACCCTTCCAGGGCTTGCAGCTGCCTCCCACTGCCTTGTACTCCAAGAAAATATGCACCAACCCCACTGTCATCTGGCTGCAGTCCCTTTCCCACAGCAGCCCACACTGATACAGAACCAGCAAGCAGAGCCCCATTCTCTGATTCCAGCCACTGTCCTTTTCACTTGTCCGCACCCAGGGCAAGAGGAGCCCCTGGGACCAGCCAGGGGGTCCGAATAGTCCTGGGGTTACTACCACCATGATGCCTGTTGCTGGGATAGGCATTGCCCCTGGTGACCTGTGCAGACCAAGAAGCCAGGCCTGCACTGCAGTTCCATGTGTGTCCCCATCCTGCCCAACAGACCTTCATGCTGGGGACCTCCTTGTGCCCTGGGGCAGAGGGGAGGTTGGACACAGGTGGGACAGGAAGGTTTATTGCACACTGTAAAGAAGCCAGGATATATAAATTCAAAGATTCATAGAGTCAGAAGGGACCTCAGTGGGCCATCTAGTCCAACCCTGTGCCCCTGGCAGGCAAGAAACGAGTCACCAACCCTGGGGTCATGTGATCCCAGCCAGGTGCCTGTCCAGTCTCCTCTCGAAGATCCCCAAGGATGGGGCGAGCACCGCTTCCCTTGGGAGCCCATTTCAGATTCTGGCAGCCTTCACTGTGAAGAACTTTCTCTTAATGTCCAGCCTAAACCTTCTCTCCAGTAGCTTATGGCCATTGTTCCTTGTCATTCCAGGGGATGCCCTGGTGAACGGATCATCTCCTACTTCATGTTGCTCGCCCCTTATGAATTTGTACGCTGCCACAAGGTTCCCTCTCAGCCTTCTCTTGGAGCGGCTGAAAAGGTTAAGGTCCCTTAGCCTTTCCTCATAGGTTCTCCCCCACAGGCCTGTAATCAGGTGAGTATCCCTTCTTTGGACCTTCTCCAGGTTGCCTTCATCCCGCTTGAACTGTGGCATCCAGAACTGGACACAGTACTCCAGCTGTGGTCTGACCAGTGCCACATAGATGGGCAGAATCACTTCCCTGGACCTGTTTGTGAAGCACCTACGGATGCACGACAAGGTGCGATTGGCTCTGCCAACTGCTTCATCACATTGGCGACTCATGTTCATCCTCGAGTCAACAGTGACTCCAAGATCTTTTTCTGCCTCAGTGGAGCTGAGAAGGTCGCCGGCCAGCCTGTAGGTATGATGGCAGCTCCTTCTCCCTAGAAGCAGCACTTTGCACTTGTCCTTATTGAACTGCATCCTGTTGTTCTCTGCCCACTTCCCCAACCTGTCTAGGTCAGCTTGGATGTGGTTCCTCCTCTCCAAGGTGTTAGATGCACCCCATAATTTTGTGTTGTCCACAAATTTGGACAGTGTGCTTCCCACCCCGTCATCCAGATCACTGATGAAGATGTTTACAGCAACGGCCCAAGAACTGAGCCCTGAGGGACTCCACTGCCCACATCTTTCCAGGTCGACACCGACCCACTACCACCCTCTGAGTGCAACCCTTGAGCCAGTTTGCTACCCAGTCTACCGTGTAATGATCCAAGACAAATCCTCTCAGTTTATTTATAAGGATGGTATGGGATACCTTGTCAAAGGCCTTCTTGAAGTACAGATAGATAACATCCACCTCAACTCCTGCATCTAAGCATTTGGTGGCCTTGTCATAAAAGGAAATTAGGTCAGTCAGGCAGGACCTACACGCTATAAACCCATGTTGGTTGCCCCTCTGCATCACATTAGCCAGCGGGCTCCCACACATGTGCTCCTTGGTAATTTTGTCTAGGATTTTCCCAGGGATAGAGGTAAGGCTGACTGGTCTATAGTTCCCCAGATCCTCCTTCCTCCCTTTCTTAAAGATTGGGATGTTGTTAGCCCTCTTCCTGGAACCTGACCCGAGCATGATGAGCGCTCATATACCCTTGCCAGTGGATCATCCATAACCACTGCTAATTCCTTCATTACCCGTGGGTGGAGTTACTCCAGCCCTGGTGATTTGAATGCGTCCAGTCCCTCCAAGTGTCTTTTTACTGTGTCGGCACTGACTGTTGCTCAGCTGATGTTCCCTTTGTTGAGGTCCAATGAGGGTTCGTTTATCATCCTATTTAAGAAGACGGAGGCAAAAAACTCATTGAAGAGCTCTGCCTTCCCCCTGCTATCCATCACTAAGCCCCCCTGCCCATCCTGTATGGGTCCTATGCTACCCCACCACACCTCCTTTTACTCCCAATATACCTAAGGACATGTTATTGTCCTTAATCCCTGACACTAGCCTGAGTTCTAGAGTGGCTTTGGCCTTCCTGACTGACTCTCTGCAGGTGTGGGCCAAAGAAGTATACTCCTCTTTGCTAGCTACCCCCTGCTTCCATTTCCTGTATGCCTCTTTTTTTGCCCTTAACGTATCTTGGATGCCCCTAGTTAGCCAAAGGGGCTTCCTGGCCCCCTTGCCCCCTTTCCTCTGCCATGGTATTGACTCACTCTGAGCCCAAAGAATGGTTTCCTTGAGGAATGTCCACCTATCTATTACTGCCATTCATTTATTACTGCCATTCATGCTGCTCACCATCATCTTCATATTAAGAAATCCCAGAGTTTGCATTTACCAGTGCAATGTATGTTGGGGAGGAAGCACTGGGGTAGAGGCACCCATGGGCTCCTTACTGCACACAGGCCTCACCCAGTAGCTACTGCATCACTGGGACCCTTACACCTCTAACCCCCCATCCCCACACCCGGGGCTGTACGCACTGCTCCCACCACCCTTGGGTGCTTAGGCTGAAGAGGCAAGGTGCAGGCTGTGGTGGGCTAATAGGGGGTGCTCCTGTGCTGAGCCACCCACCTCACTGTGCCTGAACACCTTCCAAACTCTGAGTGCCTCCTTGGGGGCACCTCATGTTCAGGTTTCCCCCTTCCTGGAGCACACCCACAAGCCTGGGGGTAATGCTGCCATCACGCAGGGTTTGGACTGTTCTTGGCCCCATACCCCCTGGGAAAGATAGGCCTAGTAGTCCTTGAGGGTACTTGATATGCTACAAGAACTTTGGGTGCTTGCCTTAGTCTGAAGCACAAATAGTGTTCTCCCTACACCAGCCAGACAAAGAGGACCCCAAAGCATAATGTAGACCCTCTCCCAATAAGTCTCCCATGCTAGGTAAAGAAGAGAACTTTATTGATTACAAGGTGTAGGTTTAGAATAGGGTACAGGGTACAGATATATTGTCTTGGTGCGCGATCACCAGTGGGGTCCCTCAAGGCTCTGTCCTAGGGCCTATAATTTTAACATCTTCATTAATGATGTGGACATTGGTGTCAGAAGTGGACTGGCCAAGTTTGCTGATGGCACCAAGCTCTGGGGTAAAGCATCCACACCTGAGGACAGGAGGGTGATCCAGGCAGATCTTGACAGGCTCAGGAAATGGGTGGATGAGAACCTGATTGTGTTCAACACAAAAAAATGCAAGGTTCTCCACTTTGGGAGGAAAAACCTGCAGCATGCTTATAGGCTTGGCAGTGCTACGCTGGTTAGCACTACTGATGAAAGGGATTCGGGGGTCATGAATGACCACAAGATGAACATAAGCCTGCAATGCAATGCTGCGGCTAGTAAAGCAAGCAAAACACTGGCTTGCATCCATAGATGCTTCTCAAGCAAATTCTGGCACGTCATTCTCCCATTGTATGTGGCCTTGCTGAGGCCGCAGCTGGAGTACTGTATCCAGTTTTGGGCCCCACGAGTCAAAAAGGATGTGGAGAAGCTTGAGAGAGTGCAGAGGAGAGCCACAGGCATGATTAGAGGTCAGGAAAACAGACCTTATGATGAGAGGCTGAGAGCCATGGGACTCTTCAGCCTAGAAAAGCACAGGCTCAGGGGTGATCTGGTGGCCACCTATAAGTTTATGAGGGGTGCACATCAGTATCTGGGGGAACGTCTGTTCACCAGAGCGCCCCAAGGGATGACAAGATCAAATGGTCACAAACCCTGCTGTGACTGTTTCAGGCTGGACATAAGGAAGAACTTATTTACTGTCCAAGCCCCCAAGGTTTGGAATAGACTACCACTGGAGGCGGTTCAAGCACCCATTTTGAATGCCTTCAA
Source organism: Alligator mississippiensis (assembly GCF_030867095.1). Lineage (NCBI taxonomy): Eukaryota > Metazoa > Chordata > Crocodylia > Alligatoridae > Alligator > Alligator mississippiensis. Next base: position 302,215,523 of record NC_081826.1, read on the forward strand.
GACACATTTGGATGCTTATCTTGCTGGGATCCTATGATCCCTCCTGACTTCTTGCCCATGGGGCTGGGGCCTGGAACTGATGATCCTCTGGGGTCCCTTCCAGCCTAAAAGTCTATGAAATATATGAAAAAATAACACTTAAAGCAAACAGTGGCATGGTAGAGTTGATCATGCATCTGAGTTTCTGCAAGCTATATATCTAGTTAGATCTCAAGTTGCTTACTCACAAGTATCATCCAGAGGCAGGTAGAGATTCCCTCCGGAGGCAAGCAGTTCATTGACCATGAGTGTCAAGAGAGTGAGAGCGAGTTTCAGCAGAGATAGCGAGTTTGAGATGGTCCAGCTTCTCTGAAAGTCCCCTCCTCCTGGGCAGTCTTTAACTTATATAGACCATATAATCTCATTTACCTGATCCAATAAAGACCAGCAGCTCTTGGCTGCCAGCCAACCAATGTTAAATGCATCACTGGTTGCTGGGTAGACTGGCAGGGTCTGTAGCCCTCCTCCCATTCCTGATGTCATTGCTTAGAACAATGGGGAGTTTAACACCCCCCCCCAGGTGTGTGAGGCCAGTCATGTAGGCAGAGGGAGCAGGTTTCCCCCTCCCTCTGGAATGTATCCAGCTCAGGTTACAACTCATGGTTACCTGAAGCAGATGGGGGCAGGGGTTCCTGCCCTCTGCAGTGACCATGTATAACAGGGAACACTAGCCCTGTTACCAGGAAGCAGAGCAGCCTTGTAATAGGGAACCCTAGCCCTGTTATCAAGAAACAGGGCAGCCCCTTTAAATCCAGAATCTTCTGGGTGCAGCTGGCTGGTTAAGCACGGGTTAAGGTTCAAGCCCTGCCATTTGGTCAGGTGACAGGAAGGGGAATGCCAAAACCATATAAACCACAAGTGGAGAAGGCCAGGGGGGCATCAGAGAGGGAGACTCCCACTGACTATGGAGAAGCTTCAGCAGCCCCCTTGGGAAGAATATGCCACTCTGTGAGTCAAAAGCACAAGTATGTGCAAGCAGGTACTTTGCCTCTCTTCCTTTTTTTGTATTTTCATTATATGGCCATAGGCGCCTATGGCTTACATTTAATGTTAAAATGTCGGTGGTTTGTGGCTGAGGGTGTAGGGGAGGAGAAGACCGCATTAGTGCTGAGGGGCACCATGGTAGAGGGCTCAAGAAGCCCTGCTGCACTAGGGGTGCAGCACTAGGGCCATGAGCCCAAAGTCACCTGAAGGGAGGATAGGAGCCTTGAAGTCAGGTCCTAGTGGGTGGACTTAGGCAAAAGGCCCTAACTACAGAAAGAGGGAAAAATCCCAAAGGGGCTGAGGCCCCAACAGCCTGAAGCCACAGGAGTGCAGTGTAGAAGGGCCAGTAGGCCTGGTGTCATGGAGAGTATGGAACGGAGGGTCTCGGGCCTGAGCAAGTTAAAGGGCTAGAGCCTCGGAGTCAAGCCCTGATTAGTGACAGGCCTAGCAAGAGAGAGAGGGGGTAAGCCCACAGCGGCTGAGACCCTGACATAAAGAGAAACTTACAAAACATTTGTGAGGCCCGGGCACGTCAAGAGCAGGTAGGAGCATGCTTTTTTTTTTTTTTTTTGCCCTTAAGGTAACAGCTCATTATCATACAGGTGGTGCGCCTGGAGCCTGTCTGGGAACCTGTGGGTCAGCCTGTGTCTTTTTTTTTAGAACCAAGTAACATCAAGGCATGGCAGGTGAGTAAAAGTGGGGTGGAAGCTGATCCCCAGAGAAGGAAATTCAGTAAGACTTGATGTGGGGCACACTCACCAGCTTATTTTTTTTTTAAATTGCAGTTGAAGACAGCACCCTGTCACACCATGGCAACCACATTTTAAAATAGGTAATAAGCCTCATACCAGAGCTTGGGGATAGACTGAGATGGCATTCTGCCACACATGCCACAGGCCCCTCAACTGTGCACACCCGTCCTGTGGTGCTGGGCAAAGGGGGGCAGCCAGCTTAAGCCACCTCCCCCACAAGACCTCCTCCCTCACAGTTCCAGTCCCTGGCCCAATCCAGGCCCTGTGTGCTGGTTTCTTAGTGGATGAGTGAGGTGACCCAATTCTAGACAGGCAGAGCCTTCATCCCAGCCCATTACCTCTGAAGTGGGGTGCGGGCTCCTCCAAAAAGGGGCATAGCCCAGTCATCATATGCAGGACTAGGACTACACTTTGGGGGAGGTGGGCAGTGAGTGTCACCTGTGGGCAAGACCGCAGGGGCTGAGAAGTCACAGTGTATCTCCACTGTCAGCTTGGACATTTTGGGGCTCCTGGGTGGGAAGGTGGGCAGGGGCACCAGGTTGAAGGACGGTGACATGACCCACTTGCTGAGCCAGCCGAACAACTTGGCTTTGCCACCCTTGAGGTCCTGATGCTAGGAGAAGGGGTTGAGGTGGGGCTTGGCACTGAAAGCCCAACAAATCATGAATCAGACATTACAGCAGCACCAGGAAAAGGGAGGAGTTGTACCCAGAAGCCCAAATGCCCAAGGGAAAATGTTGAGAAAATGCAGGGGCTGTTCACCAAGGAAGAAGGACAGGGAATAGCAGGAGCTTGGACGAATGCAGGGAAGCAGAGATTAAAAACAGGCAGGCTGAGGGGGAAGATAAAAGGATGAAGAGTAGACCTGATAGCAGTGTTCAAGGGTGCTTGTACACATGATGCCGTTCACAGGTACACAGGATGAAAATGTGACTTTGTGTGGTTAATAGCACAGGCAGAGGAAGGAAAAAAAATAATTGGGGGGGGTGAACATGTGTGCTCACATGTGTGCATGCGCCCCCTCAGCAGGTAAGTCTGTTGGGGAAGATGTGGAAGGAGGGAGTGGGGCTGGGAAGAGGCCGGCCCTGCACAGCTGGTGTGGGACAGGGTGGGGTGCAGAATGGAGTGAGCGGTTTGTCCAGGGGACACCTGGCAAGGGGAGCGGGTGGCAGCTCCCTCCACTGAAATCATCTCAGGAGGGCATGGGAGGCATGTGCCCCCAGGTCTGCACTTGGGGCAGGGAGGGCTGTGGCTGCATGGTGGGGCTTTGTCTGCACCAGGCTTTTCCTGGTGGGGGTTGGGCCAGGCTGGGCTTGGGGTGGGTGGTGGTGGCACTGAGAGGGGGGCTGTGGGGCTTGAGGGGATGTGGAAAATTTTGGGGTGGCTGTAGCTTCCCCCCTTCTCAGCGCTGCCCACTCTGAGTGCAGCCTGGCCCAGTCACCCCATCAGGAAGAGTCTGGCACAGCCCCAGACCCATCTGCAGCTGCAGCCCACCCTGCCCTGTGTGCAGGTCCCCCCATGCCCTCCCGGGGTGCGTGTTGCAGCAGGAGCTGCGTACCCTGGACAAGCCATTCATGGCTCAGTCCCACACCCTGCCACAGCTACGCAGGGCCTGCCCCTGTCCCAGTCCCACCCTCCCTACCACTGCTACTCACGTGCCCCTCCCCACCCCTGCTTCCGCAAATGGAAGCCTGAGGCTGGGCTGCCTTGTGGCACTACTACTGCCCCATGTTGCGGGTGCTAAACCCCATTAGCCCCCGCCTCCCCTTCTACCACCTATGCTTAATGGTGTCACAGTGTACAATGTGTAAGGGAGGGTTTAAATGACTTTGCATTGTTGCAAATTAATCTACATCCAGATGTAATTCAGTTTGCAACACTGCAAATTGCAGTGATGCAGCTGTCAGATGACCCCCCCCCCCCCCAGCTGCTGGGCAGGTAAACAGGCTCTGCAGAAAGTCAGGATCAGGCCCCTCACTGTTTCTGCCTTCAGTAGGCTCCTGCAGTCAGCAGAATGCCTGGGGCTACCCAGGAATGGGGTGGCTTGCCCCCTGTGGCAGTGCAAGAAGGCAGCAGGAGGGGGGCTGGGTGTGCTGGAAGCTGGAAAAGGCAGCAGGGACAGTACATGGGATGCTGGAAGCTCTGGCAGGTGGGGACAGGGGGTGTCATGTGTCTTGCTTTACCATTGTCAAAAGGTGGTCACTGTACACTGGAGGGCCCTCCAGGGAGGGTCCAGACTTGAGCCAAGAGACCCTGTCATTGCATCTGTGCCCTGGTGCCCTGGGCCCTGTTCAGCCAGTGGCTGAGGGTGACTGTCTGCTCCACCGGTTGTTGCTGCTGGGATCTCCTTCCGTGGGAGGACAACGGCTGGAGTTCCCTGGGGCTGGAGTCAGCAGATGGGCTGGGGAAGAACTGTGCCCTGGAGGTCAGCAATTTGTGCCTAAGTGGCCATGGCCATGGGGCTCACCTTGCCCCAAGCCTGAACTGGGAACGTTTCCAGGGGGCTCATAGACAGTTCTTCTGTAACCCACACCAAATGTACAAGCCATTTTTTACTGCAAAAAGTTTTATCATATATGGTACTAGGACTAAAATAGTTTAACTGTTAAAATGTGTTTTTGGTCTGTCAAGAGAACCACAGTGGTCACATGAAAGATGCTTAGAGGTACAGTTATATATATATAGAGAGAGAGATATATAGATGTATATGTATAGAAATAAATAGCTTTGGGAAAGAAAAAAAAAAAACCTGTGTTACAGTGTATGGTTTTAGTTCAATATGATTACATATATATTTCTGCTATGCTGCATGTTTTCATTCTTGCATTCTTAAGTATCTGGTCTCCTGTTCCCTGTTTGAGTACTCTGACAAGACAGGTGCTGCAGGAGACAGATACCTGAGGTAGACAAGGCCCTTTTGTTGAGGCCTCTTGTTTTAGAAACCCCCTGTGTTTCATAACTGTTGTACCTTAGCCGAGCTGGGTCTCTGAGACTAAATGTCCAGGCTGCAGACGAAAAGGCCTGGCACTATTTTGTTGTGTGCTCAGGCCCTGGTGTAGGACCGGCCTGAGTCTCTTTTGTTTTACAGCTGCTGTGCCCCAGGAGAGCTGTCTGGCTGAGTCCCGCTGTACGTTCACTGCACGTGCCTGGCTTAGGACCTAGCACATTTGGGCCTGGCACAGGTTGGGGTTTTTTTAAGCTCTTTGTGGCACTCAAGTGGTGTGTTTGGTTCTAGTTCCAGGCCAGACTCTTCTGCTGTTTGCAGCAGATTGGGACTATGGATTTTGGGGTGTGCTATGCTGATGGGACCTGTGGTTCACCCCTCAAAGTCACCACATGGAATTGGGGATCAGCATCCTACAGCTTTGCAGGGAACAACGAGGGGCCCTTTGCAATGCAGGACCTATGCTCTCTAGAACCTCCCTGTGGTGCAGCGAGCCCAAGGAGCAGCTCATAGGATTCATAGTGTTTTAAATTGCATTTGGTGTTTTCCTTTGTATTCTGTAATGCGTCTGTCCTCTGTCTTCACACTGCTTGAGGGAGGGGTTTGTTTATGGGGGAGCCCCAACAAATTCAGTGATCCCAAATTTCCAGGGTGGGACTTGAGCCACGATGAAAACTTATCTGATATCCAAAATTTCAACATGGCCCTTGTTGCTGCTAACCAGTGCTACACTTCCATCCCCTGTCCCCCATGCCCTATGCAGTCAAAGCCCTGCCTGCAGCTTCTTGGCCCTGGGCTAACCCAGCTCAGGCTCCTGGATGCTCTTCCCCCCCTACCCTGACCTTCCTGGTCATCCCCTGCCAGGCCTGTCTGTGCGAGGGAGGGCAGAGCTGTGGCTACTGGAGCCAATGGCAGGGCTGTGGCCCCACATCCGTCCGAGCTTGGCCCCCCTTGCCTGTGTTTGAGGCCCCTTCAGCTTCTGACTGATGATCCAGCACTTCCAGTCTCCAGAGTAGGAGCTCTGCGAGGCTAAGCTACTCCATGATGATTAGCTCCATGCCTGGGCACCAGGATGGGTGAGAGCATTGTGGCAGGACCAGTAGGAGGTGCTCCTGTGCTGAGCCACCCACCTCACTGCACCCAACCATCTACCAAGTTCTGAGTGCCTCCCCAGGAGGGCCTCACATCTGACCGACCCCCTTCCTGGAGCACACCTGCAAGCCTGGGGTTACCAGGGATCTGGGGTGATTCCTTTAGCCCAGGGGTATCCAATCTTTTTCAATGTGGTCATGAACTTTTTATTACCCAGTGGGCCAGTGAGCCATATTCAAAGACCTCACAGGAAGTGGTATCACATCACACCCCCCAAAACAAAAGTACAGTGTTTACTTTTGTTTCCCATTGCAGCACCTTGGGCCATAGAAAACAGCTTGGAGGGCCACATGGCGGCCTGTGGGCCATGTGTTGGACAAGCCTGCTTTAGCCTGAAGCACAAAAAGTAGTCCACTTTGGTCACTCAAGGCAACAGAATAGAAAAGCCATTCCCAAACCCTCTCCCAACAAGTCCACCATGCTTGGTACACAGGAGACCTTTATTGGTTAAAGAGGGCAGGTTTGGGGAGGGGTACAGGACAGAGAAGCATCAAAGAATAACCAAAAGCAAACAGTATGTCTAGGTAGGTAGCCTTTTGTCACACTTCTACATTACAGTAAACTATATATCTAGCTGAAGATCAGTTCTGGGTAGTTTACTCAAGTCAGCATCCTCAGCGTCCTGAGAGAAAGAGAGGTGCAGATGTTTCAGTTTCTGTATGAGACTTAAAAGTGCTGCTGCCCCTCCTCCTGGATAGTTTTGGCTTATATAGGCCTTTTTAATAGGCCTTTTTACATCACCTACCTGACCCAAGCCTGGCCAGGTGCAATTGGATGTGGACCAGTCAATTTAAAAAAGCATCACAACTTGACTTGGGCTCAAGCCACTGCCTTAGGACTCCCCTCCTAGGCTAAAGGTGGGAAGTTTAACAATAGACTTGGCCACAGAGGGAGAGATATTTCCCCTTCCCTAGGGGATCCCCTAGGCAACCAGGTGGTTGCCTGGCAACCAAGTTGGCAGACAGGTGAAAAGACTAGGACAAAGGGAGAAGAAACAAACCCAAACCCTTAACAGCTGGAGGCTGGAAAGCTAGAAGAGGATTCCATCACAGGCATGATGTCCAAGGGCCCCCTGGTACAGGGCATGACCCCCTGGGTGCCAGTGACAGGTAGGAGACAGCACTTCTCCCCCAACCAGTCCTGCCCCAGTCCCACACCATGGCCAGCCTGTGTGTCTGCAGCACTGCCAGCCCCGGGTGAGGCATTCCTCACCTATGAGAACCTCCCTCTGGGCCTGATGGGTGAGGGGCCAGACGGGCATGGGGCCCACCAGTGCAGAGGTGAGTGCAAGGGCATCCCCTGTCCTGTCCAGGGCTCCCCATCAGGGATGCAGAGCTGGTTTGGGTGTGAAACAGGACTGCAGGGCCTGAGATCAGATGATGGGGGCCCCCACACCTGTCCGGCAGGTGCCCATCTTAGGGCTCTGGAGGTGCAGGTGAGGGAGCTCCGGGAGGAGGTTAGCAGGCTGAGGGGGATCAGGGAGGCGGAGGATGAAAATTGACAGTTATTTCCTTTCCCTGCAGGCCCAGGCACCCAAGGAAGAAGCAGCCCGGGGAATGCCCTCCACAGCAGAGTGGCAGACGGTCACAGCCAGCACCGGAGCAGCTCGCAGCGAACCGGTACCAGCTTCTCCAGTCTGACTGGTGAACAGGTACGAGGCCCTGGCGACCCTGCAGGAGATGGAAGGGGAGGAGGAAACCCTTGGGCAAGAAGAAACACCACGTCCTTCACACTCCGAACAGATCAAGAGATCCACGAGGACCCAGAGGAGGAGGCGACGAGTGCTCGTCATAGGCGACTCCATCCTGAGAGGTACGGAAGGGTCCATCTGTCGCCAGGACCCCTCGGCACGAGAGGTATGCTGCCTCCCTGGAGCAAAGATTCGGGATGTGACGGAGGTAATCCAGGCCAGGATCAAGCCCACCGATTACTACCCCATGGTCCTAGTCCATGTGGGTACTAATGATGCGGCAAGGAGAACCCTCGATCACCTGATGGCGGACTACAGTGCTCTGGGCGGCGTGCTGAAGGAGTTCGGTGCACAGGTGGTTTTCTCTTCCATCCTACCAGTGACCGGACGAGGAAGACGGCAGGAGAACTGCATCAGAGAGACCAACTGGTGGCTTCGGCAGTGGTGTCTCGAGGCAGGCTTCGGCTTCCTGGACAATGACCCGCACATCACGACGAGGGACATGCTTAGCTGGGATGGGCTTCACCTGTCCCCCAAAGGTAAGCGTGTGTTTTCTACTAGGTTGGCGGATCTCCTCCGGCGGGCTTTAAACTAGGCTCGTCGGGGGGAGGGGAGTACGAGGGCAGGGGAAGCTGTGGACCACCAAACCATGTGGCACCCACAAGGACAGCCCAGCCTGAAGAAGGAGAACATTGGGAACCTGAAAGCCATGGGGAGACCAGCACTACGGCACAGGTAAGGAACAAGAAGGTAAGAAACAATGGGCACCTTGGGACTGGGAGCGGGGGGGCAGCAAAGGCACCAGTCGCAGGGCTCAAGTGCCTATATACTAATGCTAGGAGCATGGGGAACAAGCAGGATGAACTAGCGCTCCTGCTTGCACTAAACACCTATGACTTAGTAGGGCTAACAGAGACCTGGTGGGATTCATCCCATGCCTGGGCGGTACATATTGAGGGCTATAGATTGTACAGAAAGGACAGGTCGGGGAAGAAAGGGGGGGGGGGGTTGCACTTTATGTCAGTGAGCAATATACATCAACCCTCATCAAGACAGAATCCGAGGTTGAGGAAGTAGAAGGATGGTGGGTTAGGCTACATGGGGGGCAAGGAGAAAGGGATTTGGTGGTAGGGATCTGCTACAGACCCCCACACCAAGGGGAAGAAATAGATGCGGGGCTCCTGAGGCAACTCTCGGAGACCATAAAAGCTAAAGAGGCGGTAGTCATAGGGGACCTAAACTACCTGGACATCTGCTGGGAGACGCAGACAGCAAAGTCCCACCGCTCACGCAGGTTTCTAACCTGTGTACAGGACCTCCACCTGACACAGGAGGTGCATGGTCCCACTAGGGGGAATGCCATACTGGATCTGGTATTGGCAACGGGAGATGACATGATAGGGGACCTCCAGATCGGTAGCCATTTGGGAGACAGTGACCACCTAATAATAGAATTCAACATAAGACGGCGAGTGGGTAAGGTAACTAGTAGGGTGAAAGTGCTAGACTTTAGGAAAGCTGATCTCAATGCACTCAGGTGATTAGTCAAGGAAGCACTGCACAGTAGGAGTTTTGATGGGATGGGAGCCCAAGAAGGGTGGCTGTGCCTAAAGGAAACAATCCTTCGGGCACAAAGCAAGATGATCCCCGAGTGAGGCAAAAAAGGGAAAGGGGCCAAGAGGCTTCCTTGGCTGACCAGAGAAATCCAGGGCAGCCTAAGGGCCAAAAGGGGAGCACATAAAAAGTGGAAACAGGGTGAGATCACTAAAGATGAATATACCTTCTCTGCTCGTGCTTGTAGGGAGGCAGTTAGGCGGGCCAAAGCTACCATGGAGCTGAGGATGGCAACTCAAGTAAAAGACAACAAGAAATTGTTTTTTAGATATATTGGGAGTAAAAGGAAGGCCCAGGGAGGAATAGGACCACTGCTAAATGGGCAGAAACAATTGGGGACGGACTGGGGGGACAAGGCTGAACTCCTCAACGAGTTCTTTGCCTCAGTGTTCCTAAGCGAGGGGCACGACAAGTCTCTCACGGGGGTTGTAGAGAGGCAGCACCAAGGCACCAGACTACCATGCGTAGATCCTGAGGTAGTGCAGAGTCATTTGGAAGAACTGGATACCTTTAAATCGGCAGGCCCGGATGGGCTCCATCCGAGGGTGCTGAAGGTACTGGCCGACATCATTGCAGAGCCACTGGCGGGAATATTCGAATGCTCGTGGCGCACGGGCCAAGTCCCGGAGGACTGGAAAAGGGCTAACGTGGTCCCCATTTTCAAAAAGGGGAGGAAGGACGACCCGGGCAACTATAGGCCGGTCAGTCTCACCTCCATCCTTGGTAAAGTCTTTGAAAAAATTATCAAGGCTCACATTTGTGAGAGCCCGGCAGGGCAAATTATGCTGAGGGGAAACCAGCACGGGTTTGTGGCGGGCAGATCGTGCCTGACCAATCTAGTCTCTTTTTATAACCAGGTTGGACACAGGAGGAGGAGTGGATGTCGTATACTTAGACTTCAGGAAGGCCTTCGATACGGTATCCCACCCCATACTGGTGAACAAGTTAAGAGGCTGTGACTGGGATGACTACACAGTCCGGTGGGTGGCGAATTGGCTAGAGGGTCGCACCCAAAGAGTCGTGGTGGATGGGTCGGTCTCGACCTGGAAGGGTGTGGGCAGTGGGGTCCCGCAGGGCTCGGTCCTTGGACCGATACTCTTTAATGTCTTCATCAGTGACTTGGACGAGGGAGTCAAATGTACTCTGTCCAAGTTTGCAGATGACACAAAGCTATGGGGAGAAGTGGACACGCCGGAGGGCAGGGAACAGCTGCAGGCAGACCTGGACAGGTTGGACAAGTGGGCAGAAAACAACAGGATGCAGTTCAACAAGGAGAAATGCAAAGTGCTGCATCTAGGGAGGAAAAATGTCCAGCACACCTACAGCCTAGGGAATGACCTGCTGGGTGGCACAGAGGTGGAAAGGGACCTTGGAGTCCTAGTGGACTCCAAGATGAACATGAGCCGGCAGTGTGACGAAGCCATCAGAAAAGCTAATGGCACTTTATCGTGCATCAGCAGATGCATGACGAATAGGTCCAAGGAGGTGATACTTCCCCTCTATCGGGCGCTGGTCAGACCGCAGTTGGAGTACTGCGTGCAATTCTGGGCGCCGCACTTCAAGAGGGATGCGGATAACCTGGAGAGGGTCCAGAGAAGGGCCACTCGTATGGTCAAGGGCCTGCAGACCAAGCCCTACGAGGAGAGACTAGAGAAACTGGACCTTTTCAGCCTCCGCAAGAGGAGGTTGAGAGGCGACCTTGTGGCTGCCTTTAAGTTCATCACGGGGGCACAGAAGGGAATTGGTGAGGATTTATTCACCAAGGCGCCCCCGGGGGTTACAAGAAACAATGGCCACAAGCTAGCAGAGAGCAGATTTAGACTGGACATTAGGAAGAACTTCACAGTTCGAGTGGCCAAGGTCTGGAACGGGCTCCCAAGGGAGGTGGTGCTCTCCCCTACCCTGGGGGTCTTCAAGAGGAGGTTAGATGAGTATCTAGCTGGGGTCATTTAGACCCAGCACTCTTTCCTGCTTATGCAGGGGGTCGGACTCGGTGATCTATTGAGGTCCCTTCCGACCCTAACATCTATGAATCTATGATGGAGGGGGCTGGTGATGGAGGGGCTCTCCTGCCCCAAGGATGAGGGGTTGGCTTTGTTTGCTGTTCCCAGGCTGCAGGGCAGAGTGGGCTGTGTGGCCTCCCCAGGCTCTGGGGCTTTTCTGGTGGCTTACAGGTGCCCTGCCCAGCAGCCTGGAGTCCTGTCCCCCTCCCATGGAAGTGCTGCTCCCTGCACAGCCTTGTGTTGGGCAGGACTGGACTGGTGGGGCTGATCGGGGATGGGTAGGGGCTCACAGTGCTGCTGTCCCAGGCAGACCCTGTTTGGTAGTGTGGGGGGCCTCACATCCTTCCAGACAGCAAAGCTACTTCTCCACTCCCTGGGACAACGGCCCCGTCCATCCCCAGGACAGGTCTGCACTACCATTCAGGTTCTGTCTCTGCTCCATGACTGGCATCAGGTGTGGGAGGTAGATAGCTGTCTCCTGGACTCTTTCTGAGGCCTGGTCAGCACCAGCTGGCACCGCTGCTTCCCATGGCTGATGTCTGATGCTACGGTGAGGGCAGCCCATGCTGTTCTGCAGCATGTTACTGTTTCATGGGACTTTGGAGACCCAGGAAGCCCCAGGGTCTGTGAAGCCCTTCAGTAGTGTTGACCCCTAGTTGGTTCTCTTCCATGAGGTGCTTTTCCTCTCCTTCCCTAGGATGAGGTTCTTCCCATTGCTCTTTATCCTGTCAGCTCCAGCCCAGCTTTCCAGGCTTCCAAGACTCATCTCCATTGTGCTCCTGTCCTCTGGCATTTTCACAGTCCTCCTCAGTGTCATGCTGGCCTCCACATGCTCAATCTTCAGCTATCCCTCGCTACAAGGATGCTGTCTGCCGGGGTCAGAGGGTGGGGGTGGGGCACTAGTTTTGTGTTTTAAGATGGCTGAGAAGTCCAGTCTGTTCTTGGCAAGTTTTTTCACAGACATGACAGGTCATGGCTGGGGGCGTGGAGAGGGGGAGGCACAGCTGTTGACCAGGATGCACAGCTGTTGGCCAGGATGCTGTGCACTTTCCTTCCTTTTGTGCCATTTCTCAGCTTCCGGAGCAAGATAGTTTTCTTTGAAGTGGGCCATAGCTTGACATATGGTGCAGTGCCATTGAGACATGTTACAAGTCAGCATTTCCCACTTTGTAGGGTTGATGCCACCCTTCTTAACGTATGCTTTCAGGATCTTGTTGTAGCTCTTCCTCTGTCCTCCTTGGGTCCTCTTACCATGACTAAGTTTAAAGAAGAGGACTTGCTTTGGGAGATGGGAGTCAGTTATCCACGCACAGTGTCCAGGCCAGTGGAGTTGTTGTTCCATGATCTCTACCTCAGTACTGGTTATGTTAGCTGCAGAGAGTGTGCTGGCATTGGTACAGTACTAAGGATTTTCCTGTGGCAACTCTGATGGAACTATTCCAGGTGCTTAATATGGCTTTGATATGTCACCCACGTCTCACACCCATAGATAAGTGTAGGGATAACCACTGTAATGTAGACCAGGATCTTAGTTTCCATCTGCAGATCTCGATCAGCAGACACAGCAAAGCAGATTTCCAAAGGATATGCTGGAGCAGTGAATCCAAGTGATCTTATATTTTTCTGCCTGAAGATGGTATTCATGATGAGCAAGCCATGGTCTGCACATATGCTGAGGATGATACCATTGGAATTGACTTTTCCTACCCTCTCTTTCCCAATGGTGCCACTCCAGAATTCAGCATGGCACCCAACTCTTGTGTTGGAGTCTCCCATGAGGATGAGCTTGTATTCCTTGGCAGTGACAGTCAGGAGGGTGAGAAGAGCACAGTAGGATGGTTCCTTGTTGACTTCTTCATTGTTAAGTATGGGGGCATATGCATTAATGACCATAGCATACCGGTTGTTACTGAGGCAGAGTCATAACATGTTTGTTTATGTCCACATGGGAGTTCTGAAAGCTGACTGACAATCTTGATTGAATTCACCATGCAACATAGGGTGGGAAAGATAGCCAATAGGGTGGAAGTGCCTGACTTCAGAAAGGATAACTTCAGTGTGCTCAGGAGACTAGTTAGCGAGCCACTGAAGAAAAGGAGAATTGGTGAGATAGGAGTCCAGGACCAAGGATAGGAGTGGTCATTCATAAAGGGAACAATCCTATGGGCACAGAAGGAGACAATCCTTTTGTGCAGGAAAGGGGGCAAAGGGGCCAATAAACCCTTTTGACTGAACAGAGAAGTCCAGGAAAGCCTAGGGGCTAAAAAAGAAGCATATAGGCAATGGAAACAGGTGGTAGCTACCAAGGTGGAGTATATACACTTGGCCCACACTTGCAGGGAGGCAATCAGAAAGGCCAAAGCTGAAACAGAATTTGGCTGGTAACAAAAATTAAAGACAACAAAAAGTCCTTCTTCAGGTATATAGGGAGAAAAGAGAAGGCACAGGATAGAATAGCCCCCTACAAGACAAAACTAGGGCAATTAGTGATGGATTGGTGGGGGAGGGGACAAAGTGGAGCTCTTCAAGAAGTTTTTTGCCTCTGTATTCCTGAACTCAGATCAGGAAAAAGCTCCCAATTGCATCATAGATGGGCATAAAAGGGAAACCAGCCCACCAACTGATAGCACCAACTTAGTGAAGAGACACTTGGAGGGGCTGGAATGTGTTTAAGTCAGCAAACTCAGATGATCTTCATCCACGGGTGCTGAAGGAATTGGCAAGTGTCATACCAGAGCCACTGGCATGGCTGTTTGAGCACACTTGGCACTCAGGTCAGGTTCAACAGGACTAGAGAAGGGCCAATGTGGTCTCTATTTTCAAGAAGGGGAGGAAGGAGGATCCAGGTAATTATAGACCTCTATTCTAGAGAAAATCCTTGAAAAAAAATATTAAGGATCACTTCTGTGAGAATCGCGCAGGGAACGCAATGCAAAAGGGCAACCAGCATGGATTCATAGCAGGTATATCCTGCCTGACTAACCTTGTTTCTTTTTATGACCAGGTCACAGAATGCTTAGATGCAGGAATCAAGGTGGATGTCATCTACTTGTATGTTTAGAAGACCTTCAATACGGCATCTCATATTCTCATAAATAAATGTAGATGACCATACAGTCAGGTGGGTAGCAAATTGGCTTAGGGGTCACACCCAGCGAGTGGTGGTGGACGGGTTGGTATTGACCTGGAAAGATGTGGGCCATGGAGTCCCACAAGGCTTGGTCCTTGGACCGGTGCTGTTCAATGTCTTGATCAGTGATTTGGATGAGGGTGTAGAAAGCACTCTGTCCAAATTTACAGATGATACCAAATTATGGGGTAAAGTTAACACACCAGAGGGTAGGGAACGAATCCAGGTGGATCTGGACAGGTTGGAAAAGTGGGCAGAACAGAATAGGATGCAACTGAATAAGGACAAATGCAAGGTGCTGCACCTAGGGAGGAGGAATCACCAGCATGCTTACAGTTTGGAGGAGGACCTTCTCAGCAGTACAGCAGTGGAAAGTGATCTTGGAGTCACTGTTGAGTCCCCGGCGAACATGAATTGTTGATGTGACAAAGTGATCAGTAAGCTAACTGCACTTTATCATGCATTAGCAGGTGCATGACAAACAGCTCCAAGGAGGTGATACATTCCCTCTATGCGGCGCTGGTCTGGCCAAAGTTGGAGTACTGTGTCCAGTTTTGGGTGCCACACTTCAAGAGGGATGTGGACAACAGTGAGAGGGTTCAGAGGAGGGCCACTCATGTGGTTAGGGGCCGGCAGGCAAACCCCTACGAGAAAAGATTGAGGACCCTGGATCTCTTCAGCCTCTGCAATGGAAGATTGAGATGGGATCTTGTGACTGCCTACAAATTCATCAAGGGGGGGGGGGGGGGGGCAGGGCAGCAAAGAATGGGGGATGTTCTGTTTACCAGGGCACCCCTTGGAGTCACTAGGAGCAATGACCACAAACTGACAGAGAGAAGATTCAGGTTAGACACTAGGAATAACTTCTTCACGGTCAGGGTTGCCAAAATCTAGAATGGGCTTCCAAGGGAGATGGTGCTCTCCCTTACCTTGGCGGTCTTTAAGAGGAGGCTGGACATACACCTGGCTGGCATTGTCTGATTCCAGCTCTCTTTCCTGCCCAGGGAAAGCAGTTGGACTCAGTGATCTACTGATGTCCTTTCCAACCCTAACATCTATGAATCCATGAATCTATTAATCTTGTTCTTGATGGAAAAGCAAGCTCTGTGAATGTGCCTTTCTTCAGGTGACATATCTTTCCAAAAACAGGGTAGCCACCTCATTCTTCCTTCAGCCTACATGCATATTTGTGACTAGAAACTCCCAGAGATAACTATTCCTGTCCCCACCAACACTCATTCATCACCACAGGACTTGGTTTGTGGGAGATGTTGGTGTAACAAGCTGGCCATTCAGGGTCAAAAGAACTTAGCCTGCTCACCTGTGCTAGGACAGTGCTCAAACATTCGCCCAACACACCTTGTTGTTCCCATAAAAGGATGCCCAGGTGCTTCTCCATAGCGCTGCCCCACCCGTGTCTCACCCACTCTGTCTGTGTCCACGATCCTTCCTCCAGAGGCAGCACTGTGCACGTGTCCATCCTAAACTGCATCCTGTCAGCTTCAGCCCAGCTTTCTAGGCTGTTGAGTTGCATCTGTGTTGCGTTCATCCCCTCCAGGGTGTTCACAGCCCTTCCCAGCATCAGGTCATCCATAACTTGTTCCTGAAGCTTTCTGTGCTGGTGTCCAGACCATGAACAGACACGATGAGCAGCCCCAGGCCCAGGACAGACCCCTGTGGAATCTGCTGAAAGCCTCCTGCCATCCTGACAAGCAGCCAGTCAGAGTTACTGACCCCTTTGCTGCCAGCAATGGATCCAGATGTCTGCCCACTGTGTAATAGCTTTGTGCAAGCCACGTGTCTGCACTTGATTTATGAGGACCTTGTGCAGGATCTTGTCCAAAACCATGCTGAAGTGCAGACACATGACAGTCACAGCAGGCCCTTTGCCCCCACCCCCACAGTCATAGCAGGAGATCAAGCTTGTTGGACAATGGACTAGATTTTCCTCCTCCACATGTTTGCAAACAGTCATCCTACATGTCTACTTCCTGGGGATCAAGGTGAGGGAGAAGAATCTATAATACCCCAGATCCCCTCTTGTCTGTTCCAGAGAGGAGCCCCACATTCCCCATCTCTGGTCCTCTGGGTCCCACCTGTGTCCCACGACTTGGTCAGTCTCATTACCAAGGTCCACGAGGTCCCCTCTGCCCAGCCCTTCCTTCAGTGCCCTGGGGTGAAGTTCCTGACTTGAGTTCATGCAGACCCATCAATTCCTGTGTAGGAAGGGGCTTGATGGGTGATCTCTCATTGTGGACCAAGTCTATAGCTGGGGGAGAGGACAGATGACGTTTTGACCCCAAAGGGCCCTTCCTGTGGGCTGGAGCCATAGCAGCTTCAGCCCTAGCTCAATCCTGCAGGCAATGGAGACCAGATTAACCCGCAATGTACTATAGGGATTAGAGGAAGTCACTAAGGATTTATTACTGACTCTTTCTCACCAGGCAGGAACTAGGTACACCGAATGAAAACAGCAGCCAATAAGTTTAAACTGACAAAGGGAAGTGCTTTTTTTCCCCAGAGTGTCATTAACATGTGGAGCTCATGGCCAACAGATGTGGTGGGAGCTGTGAGTGCAGACAGGTTTCCCCAGGGGACTGGAAATGTCTTTAGAAAAAAGGGGCATCAGTTGTTGCCAAAGACCTGGCACAATCATCACATGTGTGTTGGAGACAGAGCTAATTGAGCAGGAAAGAGTCCAAGAGTACTTGGGCTGGGGGGGGACCAAGGAAAGCAGGGAACTACATTTCCATTTGAAAGCAGAAGCTGTAAGAGGTGAGACTGGAGTGCCTGAGAAGAGACAAGGACACTGAGTGCAGGAGGGTCATGCCCTGCTAGAGGTGAGGGCTGTGGCGGGCCAGTAGGAGGCGCTTCTGCATTGAGCTGCCCACCTCACTGCACCTGATCACCTTCCAGGCTCCGAGTGCCTCCCTGAGGTGCCTCACGTCTGAACAACGCCTTCCCTGGAGCATACCCACTAGCCTGGGGTTCCCACTGCCACCATACAAGGCTCTGGACTCAATTCTGGCTCTGTGCACCTTGGAAAACACAGGCCTGATCATCCAATGGGTACTAGACCCAATACAGGCACTTGGGGCACTTCTCCAAGTCAGGGACTTATTAGAAAAAGTCTCCCTTAGTCCACAGAACTAAGAGTCCTCATAGATTCATAGATTCATAGATGTTAGGGTTGGAAGGGACCTCAATAGATCATCGAGTCCGACCTCCTGCATAGGCGGGAAAGAGTGCTGGGTCTAGATGACCTCAGCTAGATGCCTATCCAACCTCCTCTTGAAGACCCCCAGAGCAGGGGAGAGCACCACCTCCCTTGGGAGCCCGTTCCAGACCTTGGCCACTCGAACTGTGAAGAAGTTCTTCCTAATGTCCAATCTAAATCTTCTCTCTGCTAGCTTGTGGCCATTATTTCTTGTAACCCCCGGGGGCGCCTTGGTGAATAAAACCTCACCAATTCCCTTCTGTGCCCCCGTGATGAACTTATAGGCAGCCACAAGGTCGCCTCTCAGCCTTCTTTTGAGGAGGCTGAAAAGGTCCAGGTTCTCTAGTCTCTCCTCATAGAGCTTGGCCTGCAAGACCTTAACCATATGAGTTGCCCTTCTCTGGACCCTCTCCAGGTTATCCGCATACCTCTTGAAGTGTGGCGCCCAGAATTGCACGCAGTACTCCAACTGCTAATCTCCACCTAATAATAGAATTCAACATAAGACGGCAAGTGGGTAAGGTAACTAGTAGGGTGAAAGTGCTAGACTTTAGGAAAGCTGATCTCAATGCACTCTGGCGATTAGTCAAGGACACACTGCAGAGTAGGAGTTTTGAAGGGATGGGAGCCCAAGAAGGGTGGCTGTGCCTTAAGGAAACAATCCTTCGGGCACAAAGCAGACGATCCCTGAGCGAGGCAAAAAAGGGAAAGGGGCCAGGAGGCTTCCATGGCTGACCAGAGAAATCCAGGGCAGCCTAAGGGCCAAAAGGGGAGCACATAAAAAGTGGAAACAGGGTGAGATCACTAAAGACGAATATACCTCCTCTGCTCGTGCTTGTAGGGAGGCAGTTAGACGGGCCAAAGCTACCATGGAGCTGAGGATGGCAACCCAAGTAAAAGACAACTGAGTACTGCGTCCAGTTTTGGGCTCCACAATTCAAAAAGGATGTGGAGAAGCTTGAGAGAGTGCAGAGAAGAGCCACGCACATGATCAGAGGTCAGGGAAGCAGACCATACGATGACAGGCTGAGAGCCCTGGGGCTCTTTAGCCTGGAAAAGCGCAGGCTCAGGGGTGATCTGATGGCCACCTACAAGTTTATCAGGGGTGACCACCAGTATCTGGGGGAACATCTGTTCACCAGAGCGCCCCAAGGGATGACGAGGTCGAATGGTCACAAACTGCTACAAGATCATTTCAGGCTGGACATAAGGAAGAATTTCTTTATTGTCCGAGCCACCAAGGTCTGGAACAGCCTGCCACCGGAGGTTGTTCAAGCGCCTTCATTGAACACCTTCAAGATGAAACTGGATGCTTATCTTGCTGGGATCCTATGACCCCAGCTGACGTCCTGCCCTTTGGGCGGGGGGCTGGACTTGATGATCTTCCGAGGTCCCTTCCAGCCCTAATGCCTATGAAACCTATGAAAATATGAAACAACAAGAAATTGTTTTTTAGATATATTGGGAGTAAAAGGAAGGCCCAGGGAGGAATAGGACCCCTGCTAAATGGGCAGAAACAATTGGTGACGGATAGGGGGGACAAGGCTGAACTCCTCAACGAGTTCTTTGCCTCAGTGTTCCTAAGTGAGGGACACGACAAGTCTCTCACTGGGGTTGTAGAGGCAGCAGCAAGGCGCCAGACTGACATGCGTAGACCCTGAGGTGGTGCAGAGTCACTTGGAAGAACTGGATGCCTTTAAGTCGGCAGGCCCGGATGAGCTCCATCCCAGGGTGCTGAAGGCACTGGCTGACATCATTGCAGAGCCACTGGCGGGAATATTCGAACGCTCGTGGCGCATGGGCCAAGTCCCGGAGGACTGGAAAAGGGCTAATGTGGTCCCCATTTTCAAAAAGGGGAGGAAGGAGGACCCGGGCAACTATAGGCCAGTCAGTCTCACCTCCATCCTTGGTAAAGTCTTTGAAAAAATTATCAAGGCTCACATTTGTGAGAGCCCGGCAGGGCAAATTATGCTGAGGGGAAACCAGCACGGGTTTGTGGCGGGCAGATCGTGCCTGACCAACCTAGTCTCTTTCTATGACCAGGTTACGAAATGCCTGGACACAGGAGGAGGGGTGGATGTCGTATACTTAGACTTCAGGAAGGCCTTCGATACGGTATCCCACCCCATACTGGTGAACAAGTTAAGAGGCTGTGACGTGGATGACTGCACAGTCGGGTGGGTGGCGAATTGGCTAGAGGGTCGCACCCAGAGAGTCGTGGTGGATGGGTCGGTCTCGACCTGGAAGGGTGTGGGCAGTGGGGTCCCGCAGGGCTCGGTCCTTGGACCGATACTCTTTAATGTCTTCATCAGCGACTTGGACGAGGGAGTCAAATGTACTCTGTCCAAGTTTGCAGATGACACAAACCTATGGGGAGATGTGGACACGACAGAGGGTAGGGAACAGCTGCAGGCAGACCTGGATAGGTTGCACAAGTGGGCAGAAAACAACAGGATGCAGTTCAACAAGGAGAAATGCAAAGTGCTGCACCTAGGGAGGAAAAATGTCCAGCACACCTACAGCCTAGGAAATGACCTGCTGGGTGGCACAGAGGTGGAAAGGGATCTCGGAGTCCTAGTGGACTCCAAGATGAACATGAGCCGGCAGTGTGACGAAGCCATCAGAAAAGCCAATGGCACTTTATCGTGCATCAGCAGATGCATGACGAATAGGTCCAAAGAGGTGATACTTCCCCTCTATCGGGCGCTGGTCAGACCGCAGTTGGAGTACTGCGTGCAATTCTGGGCGCCGCACTTCAAGAGGGATGCGGATAACCTGGAGAGGGTCCAGAGAAGGGCAACTCGTATGGTCAAGGGCCTGCAGACCAAGCCCTACGAGGAGAGACTAGAGAAACTGGACCTTTTCAGCCTCCAAAAGAGAAGGTTGAGAGGCGACCTTGTGGCTGCCTATAAGTTCATCACGGGGGCACAGAAGGGAATTGGTGAGGATTTATTCACCAAGGCGCCCCCGGGGGTTACAAGAAACAATGGCCACAAGCTAGCAGAGAGCAGATTTAGATTGGACATTAGGAAGAACTTCTTCACAGTTTGAGTGGCCAAGGTCTGGAACGGGCTCCCAAGGGGGTGGTGCTCTCCCCTACCCTGGGGGGTCTTCAAGAGGAGGTTAGATGAGTATCTAGCTTAGGTCATCTAGACCCAGCACTCTTTCCTGCTTATGCAGGGGGTCGGACTCGATGATCTGTTGAGGTCCCTTCCAACCCTAACATCTATGAATCTATGAAAACTGCGGTCTGACCAGCGCCCGATAGAGGGGAATTATCACGTCTTTGGATCTATTCGTCATGCATCTGCTGATGCACGATAAAGTGCCATTGGCTTTTCTGATGACTTCGTCACGCTGCTGACTCATGTTCATCGTGGAGTCCACTAGGACTCCAAGATCCCTTTCCACTTCCGTGCCACCCAGCAGGTCATTCCCTAGGCTGTAGGTGTGCTGGACATTTTTCCTCCCTAGGTGCAGCACTTTGCATTTCTCCTTGTTGAACTGCATTCTGTTGTTTTCTGCCCACTTGTCCAACCTGTCCAGGTCTGCTTGCAGCTGTTCCCTGCCCTCCAGCGTGTCCACTTCTCCCCACAGCTTTGTGTCATCCGCAAACTTGGACAGAGTACATTTCACTCCCTCGTCCAAGTTGCTGATGAAGACATTAAAGAGTATCGGTCCAAGGACCGAGCCCTGCGGGACCCCACTGCCCACACCCTTCCAGGTCGAAGCCGACCCATCCACCACGACTCTCTGGGTGTGACCCTCTAGCCAATTCGCCACCCACCGGACTGTGTAGTCATCCAAGTCACAGCCTCTTAACTTGTTCACCAGTATGGGGTGGGATACCGTATCGAAGGCCTTCCTGAAGTCTAAGTATACAACATCCACCCCTACTCCTGTGTCCAGGCGTTTTGTAACCTGGTCATAAAAAGAGACTAATTTAGTCAGGCACGATCTGCCTGCTAGGAACCCGTGCTGGTTTCCCCTCAGCAAATTTGTCCTGCCGGGCCCTCGCAAATGTGAGCCTTGATAATTTTTTTAATGACTTTGCCAAGGATGGAGGTGAGACCATTATGCCTCCTCGGCGTAATTTAGACCCACCCCTCAATAAGTCTCCCACACCGGTCACAAAGGAGAACTTTATTGATTATAGGGGATAGGGTGAAAACAGGGTAAAAGGTAGAGCAGTATCATAGGAATATCAGAGGTATCCCATAGAACAAACCAGTGTGGCTGAGGTAGCCTTTTGATCACGCATCTGAGTTACTGTAAGCTAAATATCTAGTCGAATTTCGAGTAGCTTACTCACACTCATCGTCTAGAGGTGGTTGGAGTTTTCCTCTGGAGGCAGGGCACTCTTTGAGCATGAGGTTAGGAGGAGAGAGCCAGGTTCAGATGGTGAAACTCCTCTCCCAGTTTCAGATTCACCTCGATGACTGCATGGCTAGTGGCTACCTTTTTCCTGGACCAGGCCTTTAAATAGCCTTTCTGACCTCAGCAGCCTGGTCCAATTGAAGCTGCCAGTGCTGGCCACTAGCCAACCAATTTAAAAAGCATCACGGGTCACCTGGACTGGTGAGCGGGGCTTTTCCCTCCCCCTCTCCAGGTGACCAGAGAATCCACCTCTGAGGCACGAGGCTTTTGTCATGCAGACAAGGGAGGAAGATCCCCCTCCCTGAGGAATTCAGCACTATCCTCTCCCGCTGGCAGAGACAGATTTCTGAAGAGGGGCACAGGCGGTGGCATTTCTGCCACAAGGGCAATGCTATACAGGACAAGGGTTCAGGCACACAGAGGGAGAGGGGCATGAACGACATGTGCCCCTAGGACACGGCGACTGCCCACAGGTGGCGGCGGGGGTGTAGCGGAGGTGAGAGGGGAGCTCCCGCAGGCAGCAGCGGTGATGGCAGTGGCAGCAGGGGGGTGGCAGGGTGGAGAGCAGTGACTGCCCACAGTCCAGGGGTTGCACCGCCAATCTGGGGGGTGCACATGCACCTGCGTGCACCCCTTATGCATCGCCAATGGAAAAAGAGGTGCAGATTCAGGTGTAACAACTCAGGCAGGGAGGAGGCCTGTGGGATCTCCACTTCAGTGCTAAGATGACCTGTGCATCCCCCAGAAGGACTCGCTGATACCTTGGCTATGAGGAGACCTCTGCCCTTGGGATGATGTGAGACCTATGCAAGGCTTTCTGTTGTCTTTGCAGATTCTTCTACTGCATTTTCAGTCATATGAAGTTGTGTGTGTTGTCACCGCATCTCATTGGGCTGTGTCTCAGGTTAGGGGAAGTTTCTGTTGCTGATAGTTGTGGGCTCGAAGTCGCAGACTGCTGTGCTTATTAAATGCTCTCTTCAGATAATGGACAATTCTTATTCAAATGTCTATGACTTCATAGATTTCATAGATTTCATAGACATTAGGGGCTGGAAGGGACCTTGCAAAATCATTGAGTCCAGCTCCTCCGCCATAGGAAGGAAGTCTGCAGGGATCAAATGATCCCAGCAAGATAAACATCCAAATGCCTTTCAAATGAGTCCAGAGTAGGTGCTTGCACCACCTCCGGGGGGGGGGGGGGGATCTGTTCCAAACCCTGGACACTCAGACAGTAAAGAAGCTGTTCCTTATGTCCAGTCTAAATTGGCCTTGTTATCCCTTGGGGGGCCCTGGTGAACAACTGTCCTCCCAGGTCCTGGTGTACCCTGCTTATGTACTTATAGGCTGCCACCAAGTTCCCGCTGAGCCTTCTCTTCTCCAGGATGAAGAGTCCCATGTCCCTCAGCCTCCCTTCATAAGGTGTGCTCTCTTGGCCTTGTGGCGGGCCAGTAGGGGGCGCTCCTGCATTGAGCCGCACACCTCCCTGTGCCCACCCACCTTCCAGGCTCCGAGTGCCTCCCTGGGGTGCCTCCCGTCCAGCCAACCCCTTCCCTGGAGCAGACCCACTAGCCTGGGGGTCCCGCTGCCACCATCCAAGGCTCTGGACTCACTTCTGGCTCTGCGCACCTTGGAGAACGCAGGCCTGATCGTCCAATGGGTACTAGACCCAATACAAGCACTTGGAGCACTTCCCAAGTCAGGGGCTTATTAGGAAAGTCTCCCTTAGTCCACAGACCTAAGGGGTCTCCTCGGCATAATTTAGACCCACCCCTCAATAAGTCTCCACACCGGTCACAAAGGAGAACTTTATTGATTACAGGAGGTAGGGCGGAAACAGGGTAAAAGGTAGAGCAGTATCAGAGTAATATCAGAGGAATCCCATAGAGCAAACTAGGATGGCTGAGATAGCCGTTTAAACACGCATCTGAGTTACTGTAAGCTACATTTCTAGTCTGATCTCGAGTAGCTTACTCACTCGCATCGTCCAGAGGTGGTTGGAGTTTCCTCTGGAGGCAGGGCACTCTTTGAGCGTGTGGTTATGAGAAGAGAGCCAGTTTCAGATTCACCTGGGTGACCGCATGGCTAACGGCTGCCTTCTTCCTGGCCTGGGCCTTTAAATAGCCTTTCTGACCTCAGCAGCCTGGTCCAATTGAAGCTGCCAGTGCTGGCCACTAGCCAACCAATCTAAAAAAGCATCACTGGCTACCTGGGCCGGTGAGCGGGGCTTTCCCTCCCCCCCCCCCCGCCGCCCAGGTGACCAGAGCATCCACACCCGACGCACCAGGCCCCTGTAATGTGAGCAGGAGGAAGATCCCCCACCCTGAGGGATTCAACACCAGCCTCTCACGCTGGCAGAGACAGATCTCTGGAGATGGGCACAAACGGTGGCATTTCTGCCACAGGCCTTTGATCATGTGGGTGGCTCTCCGCTGGACTCTTGAGCTTATCCACATCCCTCCTGAAGTGGGGGGCCCAAATCTGGACACAGTACTCCAGCTGTGTCCTCACCAAGGCCGAGTAAAGTGGGAGGATGGCATCCTGATTTTACTATAGTTACATCACATTGCGGGCTCATGTTCATCTTGTGGTCAATCCAGACCCCCAAGTCTCTTTCAGACATGGTGCTAGTGAGTGTAGCACTGATGAGCCTATAAGTATGATGCTGGTTGTTCCTCCTAAGATGGAGCACCCTGCACTTCTCTATGTTAAATGCCATCAGGTTTTGGTCCACTCTCCTTGCGAGCATGTCATGGTTGGCCTGTATCCCCAGCCTGTCTTCTAGTGCGGCCTCCTTCCCCCATAGTTAAGTGTTGTCCATAAACTTTATGAGTCTACATCTGATACCGGAATCCAGATCCTTAATGAAGATGTTGAAGAGTACTGGTCTGAGTACTGAGGCCTGAGTAACTCCACTGGTCACCTTGCTCCATGTTGATTCACTCCCATCAACGAGTACTCATTGGGTCCGATCCTGGAGCCAGTTCCCCAGCTACTAGACCATGAAACAGCTGACGCCACAGCTCTCCAGCTGAGTCATTAGGACATCATGGGAGACCAAGTCGAAGGCTTTCTGAAATCCAGATATACGACATCAAGCTCATCTCCCTTGCGGAGGCAATGTGTCACCTGGTCATAGAAGGAAACAAGTTTGATTAGGCAAAACCTTCCAGCGACAAAGCCATGTTGGCTGGCGTTCAGAAGGCTGCTTTCCATTAGCCTGCTGTTAATGGATCCCTTGATGATTTTCTCCAGGATCTTCCTAGGGATGGACATCAGACTGATTGGCCTGTTAGTCCCTTGATCATCTTTCCTTCCTTTTTTGAAGATTGGGACCACATTGGCTCTTTTTCAGTCTTCTAGTTCCTCACCCTAGCACCACAAGTTCTCAGATATCTTCACCATAGGGCATGCTATTATGTCTGACAACTCCTTCAAGACTCTTGGGTGCATTCCATCCAGGCCTGCAGACTTACGGACATCTAACCTTTCAAGGTGTTCCCTCACCTGAGTCAGCCACTTGCCCATCTCCCAGGACTTGGTAAATCACCTGGACCTTTGAGGTCTCCTCTGCCAATTTGTGCAGCTCCTGGGGCGGAGTTCATCAGGCTGTGCTGCCCTGAATTCACTCATCCCCATTGCAAGTGTCCAGCAAAGGTTTTATGGTGACATTATTGCTTGGAAAGCCCTTGTGGTGGACCAGCTTACTGCTAGTGCATCCCTGGGGGAGTGGTCTGAGGCACTTTTGGGCATAAAATGCCTTCCCTTCAGGCTGGGAACGTAGCAGCAGAAGCCTCAGCTAAAAACCAAGAAAGTAGACAGCTGCTCAGCTGCCCACCATGGGGGTTTCACACCTTTCCTGGAGCATCAGCACTTCAGTGGGACTCCAGCACTGCTACAGACCCTCTGACGCTGTAGTGACCATATGTGCAGAGATGTGGCCCATGGACTGGACAGTGTAGATGGTGGAGCAAGGGGTATGCTTGTGGGGACTCCTGTCTTGCTTCTGTGCATGGATGGGAGGCTGCTCTATGCCCAGGCACCCATAAGCAGTGATGGGGGCAGATCTGGCATCGGGAAGGGTCCTGGGAGGACAAAGCCCACCAGACCAGAGGTTGGAGCTCCCTGGGGCTGGAGTCAGCAGAGGGAAGAGCTGTGCCCTGGAGCTCCAGTCTTGGTGCCCAAGGGGCCGTGGGCTCACCCTGCCCCAAGCCTGAACTGTAGGAGACTCACAGGGGTCTCAGAGAGAGTGTCCCTCCATCCCCCTCCCCACCATGCTGGGGCAGCCTCAGCCCTGCCTGTAGATTCCTGGGCCTGGGCTCACCCAGCACAGCCTCCGGGACACTCTTGGCCCCCCTGCTTCCTGGTCAGCCCTCCACCCCCCCAGGCCTCTGTGTGCAGGGGAGGGTGGAGCCGTGGCTGTTGGAGCCAATGGCAGGGTCATGGCCCCGCATCCCGCCAAGCTTCATCACCTCAGCCTGCGGTACAGGCCACTTCTGCTTTTAGTGACTACCTGAGTACTTCCCACACTCACTCCAAGAGCCCTACACAGCAGAGCTGCCTGCACTGTAAGCCGCTCTGTGCCCCACCACCGGGATGTACGAGACCCTGCAGTACCCCAAGACCCCCCTGGGACAGAGCAGGAGGCAGGAGGCAGGTAGGAGACAACACCCCTCCCCCATCTGATTTTGCCTGAGCCCCACACCCTGACCAGCCATGATGACCTGTGTCTGCACCCCCCCACCCTGATCCCCAGGCAAGGCCAACGACAACTACGAGACCCTCCAGCTGGGCCCGATGGGCAAGTGGCGGGCCGGGCATGGTGCCCAGCAGCACAAAGGTGAGTGCAGGGGCATCCCCTGCCCTGCCCAGGGCTCCCCAGCAGGGATGGAGAGAGCTCCCAGGGGTGCACAGCTGGATCGGGGGTGAAACGGGATGGAGGGGCTGTCCTGCCCCAGGGCTGAGGGGTGCCTCTGCTTGTTGTCCCCAGACTGCAGGGCAGAGTGGGGTGCATGGCTTCCCTAGCTCCAGGGCTTTGCTTGTGGCCCCACAGGCCAGTAAGCAGCGTCCCCCCTCCCTAAGTGCTGCAGGGTGCTGGCTGCAGAGAGGGGCTGCTAAACTGTGTTGGTGTGAGTGCAGGCAGGGCCGGAGGCACCATCCACACTTGCATGTTCAGACACACTCGTGCGTGTGTTCCTAGACAGCATCTTCCTGTGTCCAATGCTGTCACCTTCCCTGGAGCCCATGCCATGGCTGGGGTCAGGGCTGTGCCACTGCTCCTGCTAGGACAGATCCCATGGGGTCCTGGTTAAAGGGTCTTTCCCCTGTGCTCAGGCTCAGCCTAAAGCTGCACTGGGGGAGAAAGGGCTGGGACGGGTGTGGGGGGAGGATCTTGTTACTCTCCAGCCCCTTCCTGTCCTTGCAGATCTGCTCGCTTGCAGTGCTGGGGGCTGGGTAGCCAGTGTGTGGAGGGGTGGGTTCTCAGGCCTGGGCTGACCCAGCACAGCCTCCCAGATGTTGTTGGCCCCCCACCTCCCTGTCCAGTGAGGGCCAGACCTGTCTGTGCTGGGAGGGCAGGGCCATGGCTACTGGAACCAAGGGCAGGTCTGTGCCCCGACATCTGGACATGCTTGGCTTCCCCTGCCTGTGGTCAAGGCTGGAGGTGTGGGGGCTTGTTCCAGTGCCTCGTGTCTTGCAGCGCGCCAGTGGAACATGCAGCCCCTGCTCCTGGTCCTGTTAGCAGCTTTCCTGGTCCTGCTGGCCACCTCCATCGCCCTGGGGGTCCGCTGTGAGTAGGGCCCTGCTGGGCTGGCAGGAAGCTCAGATGGGCAGGCGTGGGGGACACGGGATGCCTGGGCCTGGGGACAGGTGTGTGACCCCCCCACACACACACACAGAGGCAAGGCAATTGGGTGGATGGGAGCGGGTCCCTCAGCTAAGGAGGACCTGCAGTGACTTTGCAGATGTTCCCAGTAGTGATATGTAGCTGGTGGGGGGTCTGGGGAGATGCAGTGCCTGGCTGGTGCCCTGGTGCCTGACTGCCTGCAGGCACCTGCCCAGCTCCTGCCAGCCCGTGGCCATGCCCTAGTGCTGGCTTGGGACACTCCCACCAGCTGCACCATCCCCATGGTCCCAGGGGGTTGGTTGGAGGTGTGAGCACAGCGGATCCTCCCCTGCCGCAGCCACTGCACCCAGCTGGAAGAGCCAGGCCCTGCCTCTGGCACTGATGGCCCCATGCCCACAGACTGGCAGGTGGTCACAGCACTGCTGCAGTCCCAAGAGCAACTGGCAAAGACCAGAGGAGGGGGGAGCCACTGCCAGAAGGAGCTGCACAGCTGCAGCATGGAGCTGCAGAAGGCTGAGGCGGGTCTGAAACAGGCCCAAGTGAAGCTGTCACAGGCACGGCAGGAGGGGAACAGCTGCCAGAGGTTTCTGCACTGGAGGGACATGGATCTGCAGGAGGCCAGGGCAGCACTTCAGCAGGCCCAAGAGCAACTGCTGTGGCTGCAAAAGCAAGCCCAGCTCCTGTCTCAGCAGCTGAAGGAATCTGCAGGAGCCCAGGCCAGTGCATTTCCCTGCAAGGCCACAGGTACCCCAGGGTGGGGAAGGGTGGGAAGCGGGGCACCCCCAGAGCTGACTGTTCAGACAGAACAGCCCTTCCACACCCGGCAGCACTGCGCCCATGACCTGCAGGGACCAGGCATGGGTATTGCGGTGGGAGGGAACCCCGGTGTCCTGACCTGGTTTCCCCAGACCTTCCTCCCCCCGTAGCTTGCTCCCTGTGGCCTGGGCACTGGCCCTGATAGCGGTGCGGGTGTGAGCGGCTGCCTGTGCGCAGACTGCTGCCCGGAGACCTGGGTGCTGCACCGCGGGAAGTGCCTGTTCCTCTCCAAGGAGAAGAAGACCTGGGAGCAAAGCAAAGAGTGGTGTAAACAGGAATCCTCCAAACTCCTCATCACCTGGGACTGGGACCGCACAACCATGCCGGTACGGGGCTGTGGGAAGTGGTGATCAGAAAATCTGCCTGGCAGTGAGATGCTGGGGGCAGGGCAGGGCAGGGCAGGACAGCCTTCCTGGGGACATTGCCCTGGGTCTGGGCACAGCCAAAGCATGCTGGGGGGTTGGTGCTGCACTGGATGCCACATTTTCCCATCTCTGCCACTTCTGAGCCCAGTCAGCAGTGGCCTCTGCAAGGGGCTGGGGCCGGGAGCAGCTGGAGCGGATGCAGGTGCCTTCCATGTGTGCAACTTCCTGGGGGCAGTTGCAGCGGCTTGGCGGACTGGTGCCACCGACGGCCGTGCCCTCCTTGCTCCCCTCCTGCTTCCCATATACAGACAGGCCCCGTGGCCCCAGCTGCCCCATGTCCTTTGTCTCTGGCCCAGGTCTGGGGCTGTTTCTGAGTGGTTGCTCCCTCCCCAGAGCTTCCTCACCAACACGGACACCTCATACTGGATCGGGTTGTGGTTTCACCAGAGATGGATTTGGATCGATGAGACGCCATATGCACAGTGAGCTGCACTCTGGTTCCTTGGCCTGGCAGCCCCATTCAGCTCCTGGAAAACGTGTCCTGTGGGGAGGGGGGTCTGCGCAGGGTGGGAGGACAGGATCCGTGCAGTGTGGGCAGGGGAGGCTGCCAGGAGCCTTGATCCCCGGCTGCACCTGTGCCAGGAGCTGCCTGTAAGGACTGGGCTGAGCTCTGGCAGCCCCGCTGCAGGCTGACCAGGACAGGAGCAAGGGGCTGCTCACTGACCGTGTGGGATGGGGGAGGAAGGCTGTTGCCCAGGCAAGGGGCTGCAGGAGTCAGACCGGCCAGAACGGGGCCTGGTTCCTGGCTGCAGCTAGACGGGTGGGACCTTGTGGGGGCTGGGATGACCTGGGGGCCCTGACATGGCCTCTGTCATTGCAGCACTTTGACTCCTGAAGGTGATGGCTCTTATGGAGTGATTAAAGGGGGCAGCATAGAGGCAGGAGGTTTGAATAACGAGCAGTTCCAGTGGGTGTGTGAGAAGCTGCCCAGCTGCCCCGGGGAACCACAGTGATCGTCCCTGAGGTATGAAGACAGGAGGCTCCTTGAGTACGAGAGTGTGAACCTGCACTGGGCGCCCTCGCTGCACCCTGGTGCCCAGGGACTCGTGTGCCCTTCTCCTCCCCTGGCAGTGGGAGCCCTGCACCCCCGTGCAGGAGCATGGCCAGGGGAGAGGGGCTGTGCTTTGCCTTTCAGCAGCCCCAGCTCACCCTGCCCCTTGCCTTCCAGCTCGCACCGCTCCAGCACGGCCTCACCTGGAGCACTTCACTCCATGCTCCCAGCATGCAGCATTGCATACTCTTCATCCCTGCCCCAGCCTGGCTGCCCTTGCCCAGCCACCTCCCGCCTATGGCACCTTCATCCTGCCCGTCCCACAGCCCAGACCAACATGAGCTTCTTCCTGCAGCTGCAGCACACTGCAGACTCCTCTTGAGTCTGGCACCTCTGGAGACACCCAGGTCCTTTTTTGTATCACTGGCTTCAGCTGTGTCTCACCCACTCTATGCCTGTGTTCATGATCCTTCCTCCCAAGGACAGCACCTGCACTTGTCCACTCTGAGCTGCATCCTGTCAACTCCATCATGGCTTTCCATGCTGTTGGACCTGTCTGTGCTGTGTTCACATCCTCCAGTTTGTTCACCACCCTTTCCAGCATTGTGCTGTCCATAACTTGCTCCAGAAGCTTTCTGTGCTGGCGTCCAGACCATGAATGGACACAGTGAGCAGCTTCAGGCCCAGGACAGACCCCTGTGGGGCTCTGCTCCAAGTCTGCTGCCATCCTGACATGGACTGGGTCAGAATGACCAACCCCTTTGCTGCTAGTGATGGAGGCAGGTGTCTCCCCACCATATAGTACCTCTGTGCACATGTATGCACTTGGTTTATGAGGAGGTCGTGCAGGACCTTGTGCAAAGCCTTGCTGAAATGCAGACACATGACACCCACAGCAGGCCCTTCATCCCCCACCCCCGCCCCTCCCACAGTCATAGCAGGAGATCAAGCTTCTTGGACAATGGACCAGACTTTCCTCCTCCACATGTTTGCAAACAGACTTTCTTAGCATCTGCTCCAATAACTTCCTGGGCTCTGAGGGAGATCGATCTATAATTTCCCAGATCCCCTGTTGTTTATTCCAGGGAGGAACCCCACATTCCCCATCTCTGGTGCTCTGAACCCCCCCCCCCCCCCCCCCCGTGTCCCACGACTTGGTCAATGTCATTGCTAAGGCCCCGGCAGTCCCCTCTGCCCGGCCCTTTGGTGAAGTTCCTGGGGCCCTGCTGACCTGATCTCATGCAAACCCATCAGATGCTGTCTAGGACAGGGATTTGTGAGGTGATCTCTCATTGTGGACCAAGTCCAGAGCTGGGCAAGAGGACAGATGACATTTTGGCCCCAAAAGGCCCTTCCTGTGGGTTGCAGCCATAGCAGCTTCAGCCCCAGCTCAATCCTGCAGGCAACAGCGACCAGATCAACTGCAACGTACTTTAGGGGTCAGAGAAAGTCACTAAGGATTTATTACTGACTCTTTCTCACCAGGCAGGAACTAGGTCCACTGAATGAAACCAGCAGGCAGTAAGTTTGTCCAGAGTGTCATTAACAGGTAGAGCTCATGGCCAGCAGATGTGGTGGGAGCTGAGTGCAGCCAGATTCACCAGGGGAATGGACACATCTTTAGAAAAAAAGGGGCATCAGTTGTTGGCAAAGACCTGGCACAATCATCATGTGTGTAGGAGACAGAGCTAAGGAAATAGGGCAGGGTCCCAGGCTGCTTGGGTTGGGGGGGAACCAAGGAAAGCAGAGAACAATTTCCATTTCAAAACAGAAGGTGAAAAAGGTGAGACTGGAGTGCCTGAGAAAAGACAAAGACACTGAGTGCAGGAGAGTCGTGTTGTGCTGCAGGTGAGGGTAATGCAATATGGGATGAGGGTCCAGACACCCAAGGGGGAGAAGGCGGTGCAGATCCACCTGTAACAACCCAGGCAGAGAGGAGGCCTGTGGGGTCTCCACTCCAATGCTTCCATTGTACAGCTGTCTGCATCCCCCAGAAGGACTCTCTGAAACCCTGGGTGTGAGGAGACACTCTGCCCTGGGGATGATGTGAGACTTATGTGAGGCTTTCTGTTCTCTTTGTGGCTTCTTCTATTACATTTCCAATCAGATGAAGTTGTGCTTATTGTCATCACGTCTCACTGGGCTGTGTTTCAGCTTAGGGGAAGTTTCCTGTTGTTCTTGGTTGTGGGCTTAAAGTGCAGACTGCTGTGCGCAATAAATGCTCTCTTCAGAGCACAGACTTCTTGTTGAAGTGTCTATGAATTCTGCGCCGTGACCTGAAGTCTAATGTTCGGTCAGGTAAGAAAGTCTCTGTTGAGCAGGGAAGTGAGGGGCACAGCCTCTGCAGGGCTATGTCTTGGCCTTCACCACCCCACCTGTGGTCAAGGCAAGTTCTGCTTCTGACTGATGAACCAACACTTTCCGTCTTTGCTGTAGCAGCCTCACATAGCAGAGACACTTGCATGGGGAGTTGCTCCTCACCCCACTGCTGGGATGGGTGGCAGTGTGCTGTTTGCCAAGATGTGGTTCTCTCCTGGGATAAAACAGCCCCTGGCACAGCGGGGATGTAGGAGCCAGAGCTCCTACCATGTCTGTCCTGAGCCCGCCCATGTGTCGCAGCACCCCAGCACCATACCCAGTTGATAGGCCCACAATACCCTCCAGCTGGGCCCAGTGAGAGAGAGGCCAGCCAGGACTGGGTCCCAGCAGTGCAGAGGTGAGTGTGGGGGCATCCCCTGCCCTGCTCAGGGATGCAGAGAGCTCCCAGGGCTGGACAGCTGGCTCCGTGTGAAACAGGACTGCAGGGGCTGAGATCAGATGGAGGAGGCAGGGGATGGAGGGGCTGCCCTGCCCAGGGCTGAGGGGTGGCTCTGCTGGCTGTGTCCAGGCTGCAGGGCAGAACGGGTGTGTGTTGCTTGCCCCAGACTCTGGGCTTTTCTGGTGACCACATGGCCCCAGAAGAAGTGCTTCTGCCTCCCTGGTTGCTGTAAGGATCCGAATTTCCTTTGCCACCAACAGTGGAGCTGGGTGATGGCTGCAGAGAGGTGCTGGGATGTGTGTCTGTGGCAGAATGCTCTCCCACCATCTTCCCAGACCCTTCTTTACGTTTCTCCTTGCCACTGTCTCTTCACCTGTCTGCCAATTTGATATCTGATATCTAATCTAAATCTAATAACCACATGGTCACTGTGGTGGGCAGCCCCCCCCCCCCCAATCTGTTTCGGGTAACCCTGAGTTATAACCTGAGCTGGAAGTATTCCTGAGGGAGGGGGAACCTGCTCCTCCTTTAGTCAGTTTCCCTCCACGCAGGTCATGTGACTAATTTCCTCACCTGGAAAGGTGATGTCATTTGGAGGCACCAATCTTCAGCCAATGGGGCTGCTTCTGGTGGGGCCTTAGTCATGAGGTCAGGACAGGGGATAAAAGGGGTCCCCATGAGGAAGGGGGGGGGCCATTCTGGAATGCAAGGAGTCATGGGCTCTGGGGGGCTGGGGGGGAGCGGCTGAACAGCTGAATGCTGCCACTTTCTCCCTCTCTGTCTGGTAACTGGACACACAATGCCAATGGACAAGGCCTGCCTCCAGAGGAAAGCTCAACCAGCATCTGCATGATACTTGTGAATAAGCTACTTGAAACCTATCTGGGGCAGGGGGCTGGACTTGATGATCTTCTGAGGTCCCTTCCAGCCCTAATGTCTATGAATCTAAGATATACAGCTAGCGGTACAGCACATGCATAACCAATGGCTACCGATCCACACTGTTTCTTCTAAGGTTATTCTGTGACTCCTCACAATCCTGAATCCACCCCCTAGCCTCCTTTCGGTATCCAATAAAGTTCTCCTCTGTACCCAGCATGGTGGATTCATTGGGAGAAGCATAAGAGGCATGCCTTTGTGTCCCCTTGGTCTGGCTGACTAAGGGAGACCACTACATGGGCTGCAGACTAAAGAAAGCACCCCAGTTCTTGCAGTGGGTCGAGCACCCTCGAGGTCTACAAGGCCTGAGTATCTCACGGGGCACAGGGCTGTAGACAGACTGAGATTCCTGGGTGGTGGCGGCGGTACCCCCAGGCTTCCAGGTGTCCCCCAGGAAGGGAGTCAGCCAGATGTTAGGCACCCCAGGGAGACACTTGGAGCCCAATAGGTGGTTGGGTACAGTGAAGTGGTACTGCCAATGTGGTACCCGTCTTCAAGAAAGGGCAGAAAGTACATCCCGGGAATTACAGGCCAATCAGCTTGACCTCAATCCCCGGTAAGATTCTGGGGAAAATTATCAAAGACCCTTCTGGATAAGCTGGCTGAGGGCAACATCTTCAGGGAAAGCCAGCACAGGTTTGTCGTGGGTAGGTCTTGCCTGACCAATCTCATCTTCTATGATGAGGTGACATATCACCTGGACAAGGGAGAAGCGATTGATACCATATATCTGGGTTTTAAAAAAGCCTTCAACCTGGTGTCCCATGATCTCCTCATGAAAAAAACAACCAACTGTGGCCTCAGCTACACCACAGTCCAATGGCTGGGAAATTTGCTCCAAGGTCAGACCCAGAGAGTAGTAGTCAATGGTAGCAAATCATTATGGAGCTCTGTGACCAGTGGTGTCCCCCAAGGCTCTGTCTTTGAACGGGTTCTCTTCAACATCTTTATCAACAATGTGGACATTGGTATCAGAAGTGTACTGGCCAAGTTCGCTGATGACACTCAACTTTGGGGCATAGCGTCCACACCTGAGGACAGGCTAGTGATCCAGGCTGACTTGGATAAGCTTAGTAAGTGGGTGGTTACAAACCTGATGATGTTCAATACTGATAAATGCAAGGTACTCCACCTCAGGGGAAAAAAAAACAAAACAAAACCCTGCAGCATGCTTATAGGCTCAGTGGTGCTTGAGGGTCATGGTTGACCACAAAATGAACATGAGCCACCAATGCGATGTCGCAGCTGGTAAAGCAAACCAAACTCTGGCTTTCATCCATAGATGCTACTCAAGTAAATCTCAGGATGCCATCCTCCCACTGCACTCAGCCTGGGTGAGGCCACAGCTGGAGTAGTGCATCCAGTTCTGGGCTCCACAATTCAAGTAGGATGTTGAGAAGCTTGAGAGAGTCCAGAGGAGTCACGCACATGATCAGAGGGCAAGAGAGTAGATCTTATGAAGAGAGGATGAGAGCCATAGGGCTCTTCATCCTGGAAAGTGCAGGGTCAGGGGGGACCTGGTGGCTGCCTATAAGTACGTAAGGGGTGTGCATCAGGATGTGGGGGAACGTCTGTTCACCAGAGTGCCCCAAGGAAAAACAAGGACCAATGGTCATAAACTCCTCCAAGACCATTTTAGGCTGGACATAAGGAAAACTGTCTTTACTGTCCAAGCCCCCAAGGCCTGGAATAGACTCCCTCCATAAGTGGTGCAGGCACCTACCCTGGACTCATTCAAGAGATGTTTGGATGCTTATCTTGCTGGGATCCTTTGACCCCAGCTGACTTCCTGCCCTTTGGGCGGGGGGCTGGACTCAATGATCTTCAAGGTCCCTTCCAGCCCTAATGTCTGTGAAATCTATGAACTCTATGAAGGGAATGGCTCAGGGCAGGAGCGCCCCCACCTGGCCTGCCACAGGGTGTCAACGCAGGCAGGGCTGGAGACACTGTGCACACTTGCCTATTCAGATACACTCAGCACCTTCCCTGCAGCCCAGGCCAGGGTTGTGGACAGGGCTGTGCCAATGCTCCTGTTGGGACCAGCCATGCAGGGTCCTGGGAGGAGGGTCTTGTCAATCTTGGGAACCTGTGGTTAGGCTTGTCCCGAGGCTGCAGTGGGGGCAGGAAGGGCTGGGGCAGGTGTGGGGGGGAGGATCTTGTTCCTCCCCAGCCCCTTCCTGCCCCTAAAGAGCTACTTGCTGGCAGTGCTAGTGGGAGTGGTGCCTCCCCCATTCCCAGTGGTGCTGGACGATCCACCCCAGCAACCCCAGGAAGATGTAATGGATCCTGTGTCCTGCCTCATGCCACAGTAGCTGTGGCCCTGCTGCTCTGGGCCAGTCCCTGGACAATTTCGAAGCCATCACTCTGTCCCCCAGAGCTTCCTTGCCCACATGGACACTGTGATAGATCTGCTTCCAAGAGCGGTGGCTGGACTTGGGCAATGAGGTGGAGTGGGTCTGGCTGGATGAGGCTTGGTGTCCAGGGTAAGCTGTGTGGGGCTGCCTGCTGGCCCTTTTGGGGACGGGGGCACATGGGGAGAGCCCCAGGGGGTGTCACCAGGGTGCAAGTGGCCAGAAGGGGACTGTGGCTTCCCGGTCCACAAGAAACTGGCACTGGGGCTACAGCTGGATGAGACCCTGGCCACCACCACCTCCTTTGCAGACCTTGGCAAGAAGTCAGCTGTAATGCTCATGAATACATGAAGGCTGGAGGAATTGAGAGCATGGGCTGGTATAAAGACAAGCTCCCCTGGGTCTGTGAGAAGCTGGCTGTCCAGTCCAGCATCCTCCAAGACCCATTCTTGCTCTAGCATTAGGCAACGTAGAAGATGCACTCCAGGGCCTGATGCCGGGACTCAGCTGTGAGTACAGAAGTGATTCCCCCACACTGAAGACTCCTTGCAGCATCCCGGGGTCGGAGGCTGCGGCAGTGTCGTGGGTATCCAGGGGCTGTAGGGTAGCAGGGGGCAGGGACACCAGGGGACTGTGCTATTCCTACCAACAGCCCCAGTTAACCCTGCCCCTTGCCTTCCAGCTCCTGCTGCTCCAGGGTCTGGCTCCCAGCTGCTCCAGTCCTGCCGGATCCTGTGCCTTCCTCTGCCAGCGCCCACAGCTCAGCATCCATCACCTGCTCCATGGAGCCTGTCCCAGGACTTCAGGGAAAAGCCCTTTTCTGCCAGCAAGGAGGGAGGGAGCTCCCACACCCCTCCAACCTAAGCATGAACAACTGCCACCCCCGTCCCCTGAGCCCTGCACTCCAGCCCCTGGTCACCTCTGGCCCCATGCTCTCGGCCCTCTCCATGTTCTCCGTGTCCTGATAAATATGTGTAGCCCAGAGCTGAACCCACTGCTCTGCAAGGGGACTCCCCAGTGTCAAGCAAAGAGGCACCATCGCCTCTCGCATCTGGCACCTGATGTTCCTATTGATGCAGCCAAACCTGCACTCACCTTTTGTGCCGTGCGTCACACTGCAGATGTGTCCTAATTCTGACACCTGCCAGGACTCCCCGGTCCATGTCCATAGTGCTGCCTGTGGTGGGCCAGTAGGGGGCGCTCCTGCGTGGAGCCGCCCACCTCCCTGCGCCTGACCACCTTCCAGGCTCCGAGTGCCTCCCTGGGGTGCCTCCCGTCCGGCCGACCCCTTCCCTGGAGCACCCCCGCTAGCCTGGGGTCCCGCTGCCACCATCCAAGGCTCTGGACTCACTTCTGGCTCTGCGCGCCTTGGAGAACGCAGGCCTGATCGTCCAATGGGTCCTAGACCTAATACCAGCACTTAGGGCACTTCCCCCAAGTCAGGGGCTATTTAGGAAAGTCTCCCTTAGTCCACAGACCTAAGGGGCCTCCTTGGCATAATTTAGACCCACCCCTCAATAAGTCTCCCACACCGGTCACAAAGGAGAACTTTATTGATTACAGGGGGTAGGGCAGAAACAGGGTAAAAGGTAGAGCAGGATTGTAGAAATATCAGAGGGATCCCATAGAGCAAACCAGTATGGTTGAGGTAGCCCTTTTGATCACACATCTGAGTTACTGTAAGCTAAATATCTAGTCGGATCTCGAGTAGCTTACTCACTCGCATTATCCAGAGGTGGTTGGAGTTTCCTTTGGAGGCAGGGCACTCTTTGAGCATGCGGCTATGAGGAGAGAGTCAGGTTCAGATGGTGAAGCTCCTCTCCCAGTTTCAGATTCACCTCGATGACTGCATGGCTAATGGCTGCCGTCTTCCTGGACTGGGCCTTTAAATAACCTTTCTGACCTCAGCAGCCCGGTCCAATCAAAGCTGCCAGTGCTGGCCACTAGCCAACCAATTTAAAAAGCATCATGGGCTACCTGGGCTGGTGAGCGGGGCTTCCCCCCCCAGGTGACCAGACAGCCCACATCCCAGGCACCAGGCTTTTGTCATGTAGGCAAGGAGGAAGATCCCCCTCCCTGAGGGATTCAACACCAGCCTGTCACGCTGGCAGAGACAGATTTCTGGAAAGGGACACAGACGGTGGCATTTCTGCCACACTGCCGTTCTGCTGCAGTCTCCCAGACTCTCTCTGCAGCTTGGATCGTTTCTCCCTTGGGAAGTACTCTGCATGTCTCTGCACTGCATTGCCCGGTGCTGCCTCCCACCCAGCTTTCCAGTTTGCCAGGGTTTTTCTGGACTCTGCCCCCCTCTGCCAGCCAGGTCCTTAATAAACATTATGCACAACTCTGGTCCCAGGACAGAGCCCTGTGGGACTCCACTGGAAACTGCCTGGTATTCAGATGTCAATCTGTTCATAATGACCTGTATGGATGGGGCAGTATTGCCTAGTGGCAAGACACTAGGGGTGCAGGTGCAGCCTAGGTCAGTTTCCCCAGGGAGTGGGCGGGAGTTCGGCAGGGTCTGGCATCCAACCAGGATCTGGGAGCTGTAGCCTAGGCCGGAGGGCTGGGGTCAGAAGGTGTAGCTGGAGACAGACGGAGCTGAGGGTAACCAGGATCAGAAGCTGAATGCCAGAGCTGAGGTCTCCCTAGAGCTGGAGCCTGGAGCCC
Organism: Alligator mississippiensis; assembly: GCF_030867095.1. NCBI lineage: Eukaryota > Metazoa > Chordata > Crocodylia > Alligatoridae > Alligator > Alligator mississippiensis. The sequence continues at coordinate 302,254,217 of NC_081826.1, forward strand.
TAGATCAGCACAGAGATGCATGGACGGTTGGGACAGGGTCTGTGGTAGGGCCTGGGGCTGAGGGCTGCAGCACGCCAGACCTTTGCTAGTGGGCCGTGAGCTGGTTCTCTCTATGCCTGGCCATAGGTTTGCCCAGTGCACATGTCTTCAAGCTGTGTGAGGAGGTCATGCAGGACCTGCCCACAGCCTGGCCACAGCCCAGACACGCAATGACACAGCAGCCCTCTGTCCCCCGCCAGTTCCCCTGGCCAAGGAGGAAATGGAACTTGTTGCATGTGATTTGTTTGTTATGAACCCACGCGGCTGCTTGTGCTCAGCCTTTCCCCCTCCACGTACTTGCACAGTCCCTTCCTCCACATCTGCTCCAGTGGCTTCCCAGGTACGGAGGTGAGGGGAATGGGGCTGTAGCTCCCTGGGTCCCCATTTGTCCTTTCCACCAAGGGGCACTGCGCTGGCCCTTCTCCAGGCCTCTGCACCTCACCCGTCTCCCATGATCTGGTCAATATTGTTCCCATGGGCCAGTTCCTTCAGTCCTGTGGGGGGAAGCTCCTGAGGCCCTGCTGAGCTGGATGCATTTAGACCCATCCGCCTGCCTAGGAAAGGGCTTGAGGTGAGCTCTGGGGCTGGAGGACCCGTCTAGCTGGGAGAGAGGGGAGAGGAGTGGTGGTGCACAGAGTGCCCGTCCTCTGGGCTGGAGAAGAAGCAATGTCAGGGTCAGCTCAGCACCCTCTCAAGCTGAGAGCAAAATAAACCACAGGCTGTGGGGGATCTTGTGACCTTCCTGTGCCAGGAAATCTCATGCATTTCTCTGACCATTACGGTGAAGGTGATGCTTCAACCCTTTTACAAAAACTGTGATGGTCTCTTTAGGGCATGCATGCACAGACTTGTGCCCTGGGTACGGGAGGGTGTGGAGGGTGTAGGAGTCGGTGTGGAGGAGGCTGACCCATGCCCAGGTGCCTGTGAGCATTGATGGGGCAGGTCCTGCATTTGGGAGGGTCCTTTTCCCTCTCTGTTGTTCAGTGATGGGCCCTAGAGCCCAGACACACCCCAGGAGACCCTGTTGTTGAAGCCTGTGCCCTGGTTACACTGGCTATGCCTGGGTCTGGGACAGACAGAGGCTGCTGGTCCAGGCCTGAGCTTACCCCGCATGTCCTCTCAGATGCTCTTGGTCCCCAACAGCTCCTCTGCCAACCCCTGGCCCTGGTGACCTGCCTGGGGAGGGCACAGCCATGGCTGCTGGAGCCAATGGCAGGGCCGTGGCCCCACATCCGGCTGTGCTTGGCCACCCCCACCTGTGGTCAAGGACACTTCTGCTTCTGGCTGAGGCTTCCCTCCTGCTGGGACGTGCTGCACTGGCTCCAGCAGCCCAAGAGTTGCTCTGTGCAACACTCTCAGGATGGGTGAGAGCATAACGTACACTGAGCTGTGGTTTTCCAATGCCCCCCCGGAACAAAGTGTGACATGCAGGGCACAAGGGACAGGTAAGAGACAGCATCCCTCTCCCACCCAGCCCTGCCCCAGCCCCACATCCTGACCAGCCCCTGTGTCTGCAGCCCCACCAGCCCCAGATGAGGCCAAGGACATCTATGAGACCCTTCAGCTGGGCCCGGTGACTGAGGGGCCACTCGGGCCTGGGACCCAGCGGTGCAGAGGTGAGTGCAAGGGCATCCCCTGCCCTGCCCAGGGCTCCCCAGCAGGGATGGAGAGAGCTCCCAAGGCCAGAGGTGTGGCGGCCTGCGGGTGCTGGGGCTGGTCCCACAGCCCCTTGTTTCTTGCAGAGCATCGGTGGAGCACGCGTCCCCTGCTCCTGGTCCTATTGGCAGCCTGCCTGGCCCTGCTGGCCACCACCATCGCCCTGGGAGTCTGCTGTGAGTAGGGGTCTGCCCACTGGCAGGGAATGCAGAGATGTGGGGGGAGACAGGCATGGGGGGACAGCGAGGGGAACATGTGTGATCTTGGTCCTGGGGCTGCCCTTGCATGAGGGCAGTGTAGTTACGGGCAGAGGCAGGTCCCTGAGCCAAGGAGCCAGAATGACACTGGAGATGTCCCCAGGGATGTGCGGTGGTGGTGGTGGTGGTGGGGAGGGGGTGGTTGTCTGGGGAGACCCAACACCAGGGCAAGTGCCCGTGTGAGGGGTAGTGCAGAGGGACCCTGGCTGGTGCCCTGGTGCCCGGCTGTCCCAGGTACCTGGCTGCCTGCAGGTTCCTGCACCGCTCCAGCCAGCCCGTGCCCATGCCCATGCCCTGGTGCGGCCTTGGGAGACTCCTGCCAGCTGTACCATCCCCACGGCCCTGCGAGGTTGGGTGGAGGTGTGAGCACAGGGGGGTCCTGCCCTGCCACAGCCGCAGCACCCAGCGGGGGTGCCAGGCCCTGCCCCGGTGGTGATGGCCCAGTGCCCACAGATTGGCAGCAAGGGCAGCAGCTGAGGCAGGCGCGAGAGGAGATGGTGAAGTGTCAGAAGGATTCCCAGGTCTTTCAGAAGTCCCTGAACATGATTGCAAGAGCCCTGGCCCGCGTGCAAGCCTGTCAGGTCACAGGTACCCCGGGAGAGGCAAAGCGGGGAGTGGGGGACCCCCAAGGTGGGAAGTTTGGGCAGGATGGCCCTTCCCTCCCATGCTGTGCTGGCCCAGGCCCTATGGGGATCAGGCAGGGGCACTGCTGTGGCAGCTCCCCTGCATCTTTCATCCTCCCCTCCCCTGCTGCCCCATGGCCTGGGCACTGCCTGGCTCCCACCGTGTCTGCCCCAGCACTGCTCTGTGGGCAGAGGCAATGGCTCCTGGAAGGGTCACATCCCTGGGGCTGTGTGGCACCCCCAGCACAGCAGGGGCACAGGGCGGGAACGTGGGTGTGAGCTGCTGTCTGTGCGCAGACTGCTGCCCAGAGCCCTGGGTGCTGCAGTGCGGGAAGTGCCTGTTCCTCTCCAAGGAGAAGAAGACATGGTGGGAAAGTCTAGCAGCTTGTGCAGGGGAATCCTCCCGGCTCCTTGTCTTCCAGGACTGGGACCACATGGCTATGCTGGTACGGGGCCGCAGCGCTTGGGGCTCAGTGGGAAGGCCCTGTGCCTAGTGGGGAGAGGAAGGATAGAACAGGGAGCGGGGAGAAGACAGGGAGGTCAGAAAGGCACGCGCCGGAGGAGCCAGGGACTCCATTCTGGTGCGGGGGAGAGGGGCTGGGCAGGGCCTGGCGGGTGGAGGCAGTGCGAGGGGGTGCCTGGGGCAGCTGGGGGGAGGAAATGGACTGGAGCAGAGGAAAAAAGGCTGGAAACCTCTTGCCAGCTCAGAGGCCTCGGAGGTTGGAGTAGCCAACAGCCTTTTTCCTGCCCCTTCCCGGTCCTGAGGGCTGCCCCCAGCACCTGGGGCCCCTCTGGGAGCTGTACTTGGGCAGTGGGGTCTCCCTGGCCTGGGGCCATTTTACAGCTGTCATGACCTCCCAGACATGTCCTGCTCACAAAGATGCCCCATACTGGATTGGACTCAGATTCAGACGGGACTCCAAGTCACGCATGCAGCAGTGGCAGTGGGAGGACGGCACCCCGTACAACCTGTAAGCTGGCACCGAGCTCCTTGCCTAGAAACTCTGTGCACCCCCTTCTCGAGCACCAGCGCCGGGGTGCGGGGAGCTCCCTGTCAGCCCACTGCAGCACGGGCTGTGACGGGGGCTCTGGCTGGGCCCTGGTACAAGCCCAGACTGGCCGTGGGCTCCCAGCCGGGGAGGAGCCGGTGCTGAGGCTGCAGCCAGGCGGGCAGGGCCCTGAGCGGGTGGGAAGGTCTGGGGCCCTGACGCAGCTCGTGTCATTGCAGGTCTGGGAGCGAGACACCTCGTGGTCATTTTGGAACAATAAAAGAGGGCAGAATAGAGAGAAAAGGCCGGCTTACTGACAAGCACCACTGGGTCTGTGAGAAGCTGTCAGCTGCCCCCAGGAAGCCAACCCCAGGGCATGAATGCAGGAATGCTTCTGTGAGTACAAGAGCACGTGCCCACAGCATCGCAGAGCCAGGGACTCGTGTCCCCTTCTCTCCTCATCTGCTGGATCCTGCACCCCCCACGTGGGTCTGGGGCTAGCTCTGCCTGCCCCACTCACCCTGCTTCTTGCCTTCAGGTCAGGATGCTCCAAGGACCGGTGCCAGCACGATCCCTCCCAGCACCAAGGGCTCAGCACTCCCCAAACCATCCAGCAGACAGGCCCTAGCAGGGCATTAGGGGATGTGACTGGGATCTCCAAGCTACGCCAGACCCCTGATGCAGCCAGACAAGGCAGCGCCTCTGACCTGCCCCCAGCACAATTGTGAGTGTGGGGGGCTCAGAGTCCCTCTCCTTTCCCAGCAGCGGGCTCAGCAGAGCAGTGATGCCCCACTGCCAGGTGCCTTCCCACAGCCACATGCACGTGTGGGCTCCAGCTCTGCGGGTCGCAGCTCCAGCTCTCTTTCTTATCTGCTCCATGTGGCATGGCCACTGCCCCGGTCTGGGCCCATGGGCTGTATGCATGATGCCCGTGCACAGACCCTGGCAGTGGGGCTGGAGGGAACCTCCCACCCTGCAGTGTCTGCACCCTGCATCCTTCTCCTCCGGGCAACCCTGCACCAACCCCACCTTCCTCCGGCTGCAGCCCCCTCCCCACAGCAGCCCATGCTGCCTCAGAGCCAGCAGACAGAGCCCTGTTCCCTAATCCTGGCTGCTCTCCCTCTCACACACACCCAGCCAGGGCAGGAGGGGCCCCTGCAGGCAGCCAGGGAGTCCTGGCAGCCCCAGGGTCACTACCAACATGGTGCCAGGCACTGGCCTAGGCACCGGCCCTGTGCATCATGCAGATCAGGGAGCTGGCCCTGCACCAAACCTGTGAGTGCCCCCCGTCCCATCCCCACTGAGCTTCATGCTGGGGACCTCTTTGTGCCACAGGCACAGGCCAGGCAGGACGCATTACGGGACAGGCAGGTTTATTCAACACTGTAAAGAAGCCAGGATATATATTACTGCCATTCGTGCTGCTCACGCTCATGGTCATATTATTAATCCCCAGAGATTGCATTCACCAGTGCAATGTGTGTGGGGAAGGGCGCGCCGGGGCAGGGGCACCCCCAGCCACCCTATTGCACACAGGCCACCCCCAGTAGCTGGTCCGTCACCGGGACCCCCACACTTCTGACGTCCCCACCCCTCATCTGTGCACAACCGTCCCACTGCCCTGGGCAAAGCAGGGCAGGCCCGATGAACCCACCTCCCCCACAAGACCACCCCCCACCCCCAGCTCTAGCCCCTGGCCCGATCCAGGCCCCCGGGCACTGGCTTCCTAGCTGGTGAGTGAGGCGACCCAATGCTGGATGGGCAGAGCCCGCACCCCAGCCTGTCGCCTCAGAGGTGAGGCATGAGGTCCCCCAGAAAGGGGCATGGCCCAGTGCCCCCGGTTGGGGGAAACCAGTACCCAGCCTCTCCTGTCTGGACAGTGCTGAGGCAGCCGTGTTATTGCACTTGCGCCCGGGGCCGTGGCCATGGGGCACTGCCAGCACCTGATACACTCGTCCCGGGCACTGGACCGCAGCACTGTGCTTCCTGGCCACCGGGGCTCGCTGGTGAGTCAGGGCCAAGCTGCTGCCTCCCTGGCACATCTGCCCTGCTGGTTGCACCCCAAATGGTGCTGCTTGCCAAGATGAGCCCAGGCCCACATGTCACTCACTGTGCGGGGCATGTTGGGCAGGGAGATGACAGGCGAAGGTTTTGGCAGGTCAGCGCAGGCTCCAGACCTGGCCGCGGCCATTGTGCCCAGGACTAGGACTGTGCCTCGGGCAACTTCAGGCTGGGCTCGGCTAGCACCAGCCCTGGGGGCTTGTGGTGGCGGCCCCGGTCCTGGCACAGCAGGCTCTTGGCCTCGCAGTTGAGGTTCTGGTAGCGTGGCGGGCTGGGCGCGGGCCGATGGCACACGGAGGCCAGGCTGAAGCTGAAGGGACCCAGGCAGCAGCCGGGACAGGCCAGCACCTCATCCTGCTCCAGCCCCGCACCGCTGTGCTCCGTCCGCTCGAAGGTGCCCACAGGTGGCATGCTCAGCTCCGAGAAGCCGTGCTCCAGACCCCGGCCCCAGGCATGGGGCTTGCTCACCACCACGTGGTTGTTGTTGAACCGTAGCCCGTTGGGTGGCAGGGCCTCCGGGGCCCAGGGCCGTGCGTCCGTGGCTGCCGTGCGAATGAAGTTGCTGTTGGCCGGCACTGGAGCCGGTGGTGGCCCATGCTGTGGGTCAGGGCTGTCCGGGCTGCAGTCCATCAGTTCCACTCCCACAGGGTTAGGCAGTGCTGAGCGGCCCCCCAGCTCCGGTGCCTGCCCCCAGCGCAGTGGTGGGAGAAGCGTGGGAGGTGCAGGGGCCTTCACAGCGCACAGAGCTGGTGGCCGGTGGGAGGCAGAGTCCGATTCAACACCCAGGGCCAGCCCAGCGTGTCGTGGCAGCTCGGGGGAGGTGGGCAGTGAGCGGCACCTGCGGGTGAGCACCACGGGGGCCGAGAAGTCACAGTGCGCCTCCACTGTGGGCTCGGGTGTCACGGGGCTGCCAGGCGAGAAGGCGGCGGGGGGTGGCAGGTCGAAGGACAGAGAGATAACCGACTTGCTGGGCGTGTCAAACAGCTTGGTCTTGCCTCCCTTGAGGTCCTCACGTTGGGAGAAGGGGTTGAGGCGGGGCGGTGTTTCTCTAGTGCGTGCATCCACCTCAGGCTGCAGAGGCCGCCGCAAGCCAGGGGAGCGTGGTGGGAACATGTCTGACTGGCTGCGGGAGAGGCGGTAGTCGGGTGGCGGCAGCAGCCACGGGCTGGGCTCGCACCGGGGCAGTGGTTCGACACGGATGGGAGCAGGCGCAGCATCCCCTGGGTGCAAGCAGAGATGGCAGGTCAGCGACTCCAGCCACAAATGTCCTTACAGCCTGCCAGGCATGGCTGCAATCCCCACTCCCCCAGCGTCACAGACAACAGCCTCTGGCCCAAGGAATGAGAGGTTGCCATGTCTGCCCCAGCCAGAGTATTGCACCATGCAGCCTGGGACCATGCAGGCCCTGCTGAACTGCAGGTGCTACAGAGACATCCCCCTGCAAAAAGGGCCCTCATCCAGACCCTCATCTATGGTGGGGGCTGTGAAGGAAGTCCATCCAAGCCTCCTCCCTTAGGGGTTTTTGGGTTTTTTTTCTCCTTTTCCTCTTTCTTTGTCCCTGTCAACCTGGGTGCCCTGGGGTTACTGCGTAGGTGACTGGCTTCAGGTAAGAGAGTGTGGATTTAACCTCTCTATTGTTTGGACCTCTGACCTCATGATATAGGTCAGGGGCTTAAGCCCATGTCACTCCTCTAGGTAACTGTGATGCTTTTCAAATTGATTGGCCGTCATCAAATGACACCTGTCCCTGACTGGGTACAGGTGGTGATGTCAGTAGGGCTATAAAAGAGGGTCACTGTAGGAAGGAGGTTGGACATTTTAGAACACACACCGAAGCATGGACCCCCGCAGCTCTTTTCATGCTCAGGATGCAGAAGCGAGTGACTTACCAAAAACGTAACTAGAAGCTCAGTTTAATGTTCTTTAGTCACATATCAAAAGCCACCTAGCTTTGCTCAAGGTTGGTTTTCTTTCTATATTTTGCTATTGGTATTCCTTCCTCACCCTATCCCTCTTTGATCGATAAATCTATCTGTCCTAGCACGCCTCGCTGTGTGTGCTTTAGAGGGAAGAGACCTGCTAAGGTAGACTCAGCTATTTACTTTCCTCCCGCAAGGGAGGCTGCTGGTGAATGCTTCAGGCTAATAGAAGCATCCTGAAATCCCAAGGTCTACAGGGTCTGTGTATCATGGGCAGCACAGGGCCCAGACAAAGACTTGAGTCCCAGTGGTGGCAGTGGTACCCCAGCCTTGTGGGGGTGCTCCAGAAAGGGGGTTGGCAATAAGTTGGCGACCCTGGGGAGGCATCTGAAGCTTGTTTTTTTGGCCAGGTGCAGTGAGGTGGGCAGCTCAGCATAGAAGCACCTCCTACTGGCCTGCCACAGGGCCCATGAGCCCCTTGCCCTGCATGCAGTATGGTCCATAACCCCTTTCCTGCTGCAGGGGCATGCACAGTCTAGTCACATGGGGCAACACAGGTGCTCCCTGGGGTCACCAATAACTGACCTAAAAACTTGGGGCTATAAGAACTGCAATGGGCTGGGTCAGACCCTAGGTCCATCTTCCCCATTGCCTGTGCCCCACAGAAGAGGCTGGAAGGAAGAGTGACTAGGTCTGAGCAGGGTCTTCCCCTGTTCCTCTCTCCCCTGCAGCCTCCAGCATTGAAGGTCCAGGCAGTTCTCATGTAGAGGTTGTGCCCCTCACTCCTGGCTCAATAGTAACTGATGCCCCTTCCTCCAAGGACACGCCCAGTCCCTTGATGAACCTGGATAAATTCTCATCTCCCACCACCGCTGGTGGCTATAAATCCCATACTTCAATGACGTGCCAGGGGAAATAAAACTCCCTTTTGTTAGTTTTAAACTTCTGGTCTGCTCGTTTTGTGTTACAATGCCTGGTTCTTGTCTGGGGAGAGAGACAGTCAGTAGCAAACCCCTCTTGACTTTCTCTTCCCCATTTCATGCATTGTAAAACCTCCTGCCCCACTCCAGTGTCTCTCTTCTCTGACCAGGCCTGGTCTCATGAGTCTCTCCTCACATGGGAGTCCCTCCATAGTACTCGGCACCCTTGCTGCCCTGCTCTGCACCTTCTCTAGCTCTTTTAGCTCTTTCTGGAGGTGCAGGGATCAGAACTGGGCACACCCTTCAAGGCATGGATGCCCTGTGGATTTGTAAAGGGGAGTCACAACACTTCCCACTGTGTTCACAACCCCCTTCTTCATCATCTGTAAGGTGCTGTTTGCTCTTTTGACGTCTCCATGCAGGGCTGGGGGGGTCTGAGAGGAGGGGGCTGCATGGGCGGGAACCCCAGGGCAGGGAAGTAGGCAGCCCAAAGGAAAGGTGCATCCACAGTACCGTTTAGAGCTGCTGGTGTCTTAGGCGTAGGCATGGCTTCCCCATCAGCCTGGAGGCTGGGCACTGTGCCCTCCGCTCCCAGCTGCTGCTCCAGGATGCCTTCTAGGCGCTGTGTGATCTCCAGGAAGGAGGGCCGGGATGTTGGCTCCATCTGGTGAGGAGGGTCACTGGGTCAGCCACAGCCACGAGAAGCTAACCCCACACCAGCCTCCCCACACCCCCAGGGAAACTGCTAACCCCAGCCCAGGGGCTGCACCCTTTCCACTCAGCATAATACAAGAGCTGCCCTGTGCTGGCTCAAACCCTGGCTCCATCGCGTCCACCTTCTGTGTCCCATGGGGGCAGAGAACGAAGACTGGAAGGGAGAATGACTGGGTGTGACCAGGGTTTTTCCCCATTCCTCTCTCCTTTGCAGCCTCCAGCATTGAAGGTCCAGGCAAATCTGATGCAGAGGCCGTGTCCCTCACTCCCCTTCTCAATAGCTCCTGATGCCCCTTTCCTCCAAGCACGTGTCCTGTCCCTTGCTGAACCAGGCTGCACTCTCAGCTCCCCCTCCCAACCTGGTGGCCATTAGTTCAACCCTTTAAAGACATGCTGGGGGAAACAGAACTGCCTTTGGTTCATTTTAAGCTTACCGCCTGCTAGTTTTGTGTCCTATTGTACTAGCTCTAGACTCAGGGAAGGGGAGAATGGACATGAATCCCCCCAAGGGTGTTCAAGGGGGGATGTGGGCAGCAAGGGGCCAGAGAGCTCAGGGACCCACCCCCCCAGCCCTGCTTCACCTGGGGGGTTACAGGGACTGGGAACTAGGGGGTGATGCTGGTGCTGGGACTGCGGCTCAGCCTGGCAGGGGCCGTGCCGCAGCCCTGCGGGTGAGCACCAGGACAGGGCAGGTGGGCACAGGCCGGGCACTCACGTGGCAGCAGTGGAAGGCCAGCTGGAGGAAGGGCGCCGGGCAGTCGTCCCTCACCAGGTTGCGGAAGGCGGCGATGTCCAGGCCAAAATCCTGGTGAGGAGCAGACTCTGGCGGCATCCGTATGGCACTCCCACAGGGGAGCTGGGCCACGGATGCAGTGTAAGCAGTGCACCACTAGGTGGCACCAAGCGCCCATCACTGGCACTGGCACTGGCACCGGATCCCCAGCTGACACTGACCAGAGCAGACTCAGCAGGCGGCCTGGGATGGATCTGGCACCTTCCAGGGGCAGTAACAGGGGCTCGACCCCAAGCACAGGCCCTCTACCCCTCATGCTCCTTCCATCACATGAGGGAGATCTGGGTCTAGGCCCTGGGCAGAATCCAGTATTATGGGCACAGGGGACACCTGTCTGCAGCCATGCCAAGGGCCAAGCCATAGGGCAACAGCACCCACACCCCTGGCTGCTGGTGGGGGGCCATGCTAGACACTCATCTCACTGCAGGATGCCCCTTCCAGACAGACAGCAAGCCCCCCACCCCAAGCTACTCACAGCCCCCAGGCCCAGGACACAGAGCCCAGGCCCAGGGCAGGTTTTGGGGTCCAGTCCAGCTGAGAGAACTGCCCCCAGTGCCCAGCCACCAGGATCGGGTCCACGGGCACCTCAGGCAGGTGGTTTTCCCTCCCCCACTCTGCTGGGCAGCAGGGCAGCATCATAGATTCATAGATGCTCGGGTCGGAAGGGACCTCAACAGATCATTGAGTCCGACCCCCGGCCTAGGCAGGAAAGAGGGCTGGGGTCAGATGACCCTAGAGCCACATCAGAGGGGCTGCAGGTAACACAGAGGTGCTCGCTGCTACCTTTGCCCCCAGGGTCAGCTCTTGCACTGGGTGTAGTGATGCAAGACCCAGGTGCTGGCACGGAGCCCGCCGGCTGCACCAGGCCAGGGACACAGGTCTGTCTTATGCACTGAGCCCTGGGGAGCCTGCGACACTGCAGCGATGGATGCCATGAGGCCGGGCTTGGGGGGTGAGTGACCAGCTTTGTGCCACCCCTGACAGAGCAGGGCCCAGGTCCCACTGGCTGGGGGTGGCAGTGGGGCTTTGGTGGCCAGAGCCCTACCTCGGTGCGGGGCAGGTAGTCGGGGTCAGCCGGCACCCGGGCGATGATCTCACACAGGATGATGCCGTAGGCGAAGACGTCAGCCTGCAGGGACACTGGAGGTGAGGGGGGCACGTGGGAAAGCCCAGCCCTGGCCCCTGCAGCTCTGCAGGGGGACAGGAACTGGGGGGGCGGGGGCCGGAAGCTGGGGTGCTGTGGGGCTGGGGGCAGGAGCGGGCATGGGGGGGGGGGGGGGGGAAGGCTTTGTGTGCTCCAGGGAGGGGGGAAAGGGCAGCAGAGCACAGGATGGCTTGGACAAAGCCCCCAGCTCTTCCTGGGCACTGACACTCCCAGCCACTAGGCCCAGGGCCCCCCACCCCAGGTCCTGTTTCCCCCTCCTCCATCCCCACCTGTGCCACCCCCTTCCCATGCACACATCGCCGTCCACACGCCCCGCGCCAGGCACCTTCTCGTTGTACAGTTCCCCACGCAGCACCTCCGGCGCCATCCAGTACGGCGAGCCCACCACTGCCAGCGGCTCCTTCTCGCTGCCCTCACTGCGGCACAGCAGGCCGATCAGGCACACACCCAGCCCTGGCCTGGGCTATCCAGAGACCCCCCAAATCCCTGCAGCCTCCAACCTGAGGCCCGCCCCCCCCCAATCACAGCCTCCAACTGGGGCACAGGGCAAGGTGGATCTCCACAATGCCCAACGCCCCCCAGGGCCACCCACCCCTGCCCCCACATTTCCACCCCATGCTTTTCTCCTGCCCCCAGAAATATCCCAAACCCGCTCCCAACCCCAGTGATCCTTCCTCCTCTGCATCTGTGGCCTGGGGAGGGGTCCTGCTCACCTGTAGATGGGGATCTTCTCGGCCAGGCCAAAGTCTCCCACCACAGCCGTGTAGCCATTGTCCTCACACTTCACCAGACAGTTCTGCAAGGAAGGGGCAGGGGGGATGTACCACAGCTCCCAGCACCCCCCAATGCCCTGGGCCAGATGGGGGTCACCCTGATACTGTCCTATCTTTGGGTGCAACAGGCAATGCCACCCCTGTACCCAGCACAAGGGAGGGGCTGTTGCACCTGTGCAGCACCTGAGTCACCCCCGGCCTTGCAGGGAGCCCATGCCCAGCACAGACCTTGCAAGCGGCATCATTAAGGACTGTCTGGAGCCACAGACAGGGGGTCACCTCCAGCCCAGCCCCCTGCTTGAGGCAGGAGCAGCCCAATGGGAGCTGTCCCATATGCATCCTGCTCTGACTTGCTCCTAACACCTCACTCCAGGCCTGTGCATCTCCTCCAGCCCTTTGCCCAGACACTGGGAGCCCCCAACCTGCCCCAGAGGAAGGCAGGGGATGAGGACAGGAGCATCCGGCTGCTTGCAGAGACCCCAGCAAGAGGCCATGCCTCCACTGTAGAAGAAGGCAAGACCCCATTCAGTACTTGAGACGCCAGGGGCTGTGCTCCCACTGCCAAGGAAAGCAACACCCCCCCCCTCCCCTCCCCTCCCCCCCCCCCCCCCCCCCCCCCAGTCTGTGCCAATCTGACTGGAGGGAGGGAGGGAAATCCCTTTCTGAGTCCAGTGCATATCGTTAGCTTAGAGATCAGGAAACACAGATCACTGTAACACTGAAATGTGTCTTCACTGTCAGAGCAGGGAAGCTGTGGGATAGACACCAGGGACGGTGAGGACTCTCAATCACTGGAGGTGTCAAGGAGAGGTTGGGCAGCCACCGGGTAGGGATGAACTAGGCGAAGCGATGCCTGTGCTCTGCTGTGGGGATTTCCCAGGCTTCTGGCCCTCCCACCTCTACCCCCTTTCTGCTCCAGGTGTCAGGAAGTTTAAGCCTCCCCCAGAGGTGCTGGGTGCTGGGCTGTGCCAATGGTCCTGCTGGCACCGACCCCGCAGGGTCCTGGCTGGAGGGTCTTGCCCCTGCACTCAGGCTCAGCCGGCCGCTGCACTGAGGGCAGGAAGGGATTTTCCCCCTGGTCAGACTGGTCTGGACTGGGGAGGTTTGCCTTCCTCTGCAGCCAGGGCACAGCCTCTGCCCGGGGTCTCTGGAGCATCTATGAACCCGCTTTGCAGCAGCAGGACGTTGGTGGCTGTGGTCCCCCTGCTTTCCTGGGGCAGGGGTAGGGGTGATGCCTGGGGATGTGACAGGGGTAACTGTGTGGTGTTGCTCAGAGTTCAGATAGTGGATGTGTCTGGGGTGATTGGGACAGGGTTGATCCTGCCTCAGGCAGGGGTTGGACTAGATGTGACCTCTGAGGTCCCTTCCAGCCCCGCGGCTCTGGGACCCTATGATTCTAATGCAGCCTCGGTCTGAGCCAGCCAACAGGGGCAACCAGCATGGGTTCATTAGGGGCAGCTCCTGTCAGACCAACCTGGTGGTCTACTACGACCAGGTCACAAAATCCTTGGACGCAGGTGTTGTGGTAGACGTAGTCTTCCTGGATTTTAGGAAGGCTTTCAACACTGTCTCTCACCCCATTCTCATTAAAAAACTATGTGACTGTTATGTCGATGCCTACACGGTCAGATGGGTCACAAATTGGCTGAGGGGCCGCAACCAGAGTGGTGGTGGACGGGTCATTTTCAACCTGGAGGGATGTGAGCAGTGAGGTCACCCAGGGCTCGGTCCTCTGACCCGCACTGTTCAACATCTTCATCAGCGACTTGGGCGAGGGGGTGAAAAGCACCCTGTTCAAATTTGCAAATGACACTAAGATGTGGGGGGAGGTGGGCATGCCAGAGGAGAGGGACAGACTACAACTAGATCTGAACAGGTTACAGGGGTGGGCAGATGAGAGCAGGATGGGTTTCAACACTGACAAGTGCAAGGTGCTGCACCTGGGGAGGAAGACCCAGCAGCAGACCTACACGCTGGGGAACTCCCTTCTTGTCAGTGCAGAGGCAGAAAAGGATCTTGGAGTCATCATTGATGCCAAAATGAACATGGGCCGACAGTGTGGGGCCGCGGTCAGGAAGGCCAACCGCACCTTGTCGTGTACCCACAGATGCATCTTGCGCAGGTCCAAGGAGGTGATCCTCCCCGCCTATGCGACACTGGTGCTATGCTTCAGGAGGGATGTGGCCAGCATCAAGAGGGTCCAGAGGAGGCCACTCGCATGAGGACAGCAGGGCAGGCCCTACGAGGAGACGCTACGGGACCTGAACCTGTTCAGCCTTCACAAGAGGAGGCGGAGGGGGGATCTAGTGGCCGTCTACAAACTGGCCAAGGGACACTTGCGGGGAACAGGAAAGTCCCTGTTCACCCACGTACTACCGGGAGTAACTAGGAATAACGGACACAAGTTGACTGAGAGTAGGTTCAGACTAGACATCAGGAGGTGCTACATCACTGTCAGGGTCGCTAGGATTTGGAACCAACTTCTAAGGGAAGTGGTGCTGGCTTCTACCCTGGGGGTCTTCAAAGAGAGGCTGGATAATCCCCGAGCCGGGGTGGTTTGATCCCAGCACTCTTTCCTGCCACAGCAGGGGGTCAGACTTGATGATCTGCTCAGGTCCCTTCCAACCCTACCAACTATGAAACTATGAAACTATAAGCCCCAGTGCAGGAGCAAGACCCTCTAGCCAGGACCCTGCAGGGTTGGTGCCAGCAGGAGCATTGGCACAGCCCAGTCCTCCTCCCCAGCCTGGGCTGCAGACAGCACCCAGTGCCTGTGGGGGAGGCAACCCCCCCCCCGACATCTGCAACAACAGGAGGGAGAAGATCCCTTTCCAGCTCATGTGGCCATCTGCACACAAGGCCACCTCCCTCCTCCAAGGAAGCTGGTCCCAGGTGCTCCTGTAGCTCTCCAAGGGCCACATGGCTTAGAAACTGCCTGTGGACTGGGACAGGTGAGGGGGAGCCTCAAGGCCATGGCAGCTCCCCCAATTCAGGCCTGGCCCTGGGGATGGGGTCAGGGGAGGCCATGGCCTTACCTTGGAGGTGAGGTCGCGGTGAAAGATGCCTTTGTAGTGCAGGTAGCGCAGGCCACGGGCGATGTCCAGCGCCAGCTTGATGCGCATGGGCCAGGCCAGGGGGGCCGGGCTGTCCAGAAGCTGCTCCAGGTTTCCTCCGTTGATGTACTGAAGAGGGGCAGGCATCAGACACAGGGTTGTGCCCACCTCCCTCCCATGCCTCCCCACAATCCCTGTGCCACCTCCCCCCCTCAATCACTTCCTCCCAGTCCGAGCCACAGCAGGGAACCGATGGCCAAAACAATCCATCCATGCTTCCCGCACCCAGCACCTCCCCTGCGAGCCTTGGGCTGTATCGTGGGCACAACGCCCGCCAAGGTGCCCACTCTTACCTCTGTGAGTGCATGCAGCTGCCCCTGGTGCACACAGACACCCATGAACCTGGACGGGCAAAGAGAAATGTGGGGGGTTAGGCCAGCAGGACTCCCCAAGAAGCCGCACCGTGCCAGGCTGGCACATGGAGAGGCTCCAGGCACCCTCAGGCAGAGGCTGGAGACCCCCAGCTTGGGGCAGGATGGCAGCCAGAACCAATCCTCCTCCTCTCTCCCCAGTGCTGCATCTTTCCATACACCCTGTTCCCAGCCAGGGATCAGGCCAGTATGAGGCCTGGGGGGTGGGCAGGGCCTGGCAGCCAGGGGTGAATGCAGGGGGGCAGTGGCGCAGTCAAACCCCCTTTAATTAGGGCTCCACCCAGACTCTAACAGCTGCAGGGGAGAGGCAGCATATTTCTATGCAGGCATGACTGCAACTGACTTCAGGGCTCATTGCCATCTCCCTGATTCCTGCTCATCTCTCCACTTCACAGGTGTGAACGACCCTCTTTCCTTTTTCATGGGCTCCATGTTGTCCTACTCAACCTCTCCTTTCTTTTGCACTGCTGCTGCTCTTTTGCCATTCCCTGTCACGTCTCTTCTGTATCACAGCCCTGCAGACTGGTTTTAGCTCCAACTAAAAACCTTCACTCAGGGGCAGGCATACAAACTCCGGTGTAGACGTGACTAACAGTGAAGTACTGGAGGTGCTGGCAAGATGCCCAAGAGGCCTAGATCTTGTTTGACAAACTGACTGAGAGATGTACCTTTAATTACAATACCAGGACCGACAACACTATCTATGGACAAGTTTTTGCTTAGTTTATGGTCTTAAACCTAACATATAGCCCCATTTCAACAAAGTTGCGTTTGTTCTTTGCTTTGATCTTATAGCGCTGAACCCATGCATATTATTAAAGCTTCTAGTCTCTGTTTAACAAGGGAAAACTGTGCTGTGTCTATGTGATGAGGCACCATGCCCTCTGCACCTCCCTTTTCAAAATCTTAAATTTGTCCTTGCTGGCGGGGATGGGGTAGGGGACTCCAGCATGCAGGGACAGGATGGAGGACTCCGGCTGGTCTGGACGGGGGCTCACCGGAGGATGTTGGGGTGGGAGAGGCGGTTCATGAGCTGCACTTCCCGCAGCATGTTGCCCCGGTTGCTCATCAGCTTGTTCATCTTCAGCACCATGATCTGCCCTGACTGCCGGTGCCGCACCTAGAGGGACAAGGGGGGAAGCACGTGACCCTGGTGTCAGTGCCATGAGGCTGGGGGGCTTCACACACGGGGTCTGATGCCCCCCACTCAGCTCACAAAGTCCCCAGGAGGCTGTTGTATTCTCAACCAGGGCAGACCTAGTCCCATGAGTGCAAGAGACCAGCTGTGTCTGGCCCCCAGGGGACGTGGGGGTGGGGGCATCAACTGCAGAAGGAGGGGACAAGGGGCAGTGACCCCATTTCAAGGGCCAGGGCACAGGGAGGGGACGGCTATGCCCTGGGAGGGATCCAGGCTCCCCATGCTCCTGGCCCAGCCTTGTGCTATCAGTGCTGCCTGGCTCCAGCACAGCATTGGGTCCCGGCCTAGTCATGCCTCAGTTTCACCATCTGACACAGAGTCTGCACCCCACCACCACTGTGCATACCAGCCCTGCTAGCATGACCGGTCCTGTCAGCACCATAAGCAGCAGGACGGTACCCAGCCCTGCAGCACAGAGCAGTGCAGCACGCACGGCCTGTCCTGACCAACCGCCATCACGTGAGGGGCTTCTGGCAGGGCCTAGGGGAGGGGGAGGCTGAAAGTTGCCTCTGAGCACCCCATGTGCACAGAGACCTCATCACACACCCACACACGTATGCATGCATGCGCATGCACGTGTATGCACACACACGCACACAAGTACATACATGCATGCATACATGCGCACACATTCACACTCATATGTACCCATACACAGAACACATGCACACATACAGAAGCACACGTGCACATGCCTGCACACACATGCATACACACAGGCACATGTGCGCACACAGATACATAGGCATGTATGCGTACATGCTCACACACGTGTACATGTTCCTGCCACTGCCAGGAAGCAGCTCACAGCAGGAGGCCTGCTCTGTGGAGAGCGGGTCCTGGACTGTAGGCGGGCAGGGAGAAGGGCCCTGCCCCTGGCCAGCCCCTGTCTGTCCATCAGAGCTGCCGGGAGGTGCCCGCGTGGGTCCCAGCAGCTGTGAGCAGCCAGCGCCCCCCACACCCCCATCCCCCGCCTGCATCCAGGCCCAGGCCCAGGCCCAGGCATTCCTGCGTGCTGCCGTCAGCTCCCCGCTCACTCCTGCCCTTTTTAGTCAATGCTGCTGCGAGCAAGCGCCTGTGCCAGGCCCATCCCACCCCCACCCCGGGGACCTCCTCCCTGCACGGGTCCTGGCGCTGGGGCTCGGAGCAGGGCAGCTGCACGGATCGGCCCCAGCCTCAGCCCCAGCCCTGCAGACAGACAGGGCCATAGGCCGGGCTTGCTGCATCCCCGACATAAGAACATAGGACCTGCCCCGAGCAGGGTCAGACCCCAGTCCATCTTGCCCCATCTCCTTTGTCACAAGGAGGCAGAGAACAGAGGCTGAAAGGAGAGCAACCGGGTCTGAGCAGGGTTTTCCCCCGTTCTTCTCTCCCTTGCAGCCTCCAGCACTTAGGGTCCAGGCAGGTCTGATGCAGAGGCCGTGCCCCTCGCTCCCTGCTCAGTAGCTCCCAATGCCCCCTTCCTCAAAGCACACGTCCAGCCCCTTGGTGAATCCGGATGCACTCTCAGCTCCCACCACATCTGGTTGCCCTGAGTCCCCCCCCACCCCCTTCAACGACATGCTGGGGGGTGCAAAAAACTTCCATATTGTTAATTTTAAACTGCTGACGTGCTGGTTTCATGTGGTGCCCCTCCTAGTCTGAGGAAAGACAGGCAGTAATAAATCCCTAGTGACTTTCTCTTCACTATTTAATATCTTGGAAACCTTTCTCCTGCCCCCCTCCTGCATCTCTCTTCTAAACTGAATCATCCTGGCCTCATTAGTCTCTCCTAGGGAAGCCCCTTCATAGCACTCAGCATCCTTGTTGCCCTTCTCTGCACCGTTTCTAGCTCTTCGATCTACTTCTGGAGGTGCGGGGACCAGAACTGGGCCCAGCCTTCAAGGTGTGAATGCCCCATGAATTAATAATGGGGCATTGTGACACTTTCTGCTGTGTTCACAGCCCCCTACTTCATCATACTAATGCATCATTTGATTTTTAAATGGCTGCTGAGCACAGTACTGATGCTTTTAACAATCTGTTCACCGTGACTGAGATCTCTCCTAGCTGGTAACAGATCACATAGAGCCCATCACGGGGCAGGTCTGGCTGGGGTCATTTTTGCCTAGGTGAAGCCTTTTGCACTTATCAACACTGAATTTCACCTGCCATCAAGTGGCCTGTTCACTCAGCTGTGCCAGATCCTTGCAACCCATCTCAGTTACTGCTTTGAATCACTGATGCCCATGTAGTGTTTTGGGACAGCCGGGGTCACGAAGCATCATGGCCAGAGCTGGGGCAGGGGCCTACGCAGTTGCCCCACCATTGTAGGATGCTGCAGGATCCAGAGATGTAGGAGGTACCATGCAGGGGTGGGCATGAGCCATGGGCATCACAGCCTCCCCAGGGATAGCAGGGCCCTGCCGGTCTCTGGCAGCAGGTGCCCTTTACTCTGTCCCAGTGCACCTAGATCACAGCAGGGACCATCGTTCACATGCATGAGGCATGGCTGCAAGCCCAGCCCCAGAAGCAGCGCCCATCTGAGTGCTGTCAGGGCTGGTGGGGTTCAGTGCCTAGTAGGAGCTGCCCACACCCACCCTGGGTACCTACATCCAAGGAACAGCCCAGCCAGACCCTGAAGCAGCTTCTGAATTATTCATCAGCCCCTGCATGGTGCTCAGGTTTCACCGGTGTCGCCTTCCTGAGCAGGAGGCCCCACATGCCCAGGCACATGCTCCCCCAGGGGGCACGGGGCAGAGGGATGCTTGCCATAGCCCCCAGTGACCCCTCCTGCCCTAGGGCAATGCTATCCCAAGCCATGCCCACACTGAGCAGGCACTGGGGGACAGATGAGCGATGCACAGCCAGCTAGGCCTGGGCACATCATGGCCTCGTTAAGGCCCCTCATTAAGACCCTGATGTGCTGCCCCTGCCCCCACCTACAGGGCTCCTGGCTGAGCCCCTGTTCGTGTCACCAGTGCCCTTGGCTGCCCCTGGCCCCGTATTATGGGTAGATTAGCTCGTAAGCCCCTTAGCGCGGCTGCAGGCACAGGCTGACCTGCTCCCCTCCCACAGCTCACCCAGGAGGGGGGCTCTGGGTCTGGGTATAGCCCATGGGATATGGCTGCCAGTATGCCCAGTCCATGCCTGCGCCCACCTTGCAGCAGCTGGGAGGGACCACCCGCATGGGCACTGCAGGGGCTGGGACCAGTGTCCTGGGCTCTGTGGGGCGACCCCAGGCACAGACCACAAAGCCTTGGAGACAGGCACTGCCCTGACCCCCTGGGCAAGAGCAGGGGTCTCTTGCTGCATCCTAGCCCTGTCTCCCTGCCCCACCCCTGAGGGATGCTCTGGGGTAGCACGCATGGATCGCAGGACCCCAATGGCACAGCTGAGACCAGGAGGAGGCCGGAGAGCACAGCCTGGACCATGACCCCAACCTGAACACTGGCACCAGGACAGCAGCCATCTCTGACCCCCAGCCCTGCTGTGTGACCCAGGCAGGCCCGGCCATGAAGCGGGTCTCAGCTGGACTGCACCAACGTGGCACTGCCAGCGCCAAAGGCTACTAGAGCGAGGCCCTGCTAGGAGCCGGGGAAGGGAGATGGCTGCGGCTACGTGTGGGACCCAGCGTGACTGAGGGGCAGCTCTGGGAGCCCGCCTGGTGCAAAACGTGTGGGGAAAGGCTGTGTGAGGAGGCACAGCCACAGGTGCCAAGGCACAAGCCACCTCCCACGTGCCACGGGCACAAGCCCAGTGGGGCTCCATGCAGCAGCAGCCCGTGACAGGCCCATGTGATGGGCATAGATGGGGCAAACGTGGCAGGAAGGACTGGTGGAGACACAGAGGGCAGGATCGGGGCCAGGATGGGTGATGGGGAGCTATTCAGGCCTCCCCAGCTCCTCAGGGCACATCCCAGAAGCTCCCGGCCAGGCTGGCAGGACCAGTCCCACAGGCAGCTCCGA
Organism: Alligator mississippiensis; assembly: GCF_030867095.1. NCBI lineage: Eukaryota > Metazoa > Chordata > Crocodylia > Alligatoridae > Alligator > Alligator mississippiensis. Next base: position 302,274,755 of record NC_081826.1, read on the forward strand.
CCACTCCCAGCACTTGCAGGAAGGGGCAGGGCAGCACCACGCGGCATGCAGCATGCAGCCCGCCCAGGCACGCGGCAGGGAGCCCCGGCCACGCCAGCACCTGGCATCCAGCCCTGGGCACAGCTTCTCTGCTAGCGGGGAGGGAATGTGATCTGCACCCCTGCCCCACGGGGGCAGGACATGCCCATCCCTCCACTCAGCCGCACTCAGTGGTAATTGACCACGATGGGGCGGCACGTGGCCATGTGGAGGCTAATGTCCCTAATCCCCGGTGGGCTGAGGGGGTCCGTGACTGCTTGTCTCCCTGCCTGGCTGTGGGGGCTGGGGAGATGCCGACCCCCGTGTCTGCCAACTGTCCCAGGACTTCTCTGTGAGGCTGTTTCCAGTCTGAGACCTGGTCCAGCCCTGGGGGATGCCCTGCTCCCTCCCCCCCCTCCCCATGCCCACGTGCCAGGGCCCAGCAACGGGAAGGAGCAGGGCGAGGGGACCCAAATGCTTCCAACAAGCCACAGGCAGGTGCAATGCCAGCTCCCTCCCATCCCCCAACCCAGTCACCGGATCCTGCAACACGAGAGCAGCAGCAACTGGATCCCGCGGAGGGCGCGGGCTGTGGTGGCGCTGGCCAAGGCTGTTGCACCCAGTTGGCCATGGGCCAGTCCCCTGCACCTGGCAGCCAGGGTAGGACAGGGCCCCTGAACACCCGACGCTCCCACCCCGATAGTGACACCCCTCTCCTGGCTGGCAGGCTCAGACCCCCCCCCGAGCTATCCCTTCTCCAGCATAGGCTCCGGCCTACTCTTGCTCCCAGCTCCCAGGCTCGGGGCATCGTGCAGACTGGGCTCTGACAAGTCAGGACAGACCCCAACACCCCACCCTGCCCTTGCACATGAGCAGGGGCCTGGTCTCACCCTGGCTCCTGCCCTTGCTGTGCCCACAGATCAGCCGCTGCCCTGTGTCAGCCTACTGGCTCCCTCCAAATCCAGCAGGGAAGGGGTTAATGAGGCCACAGACTCACAGCAATGCAGCACCAGACTCAGCCCCAGGGCTGGGCAGGGGGCTAGGAGCAGGGCTTCAACCTCCCCCCTCACCCCCAATGCCCAAGCCACTATGCCCAACTTGGCTCCTGGGGGCCTGGGAGCCCCATTTTCATCCCTCTCCCGCCCGCAGCTCTCATAGGGGCCCTGGCAGAGCTCAGCATCTAAGCCCATCACAATCCTGAGAGCCCGGGGCAGAGATGTCAGCTCCCCAAGGGCCCCCGACATGGGCTGGGAGCAGAGGGCACTGCCAAGGCCTGCACGAAGGAGGAGCGGGTGCAGAGATCCCCTGTGCGATGCCACCCACCCCCTCGCCTCCCCGGGCCTGGCCTGGTGCCTGGAATCCAGCACATTTCCCAGCGCTGAGCTCAGCCGCCCACCCGCCACGGCGCTGGACAGGCCGGCAGGTACCCTCTCCCCTTGGCAGCGCCTGCGGGCGCCCCCGAGCCGGGCATGCCAGCTGCCCACGGAGCCAAAATCCAGCCGGCACGGGACAGCCCGGCTGGCGCGTCTGCCCGGCCCGGCACGAGGGAGCTCGTGGCGGAAATTAGAATCTTATTTAAAGATCATGGCAATCAGCGCCAACAGACGGCGCGGCCCCCAGGGAGGCAGCCACCTCCCCCTGGCTCCCAGCTGGCTGCACTCTGTTCTGCTCACAGAGCATGGCGTCTCCATGCACCCGGCAGAGCCCCCTGGAGAAGTGGGCTGTGGCCTCCCACCAGACACACAGCTGGGAGCTGGCTCCAAGCAGCCACTAGCAGCCTAGTCTAGCCGCTTCCTTGCTACCCCTGCACCAGGCCTGTCAGTGCAAGGTGCACTGTGACCTCTTGGCCTCCTCTGCCTCTCCCCATGTAAGGCTCCCACGCTTCATCCCTGCTCCAGGCCCTGGAGCACCAGCCATGCATGATACATGGCTGCCACCCTCCACAGCTGAGACCTCACCGAGGCTGGCATGCAGTGCTCCAGCCTGCGGCCAGGGCACCCTGCCTGCACCATGCTGTGGGCCTGTATTTTTTGCACTCTGGGCACATGAGCAGTGTGGTTGGAAGCTCCCCGGAAGGAGAAACAGCACAGCAAATGGCACAAGGCTTTGACAGAGGCAACCTTTCCGCACTTCTGTGCCAAGCAGAAGAAAAGGGGGTGGGGAAGAAAGCGCCATATGGTTTACAGGCAGAAGCTGGAACAAGGAGGAAACAGATAAGGGAAGCTAAAGGCATAAATGTCAAGTTGACCAGGCATGATACAGCAGAGCTCTAGTTATTTATATTTCACAAGGGGCTAAAGGGACACCAGTGCTGGGAGGGACACAGGGACTGTCAACACAGTTGGCATCAATGACACAAGGGTTTTCGATACGGGTTCTGGTTCCCTCTTTAGAAAGCAGCAGGGGGGTGCACTTGTGTCACACAAGGGGGATGGAGGACTCCCCTGCTCATTGGAAATGGAGGAGCTTAAATAACATTTTTTTCCCCAGCACCACCTGGGGTGACGAGGAGCAACGGTAACAAGCTGATGGAGAATAGGTTTAGGTTAGATATCAGAAGGCAATATTTTACAGTTAGGGTGGCCAAAATCTGGAACCAACTTCCCAGGGAAGTGGTCCTCGCCCCTACCTTGGGCAAATTCAAGAGGAGGTTGGACGATCACCTGTCTGGGGTCTTGTGAGCCCAGCATTCATTCCTGCCTGTGGCAGGGGGTCAGGCTAGATGATCTGTTCAGGTCCCTCCTGACCCTAGCTGCTATGAAACTATGAAACATCAACCCCGTGCCAATCAGCAAACCCAGAAAACACAGACCCAAGAATTCTGCAAGAGCTGGCCAAAGAGGTTGCAGGGAAACGATGGTAATAAAATCCTCGGGGCTGTGCCTGGGGCTGGGGTAGCTTAGGGGATTCACAGCCAGTCAGCTTGGTTGAAACACCAGGCAAAGGAGCAGAGAGGCAGAGGGGGGATTTGCCGAGTAATTGAGTCAGGGGTAAGAGGAGGCACAGCCAGGGCGGGTCAGGGTTCAACCAGACCTGCTGCGCTCCCCAAGGAGACTGCGAATGGAGCTGATAAGGGCCACTGTGTAGATGCCACAGGTCTGGGCTCCAGTGAGTCACTGGATGCTGTGACTAGTGGAGCAGTGCCAGCCCAGCTCATGGGGAAGAGCGGTCCCCATGGCCACCCCAGGAGCAGTCTCCACTTGGGAGCACGGCCACCTTGCAGCCTAGAGACCTTGGGCCAATGACGCCCGGCATAGGAGGCAGTGCTGGCAGCTGATCAGAGCCCTGGATGGGGAGGGGGAGGTGGACTCCAGCCCCAACTCTGACACTGCTCCTGTGCCAGCTTGGGCCAGCCTGTGCCTCAGTTTCCCCACCTGCAGAATGGGCAGCATGGCAGCAACCTTCTTGTAAAGTACTACAAGAGGCACTGGGGACAAGCACTGGGTCAGAGCAGGACTCTCACCTCCAACCCACACCCAGAGGGAATGGGATAGTGGGCGGTGGTGGGGGCCCTGGGTCCATGCACACACAACGCGCTCCCTTGCAGGAGCTGGAAAGACCCCAGATCACAGGGGAGAAGAGACAGGCCACGTGCTCCCAGGGAGAGTCTGGCACACCCCGGGGGGACAGCAGGTGACAGCCACATGCCCGCAGCACGGGAGAGTCCATGTACAGCACCAGCCCTTTGGCACATGGTGAGTGCCAGCCGCCCCCCACCCTACTGCCCTAGCTCCCCCTCACCCTCTGGCTTATCCATCCTTATCCAGCAGCCACATGCCCTAGGCTGGGGGCTGAGGGAAGCATCCAGCCCAGCAGAGAGGCCACGAGTCTCCCGCAACAGCTGCTGCCCCACAGGGATGAGACGCTGCACCCAGCCAGACCCCTCACCCTCCTGGAGAAGCCCCCTCTGCCCCAAGGACCAAGCCAGGGCTGGGCCTATGCTGTACCCAGATAACCCAGCTGCTTCCCTGGACCCCGGGGACATCTTCAGGGGCTTCCCCATGGCCACGATGCACAGCTGTAGCCCCAGTGGCCTGCATGGGGGGTTGAGAGGGCTTTCCAGGCAGGTGCGAGGCAGGGCTGGGCCCAAGCTGGGCCCCGGCAGCTCAGAGCCACTTCCAAGCGGGGCCCAAGTGCAGCCACAAACACAGCCCAGAACCAGGCCCATCAGCCACGGCCTGGCTCAGGGAAACGGGCCCAGCATGTCTAGGCCCTGATCCTGGACAGGCCTGGCTCCGGGCCTGCCCTGCAGCAGGACAGGCCCCTGCCAGCCTTGGTGCCATGCTCAGACCCATTCCTGAGCTCCTGTCCTTCTCTTGCCGCTTTCCCAGCGGCTCCAGGCTGTAAACAGACCCGGGCACTCCCCTCCCCTGTGCAGAAAGGAGCAATAACATCAACAGGAGTCGAGTGTCTGACAGCAGTGCCGGGCCTCCGCAGGCCCTGCCCTTCATGCCACCGCCCCCCGCGGCTGCAGACCACCCCAGACACACCGCACAGCCCCCACTGGGGGGGACAGGGCTCAGCCCCCCCAGGGGTCTGACGCAAACGCTAGCCTCACACAGGCCTGGCGAGGAGCAGCAAGACCCCGGGGACCAACACAGCTAACAAAGCCCAATCAGTGCTCTGAGGCCCAGCAAGCCAGGCCCCTGCAAGGGCCACAGAGATGCCTGCGGGGCTGGTGCCATGTCCCACTGCAGCCAGGCCACGGCCTGAGACATACCATCCTCCCAGGGCCTGGGATTCAGTCTCAGGGCCTCGTGCCTGTGTGCAGACGCCAGGCCCAGTCTCCCCAGGGGAACAGGAGACAAGCAGCACATGCAGCCACGAAGCCAGCCCCAAAGCCCCCTCCAGCCCCAGCTCGGCCACACACACCAAGGAGCCCCAGACTGGGGAAGGGGAAGGCCTGGCAGGTGCAGCCCACCCCCTCCATCCCCAGGGCCCTTAGCACGGACACAGGGGCAGTGGAGGACAGTCTGGAGCTCACTGTGAGCCACGCATTCAGCCCCACACCCCCAGCCCTGTGTGCTCTTGCTCCCCATGTGCCTTAGCTCCTTGCACCCTCAGTCCCCATGCACCCCTGCTCCATGTGCCCCAGCTCTATGTGCTGTCAGTCTCCACATGCCCATAGCTCCATGTACACTAGCTCCGTACGCCCCAGCTCCATGTACCTCAGCTCCACACACCCCAGCTCTGTGTGCTGTCGGTCTCCATGCACCCTCCGTCTCTGCACCCAGCTCTATATGCTCAGTTTCCATGCACCCCAGCTCCATGTACCCTCACTCTCTGTACACCCCAGATTCATATGCCCTAGCTCAATGCCCCCAGCTCTGTGCGCCCCCGGTCTCCATGCAGCCCAGCACTGTCCGCTCTAGGTCTCCATGTACCCCAAGCACCCCAGCCCCACTGAGCGCATCCCCGTGTGCTCTGGATCCGCGTGCGCCCCAGTCTCCATGCCCCGCACCGGCGCAGCCCGGCCCGGCCCGGCCCGGCCCGGCCGCCGCACGCACCTTGAAGACCTCGGAGAAGAAGCCGGCGCCGATCTTCTCGCAGTAGAAGTCGTCGATGCGGGCCAGCGTGGAGACGGCGCTGCGCAGGGCGCGGTAGGACGAGGGCCGCAGGCCCCAGCCCGGCCGCTCCCCGTCCGCCTCGTCCGGCCGCTCGGCGCGCACCCACAGCCCGGGCCGCCGCGGGGTCCGCTCCCGCTCCCGCTCCCGCTCCATGCCGGCCCGCCCGGCGCTCACATCCTGCCGGGGCCGCGGGGCCGGGAGCCCGCACCGGCAGCGGGGGCCGGAGCCGGAGCCGGAGCCGGAGCCGGGCGCGCGGCTCCTCCCCGCCGCCTCCGCGGCTCCGGGGCGGGCCCGGGGAGGGGCGAGGCCTGCAGAGCCCGCAGCCGCCGCCGCCGCCCTCCTCCGCCCGGCCCGGCCCGGCCCGGCCCGGCCCGGCCCGGCTCGGCTCGGCTAGGCCTCCTGCCCCAGCGCCCCGCCGCCGGCCCTAGTGTAGACGCGGCGTCCGCGAGCCGGGCCGGGGAGAGGGGGCGCGGGCCCCGCCTAACCCGGCCGCAGCCCCCGCCGTGGGGCCGGGCAGCACCTTGGACAGCGCCGCGCCGGGCCGGGCCGGGCCGCCTCCGGGCCGGGGGCAGAGCCGAGGGGGCCGGCCCCTGGGTCCTCTGGGAGCGGCGGGCGGCGGCGGGGCCCGACGGAGCACAGCGGGGGGGGTGAGGGGGGCGTGGGGAGCCCGGACGCCTGGGCTCTATTCCTGGGTCCGGGAATAGCATGGAAGCGGGTGGGTCTCGTGAAGCAGCCGGGGTTGGGGGCTGGGAGCCGGGACGCCTGGGCTCTATTCTCAGCTCTGCCCATGACTCAGTTTCCTTCGTGAAGCCACCCCCGGGACGGCACCAGGCAGCACTGCCCTCAGCTGCCCCAGGAGCCTCGGGCCCCCTTCGTACCGTACCCATCGGATCTGCCTCGTGCCGGAGGTCTCAGCCCCATGGCCCAGGACTGAGAGGCTATGGCCTTATGTCGGGGCAGCTCGTGGGTGGGATGTGTGGGGTGGCGAGGAGGCTGCTACGTCCCAGTTCACCAGGCAGCCTGCACCAGCGAGGAGAGGAGCCATCTCCACACTGCCAGTGCCTGGCCTTCCAGCCCATCTGTGGGGAAGCCTGCCTGGGACCCAGCTCAGCCCTGCCAGCGCTGAGCGAGGTCTCTACATGCTGCCCCCTCCCAGCCCAGCAGCCTCCTGTCCTCAGGCCCTAGCACCTCTGCTTTGCAGGGGATGCTGGGGGTTAGGGTTAGGCTGGCACCTGGAGATGGGGTATAAGCTAGCCCCAATCCCTGACCAGCATCCACGAGCCCCCACACACCCTGATGGTTCCCCAAGCAGGGCCAGATCCAGGGGATGCAGTGGTGCCATTACCACCCCCCACCCCCCACCTTAGATCCCTGGTCCACCCAATGTTCACAGCCAGCTGTGAACGGCAGCAGCATTTCCATTTAGGCAGCAGTGAGGGGGTCAATTGAGTTCATGGCTGATTGCCTACCTTCTTCCTTCTGAGCTTTTTATTCCATAGCCCCCTCTCCTTGCAAACGGTCTTCACATCCCCTAAACACCCTGTCCTTTCTTCTGCACTTCACCTGGCTGCTGGCTGCTCCTGGGCACGTCACTCCTATTTCACAGCCCTGCACTTGTCAGCTCCAGCTAAAAACAGCAACGCCAGAATGGAAATGTGAAGCAAGGGGAACACAAAGTCTGGGATGGAAATAACTTCCAGTGAATCCTTGGAGGCAGAGGTGCCAAGTACATGGGGGCCTGAGGGTCCTGGCCCCGCTTGGGAAGAGGACAGTCATGTGAAATGCATAAAACTTTCCACATGTCCGTCATGTTAGCCCTCCCCCGGCAAAAATAAAAGTTGGCACCTATGCTTGGAGGCACTGCCGAGACACTCAGGAAGCCTGGATTTTGTCTTATGAATCTGACACGGAGACGTCCCTTTCTAACAATGGTGGGACTCATGAAACAACACCTTTGGGTGACTTTTTGCCTAGTTTACATATACATAATATATAATGTAACCAACAAATGCACACTGCAATAACATTGTATTTGTTTTGCTTCCATCTTAAATATAGCTCTCAGGCCCTGGCATATTAGTGTAGGAGTTCCAGCTGGGCTAGGCCATGGTTATGCTCAGCTATAGCTAGCTACAGAGCTGGAAAGCAGCCTGAGGGAAAGAAAACAGCAGCTGATAAAACTCGAGGATGAAGGTAGAAAGTGAGAACCAATGAATGAGATGGAGATGACAAGAAACAAAGTGCAGGTGTGTAAATTTGGCAAATAAAGCCAGTAGAGATGAGCATTGCTGGGCTGTTCTCACCTCCCAGCAGCTCCCCTGGCAGGGCAGATCCAGGCACCAGACAGCAGGTCTCCTTCTTCCAGGACCCGGGAGACAGGGAGAGGGAGAAGAATCAGTATGAGATGGGGACACACCAGCACAAATGCAGGGGTGGGAAACCTGTTCCTCGTAGAGCCCTTGGGGAGGGTTAATCATGTCTGGGTCTCCACCAAGGACAAGCTGCTTTGGGCTGCACTGACCATTCCTCAGACATGGATCCAAGTTGTTTTTTTTGGAGTCACCTTCAGACCCTGGAAGATGGCGTGTTAGTGTCTGCCATCCAGAGCACTGATGCCAGCAGCCTAAATGACAGCAGCACAGAGCAGTGGGGCTGGAAGGGAGCTGCAGAGTCGCACCCATCCAACTCCTGCCTGAGGCAGGGTCAGCCCTGTCCAAATCAGCCCAGACACATCCACCCTCTGAACTCAGCAAGAGAGAAAAGGTGCTTTCCCTGGATGGCAAAAGCTGCAGCAGCCAGATACCTTTTAGATAGATAGATAGATAGATAGATAGATAGATAGATAGATAGATAGATAGATAGATAGATAGATAGATAGATAGATAGATAGATAGATAGATAGATAGATAGATAACCTGTATGATAAACTTTCCATCACATGCTTTAAACTGCATCAAGTAACCCACGCACCCATTACAATAAATGCACCCGCTCCCCTGCAATCTGCTCACCCACCCACTGCCCTCCCTAACCCAATTGCAGTTCCTTAATCCAAGCCCCAATTTGGGGTTTACAATCTCCATTCATTCACTGTCCTTGTCGCTGTTGATGTCACTTCTGCTGCTGCTGGTCCTGTTGTTTTCCTTCTCGCTATCTCCAGGTCCAGTTGTGTCACTGTCCTCTTCATCTTCCCTGGCCTCTTCTCCAGGGGGATCTTCGGACAGCCTGTGCCCAAAAGTCCCTTTTCCAGGTGGAGTTGACTGCATATTCTCCATTCTATCCTGCCAATTTCTGGTAGTAGGACTGGAGTCCCTTCAGAAACATTTTAACACAGTCTGTTTCCTCGAGCTCCACGTGTCTGTACACCAGTAGGCTCCTACATTGCCACAGGATGCTCCTGATGCAGGAAACAAACTGGTCAAAGTGGGTTGTCATGTTTTGCCCGGTGTCCATACAGCATCACTTCCCTTGTCATCAGCCTGACTCCTGTCACTTTTTCAAGGAGCTGGTTTACCCTTTTTCTACACTCCCATGGCCTAGGGGCAGCACCACAGGAGGTGGTCGATGGTCTCTGTTTCATTTTGGCAAGATTCCCTGGGGCAGTTGGGTCAAATCCCTCATCCCTCCCTGTGTCTCCATGCCCTCATTGGGAGTACATGGTGTGCTATTAGCCAACTCAAGTCTCTATGGTCCTTTTGGAGGTCTTTGTGGAAGATCCAGTCCCAGATAGCCTGGCAGTCATCTTCGGGGAGCAGCTTCATGGTCGATAGTCTGTCTCTGTCTGTGACTGCCTTGTATATCTCCCTGTGGTTGGACATGGTCTCCGGGCTTTCCTTCTGTAACCCGTACTCTCTCCAGCACTCGTTCAGCACACCATAGGGCCAGGGGTGCTCCATGGTGCATGGTCTCCCATTGGGTGGTGTGTGCATCCCCCATGGTCTCAGGAGAAGACCTGTAAAAAAAACTTTACTAGACAGGCTGTTTTGATCAATGGCCCAATCATCAGCTTGCAGATCTGGCTCGTGTACCATGCCTGCAGGAACAGGTGGATGTCTGGTATCCCCCTGCCTCCAGCCTGGTCTCTTTTTGTACAGGGTCTTCCTTGCCACCGTCTTCATTCGGGATCCCCAGAAGAAAATGCATATGGCTCTCTGGTTTCTGCAAGTGACACACTTTGTGGGGGGGAAGACCAGTGCAGTGTACAGGAGCATTGGTAGCAGCATCGCCTTCATGAGTGCCATGAATCCCCCCATGGAGAGGTGGTGCACATGCCACGTACTCAACCTCTGCTTCACCTTGGCCTCCTTCTTCTCCCAGGCCCTCCTTCTGCTCAGCTCATGGTCAAACTCCACCCCAAGGATCTTGACCCCCTCGCAGGAAACCAAGACCCCCAGGGACTCCAGGTCCCTGAGCTCACCCACAGCCAGGCAGGTGCTTTTACTCAAGTTGAGCTCGGCCCCTGCTGCCACTTTGTAAAACTGTGTGTGCCACAGGGCTCTTTCTACTACACACTTATTCTGGCACAGGATGTTCAAGTCGTCCATGTAGCCCAGGACCTTGATCTTTTCCTCACTTCCTTCAGGGATCTGGACTCGGTGCATCCCAGGATCCTGCCTGATGTGCTGGGCCAGAGGTTCAATGGTGCAGATAAAAAAGATTGGGGAGAGCAGGCAGCCCTGGCGGACCTCCGACTCTACAGCGATCTGCACACTCAAGAAACCATTGACTAGCCGCTGCTCACGTCCGTGTACAGTGTCCTTCCCTCAGCCTCCCAACAGCAGCAGCTGGAGGAGTGGACACTGGAGGAGGTCGAGAAAACCCACCATGGCTTCAAGAATGGTAAGACTCCTGGGACAGACGGCCTGCCCAAGGAGTTGTACGTGGCCTTTTGAGACCTCGTGGGCCCCGACCTGCTGAAGCTCTTTCAAGAACAACTGCAGGAGGGCTGATTGGGGGCTGGGATGGACCGGGGCCTCATGACCCTCTTGCACAAGGAGGGTCTGAGGGAGGAGTTGAAGAACTGGAGGCGCATCGCCCTTCTGAACTTTGACTATAAGGTGCTCGGCAAAGTCTTGGCCAAGCGATTTAAATCTGTCCTAGTTTCCATCATCTATGAGGACCAGTCGTGTTTAGTACCAGGGAACCAGATCCATGAGGCCCTGCTGCAACTGAGCAGCCAGATACCACAGAGAAAACACTCCACTTGCCTCAGCACAGCAGTCAGTAAAGCTTCTAGTTTATTTTTACCTGGAGAAACACACATGCCATGCCATATGTGATGATTCACTGCTTTGCCTGTTCCCCATTTTGCAAAATCCTAGATCCACCCAGAGCCACAGGCCTTGGCCTTCTGCTCCCTCATGCATCCCTGCAGCCTGGCAGAGCTCCCTGGCTATTGGGGAGAGCGTAGCCACCACCCGAGTGTGCCCGGCAGCACAGCGACATTGCTGGGCTGTTCTCACCTCCCAGTAGCTCCCCAGGCAGGGCAGGGTCAGGCACCAGCCAAGAGACCTCCTTCTTCCAGGAGCCACCACTGCGGATGCAGGAGACTGGACTACTTCCCTTGGTCTGGCTTAGCCATCCCTGAGGGCCTGGCTGGGGCTTGGGCTTTCCACATGACTCAACCAGGACATCCCTGCTGTCTGCCTCAGTTTCCCCACTGGTCAGTTTGGGGAGGGGGATGCTGCCCGCATGCCCAAGAGCTGAGCTCAAGGCAGGAGGCAGGCAGGCATCGGGGCATGCGTCTGTGCTGAGATGTACGATCTCCCTGCAGAGCTGGGCTGTGATGCCAGGTGGGAGCAGCTGGGCTGAGGCCTGGGATTCCCTTCGACTCCATCTCAGGCTGCTCAGACTGTGTGCAGCTGCCTGCAGTAACCCACCACTGCCTGGATACATGTTCTGCCCAGAGCCCTCGCAGCCCCCAGGGTCCACCCCCACCTCCCATTGCAGACATCAGCAGATGCGTCTGGCACCTCTGAGCTGCCACAGCCTGGGCCCCTCTGCTCCACTGCTGTGGGTCACCCACCCCACGGTTCACATGCCCCAGAGCCATCCATGCTGGTGCCTTGTCATAGAAGCAGAAGAGATGGGGGGCTGGCAGGGACCTATGAGGGTCACATCCACTCCCAGCCCGGCCTGTCTAAACCAACCCAGACGTCTGTGTCCAAGCTCTGAGCAGCACAACACCACCACCCTGACACAGCCCCTGGCATCACCCCTGACCCTGCCCCCGAAAAAGCAGGGGGGCTGCAGTGGGCAGCATCCTGCTGCTCCAGCGACCCCAGGCCAAGGTTGTGCCCCAGCTGCAGAGGAAGGCAACCCCCCCAGTCCAAACCAAGCTGACCAAGGGGGAAATCCCTTGCTGACCCCAATGCAGCATTTGTCTGAGCCGGAGCACAAGGGCAAAACCCTCCGGTCAGGACCCTGTGGGGTTGGTGCCAGCAGGAACATTGGCACAGGCTGGTGCCATCCCCAACCTGGGCTGCAGCAGCACCCGGCACCTCTCGGGGAAGCCAAATAAAACACCCTGACACATGGAGCAACAGAAAGGGGAAAATCCCTTTTTGGCCTCATATGGCCACCAGCAAAGCCCTGGAGCCTGGGGCAGCCACACCCCCTGCTTTGCCCTGCAGCCTGGGCACAGCAAGCAGAGCCACCCCTCAGCTCTCTCCCTGCACAGCCAGAGCTGCCATCTGTGCCTCACCCCGCATAACCTTCTTCCAGCTGCTTTCTCACCTTCTTGACCCTGTTTCCCAAGATCCCCGTCTGCACAGCCCAGGAGCAATGCTGGTACAACTGACTATTAGGAACCCCTCATTGGACACCATCACCCTTGTCCTGCACGGGTGATGGCAGCCGGCTCTGTCCCAATTCCAGCCAGTTCCCCAACTGGGCTTGTCCTGGCCTGAGCTGCTCCTCTCCCCAGAGCAGCTCCTCAGCCCTGCCCCTCCCAGGCCAGCTGCCCCTGCCCCTATGCAGCTGTCACAGCTCTCCTGGGGCAGTGGGAGCTGGAGGTAGATTGGGGGGTCTGGGTGGCATGCAAGAGCTGGATGGGGGGAAGCTGCAGGACAGAGAGGGTGGGCCGGGGGACCAGGGGCAGCAAGGAAGGATGCTGACCCTGCAGAGGAGAGCAGCCCAGATTCCTGGGTCCCGCAGGGACTGGCCCCTGCACTGTGGTTAGCAGGGGTGACCAATGCAGGACCAACACTGGGGCCCCTGGTATGCTGGACAGGGGGATCCCAGATCCCCAACCCCTCTCCCCAGGGGATCCAGGATAGGGTGACCCATGGGACTACAGTGCCCAGGCCAGCTGCGGTAAGGCAGGGGGTTCCTGGCAGCCCCTGGCAGCACTGTACCCACCAGGCAGAGAGGATCCTGTGCTGTGTAACTCATTACAACCAAGGTCATTACCAAGCAGCTGTGAGTCTAGTTTGCACATTGAGCCCTCTTATCTCCCTTATCGTGCAGGCACCACCCTGTCCATGCTCCGCTTCACTGCTGGCCTCTGGACCTACAGGGCTGGGAGCAGTGGGGATCTGGCACCTTGGCTGGATGGTCCCCTCCTGCACAGTTCAGGCTAGCATTGGCCCACGGAGCTGGGCCAGGAGGGACAGAGCCTTGAAGGGTCCTGAACCCACCTGCTCCACTGCACCTGCAGGGCTGAAGCCTCCCTTCATCGGAGCTGCAGGTGACTGGGCTCCATCCCTGCCTCCATCCCCCGTGCAGCTCTCAGGGGGCACGGGCTGGGGTCCCAGCATCCCCACCCAGTCCTAGGAATGCTTTTACCACAACAGCCCCCATAGCACCTGTAACCCACCTACCTCAGGGCCCAGAGCCAGCATGGATCCCAGGGCAGCTGGCAGAGCTGAGCAAGGGCCCTGAAGAGGATGATCCAGTGCACAGGCATGCAAGGCACCCACAGGCCTCCCAGCACCCACAGGGCCAGGAGCTGCATCTGAAAGGGCATCAGCCAGGTAAAAGGTTAAAGCCTGCAGCACTGGGGCCCCCATCCAGGCCCAGACCCAGATCCAGACCCAGCAGACCTTGCATAGCATCTGAGACTTGCTATGCTCACTCCACCTGAGGCAGCTAAAGGATGCCACCTGGCAAGCAGCCCCAGGCTGTGGCAGGGGCCACCCTGGCACTGATCTGACAGCCCCCACTTGCAACAGTCAAACCTTTCCCCCAAACCCAGAGCCCGCCTGGATGAAGAAGTGAAGAGCCCGGGGAGCTGGCAGGGAGGAGGCCAGCTCCAGCCAGACCAAGCTTTGGAAACCCCCAGCCAGGCACATGCCTGCTGGCAGGCTAAGTGGATGGGCAGCAAGGAAGGAGCCAGACTGGAGGCTCTGGGAGCCAGGCTGTGTCCCCCTGCATATCTGGGCACACCAGAGCCAGGGCCAGAGGCCAGCCCACGCCATGGCCTGGGCAGACCGGTCCTAGAAGGTGTCTTGGGGCTCCCGGTGACTCAGAGGCCCGTCCTGTCACTGCCATCCATGGCCTAGATACAGCCCCGGAAGCTGCTGCCTCCACCCTGCAGATACCAGGTTCAGGGCAGACAGGTTCCTCGGCTCTGGGCAAACAGGTCTCCCAGGGTAATTACCACCCTAGGCTGGCGGGGCAGGGCGGTGCTGCTGCTTAGGACATGGCTCTGTGAGCTTGCAAGAAGCCAAGTGGGTCAGCACCAGCAGCAGGGCCAGGCAGCATTGGCCACCTTGCCCCACCCAGCTTCAGGCACCTGGGGCTGGGGACCTGGGAGAAACCCACAGCCATGGGGTGGGGGAAGGGGCCGAGCAGTGGGAGCTCAGCCAGGACCCCAGGCATCCAGGCATTGTGATCCGGTTCAAACCATAGACACCCCTGCTCGTTGGTGCCTGCTGGCACTCAGGGAGCTGCCCTGCCCTGCCCTGCCCCTGCTGTGGACTACCCTTGCTGGGCTTCCCCTTCCCTTTTGCCCACATCCCTCCCAGCCTGGTACATTTTGGGCACTTCCCTGTTCCCCCAGCTAGCATGGGCTGCACCCAAGGCTTCATCCTGCCCCAGGGCCAAAGCCCGGGCACACCAGGCCTGGGCACTGGGCTGCAGCAGGTCATGCCCCCTGTTCACTTCCCCCACAAGTCACTCATGCAGCCCCCTGGGCCATGTCCTCGCTGCCTATTCTTGCAGCTGGGCCCAGCCAGGACCCAGCTGCAGCAGAGCTGCCAGGAGCCCCCCGTGCTGCAGAGCACAGAGGGGTGCATGGAGCCCATTGTCCGGGGAGGGGGAGGCGGAAGAGGGGGCCCAGCACAGGCAGCAGCAGCTATACGGACCAGATATGGGGCATCCCCAGGCTGAGCTGGGAGCTGCTGTGGGTGCACAGGGTGAGCCCAGGGCAGCTCAGAGCCTGGCCCTGCTCCACCCCAGGGGACTATCAGGGTCTCAGGCAGCTTCCCCCCCCCCCCCCCCAGCTGCGGCCCCATGGGGGTCTCCCATGGGGGTCTGTTAGTCCTTCCCTCCTGCCTTGTCCAGCACCTGCTGGAGCAGCATCCATAGGTGCAGGGCTCCCCCTGGTGGGACATTATTGCAGGCCATGCAGGCGAGCTCCTGCCCCCTGCCCCTCTGCCCTTGCCCTGGGGGCAGCAGGGCAAGGCCCCCCACAGACCCCCTCCAAGGACAGGGGTGCAAGGGCTGGGGGATGAACTGAGCAGTGGGGGCCCCTTCCCCCAGGGCCCATGTGTTGTGGAGCCCCCAGGGCCAACTGGCTCCCAGCCCCCCCCCCCCACACACACACACTTTGCTCCCCAGGATGCATGCTCCCCTCCTCCCCCCCACCCCCAGCATGTTGCAGATGGCTTGGCCTCAGGCACCTGCTGGGCAGTGCAGAGGTGCTGTGCACACGCTCCCTGCCAGGCTAGGTCTGACCCCAGGGCTGCCCTGGACCCTGAGACCAGTGCCCCTGACTAGCTCTCCAAGGGGCAGATCCCACCTGGCTCCCAGGGCAAGGGGTCCCCCCAAGACAATCCCCCCAGCTCTGCCTTGGGGTCCTCAGTGGGGGGACTTGCTAACAGTGCCTGCAGCCCCCCAGCACTGACAAGCCCTGCCCATGGAGCCCCACTGTCCTTGACCTCTCTGGCTGTCTGTCACACCACTGCCATGGCAGAAGCTGTGCGGAGCAGGGGAACCCCAGCGCCACACACTCCGTGGCCAGGGACTGCTATGCCCAGCCAAGGGGTCCCAAAAGGAGCCGGAGGGTCTTGCAGGTCACGCATGGCCTGTGGACATGGGGAGTGGGGATGGGAGCTTTCAGGTTGGAAGGAGCTGGGAGGTAAGCAGGGGGTGAGCTGGCCACCAGTAGGCAACACTAGAGCAGAGGGGATTCTGGGTAGGAGCCGGGGGGGGGGGGGGGGGCTGCCCCTGGAGCTTGCAGAAGGTGAGGGGCAGCTTCAAGGGAGCTGAAATGCACAGGCTAGAGATCACAGCCCTGCTAGCACAGCTGCAGAGGCCGTCCCTGCATTTGAGCATGAGCTCTGCCACTCATTGATGCGTCCGACCCTTGAGCCATGGGCCCATCCTCGGGGGAGAGCAGGCTGCAGGCTGGGATTGCTCGCCTTTTTCTTCTTCCACAATCTCCTCTCTGCTTTGAGGGCAAGCCACTACCTTGAAACAGGCCACTTAGTTGAGGTTGCTGCACCATTGGAGTGCGTCAGCAGCCAGCTCTTCCCAAGTCTTAATTTCTTGGAGTCTGTCTTCCACATGTCCTTGTAGTGTTTCTGGTCACCGCGAGATCTCAGGCCATGACTAAGCTGGGAGTAGAGGTCTTGTATTAGGAGTCAAGAGCCCAGCATCCACACACAGTGGGGGTAATGCTGGAGCGGCACCAACTCGGTGCCAGCACCACTGGCTGCAGCAAGGATGCTGGTGTTTGTGCAACTATCTTCCCATTGGATGTGGGGGATTTTCTGGAGGCATTGTTGCTGATACCTCTCCAGGCTCTTGAGGCAATGAAGGTCCATCACCCACCTATCACACCCATCGAGGAGAGTGGGATGGTGGCTGCATTGCAGACCTGGATCTCAGTGTGTTTCTGGAGTGTTATTTGCTGAAGCATTGCCCCTGAGGACGCACTGGATCCTGTGCTGGATCTCCTCCTCAATGTTCACTCTCTGAGGGAGGAGGCTAGCAAAGTAGGGGAAGTACTCACCTATGTCCAGGGTCTCTCCCCCAGTGGTAATTTGCAGGGGGAGGGGTGGGGTGAGTCACACTCTCAGCCCAGGGCACGCTAATGGAGCACTTCAGTCTTCTGTAATACAGGCACCCGAGGAAAGAATGATGCTCACAGGGCACGACTCGGTTTCCCTGCTCCTGACATCATTGGCCAAGAGAGGGTTATCACAGAACAATGAGCAGGAATGCAGACATTTGAACTTAACCTGTGCACAGAGCAACCATGCCAAGACAGATTGGGGGCATCTGGACCTTGGAGATGAATTTGGAGGATGCTTTTGGGGGGATGGGGGGAGCCTGCAGCACCTGGAGAAGAGTCTGTCTGTGTCTGTGTGCTCTCTGCTGGATGCAGCAGCTCTTGCTAATGCTGCTTGACTGCTAAATACTCCAACAAACTGGTGCACTGCTCTTGTACTTCTCCAGGTAAAGCAAAAGCCCCCAGAGATATCCTGGGGGTTACATGTGTCCCAGAGCCAGTCAATCTTGGCACACATGCGTGACAAGTGCAAGTCATGTACTGCTGCCCCACGCTTCTATGTTCCCAGGTGACAGGCTGTCCTCCTGCCCCGGGGGTGACTCTGGGGGTCTGTAGCTAATTTTGTCTGGAGCAGCAGAAGACAAGCCCAACAAGCCCCTCCACCCGGCATGCTGGGACACGAGCCACCAGTGACCCACAGCAGCTGCACGTGGTAGAGGAGACACCAGTGCACTCTCTACTGCGTGCACTCTCTGAGCCCCAGCACCCACCTGCATCCTCCCCCTATAACCCCAAATTACAGGCTCCATGCATAGGCCTTGGCAGTGCAGGCGTCACCGTGTAGCTGGCTCACCTTTCAGAACCTGGGTTGAGTCCCAGGCTTGAGATCCTGCTGTTTTGATTGGTGGAGCCCATCCACCAATCAGGAGGCAGCAAGAGAAATAAAGTTGTGCCCCTTTCCTGAGGGGAGGGGAGAAAAGCTTTGCCGGACCTGATTGAAGACTAAACTGTCAGGTCTGGAAGACTTCAGGGGTGGAGCCCTGGAGCCTATAGAAGGAGCTGGTGCCCAGCACATGAAGAAGCCTTGGGGGCAGAGAAAAGCAGGGCTGAGGGGACTGAGGAGAGCTGCTCAGCGGGGAGAAGCAGCAGCCCAGAGGAGCCCCTGAAGACTTCTATCAGTGGGGAGCAGCGGATGGCTCCAGCAGTTAGGCCAGGGGCGGGCAATTATTTCAGGCGGAGGGCCACTTACCCAGTTTTGGCAAGTTGTCGTGGGCCGCATGGGTAGCCCCGCCCCTTCACAAGTGCCCCACCCCCTGGTCACCATCTTAGAACCAATGTCCCAATGTCATGGGACCAATGTCCCAGGGCCAGCACCGGTGGGGCCCAGAGCAGGTCACAGGCTGGCAGGGGTCTGTGGAGCCAGGCTGGGCTGCACCAGCAAGGAGGGGGGAGCTGGCCCCTGCCGGCTGAGGCCAGGACTCTGTACCCCTGCCACCCTGCTCTGAGCCTTGCTGGCACTGGCCCTGGGACAGCGGTATGGGCCCTGTGTCCCCCCAGACAGACTGATGGACAGGTAGAGCTGGGGCCATGCCAGGTGCTGCGGGGGGAGCTAGGCAGGCTGTCAGCCCCAGTGAGAACTGCCCCCTTCCCCACATCCCCAGACCCGCCCCCCCTGGGGTGTTGGCTCTGTCAGTAGGAGCTGGGCTGCAGCTGGAGCCCACCCCAACCCTGGCTCCAGGCTTCCTGCCCCCCAGCACAAGGCTGTCCCATCACAGATGTGAGAGGCCAGGCATCAGCCCCATAGACCCACGTGTCTGGGAACACAGCTCCATCAGCCCCAGCAAAGGCTCCCTGTGGCCTGACCAGGATTTACTGCATGGACAGGTTCATTGTGGAGCACAGGCAGCCTCTGCAGGGCCTTGGTTTCCCTCCCTCCCACCCTCAGGGACTGTCTCCCAACTCCCAGCCTCCTGTGGCTGCTGAGTGAGGAAGTGTTGGTCCCTGATCATGGCTCTCAGTATATGCAGGACCTCAGCAGGTGCTGGCTCAGGGTGCCCACGCCCCCATGGTGCTGTTACTCAACCCAGGGGGTCCTGGCACAGCCGGGGGCTTCCAGCAGGGACCAGAGCCATGGCCGTGGGGGCCAGGTGCTGCTGGGAGGGCTCAGGACACAGCAGGAGGCTGCAGTCATGAAGCAAGGGGCTCAGGACAGGCCGCAGGGGCCTGCAGAGATGGATCCAGGGGTGAGCACTTGCTGTGCTCCCCGCCTCTGCAATTCCTGCTCCATCTAAGGCCAAGTCCCAGAGGGGCAGCAGGATTTCTAGCCAGGCAAGGTGGAGGGACTCACTTCCCCAGGGCCACCGCCCTCCACCTGGTCCTATCTGCACTCTCCCTCCATAGTGAGACCCACCCTCTCTCTGTTATTTGTACCCCAATGTCTCGCTTCTCCGGCCATCTGTCACCCTGTTTTCTGTGCTGTTCCTGCCCTGTAATTCCCACCTCCCTGCCCTGTGACCATTGGGCACGGGCTGCAAGGATCAGCTCAGGGGTGGAAACAACACCCTTGGAAGCACTGCGGGCCCCATCCAGAGGCACAGGATGTCTGGGTTTGATTTTCAATCTGAACGAGACATGCATCGAGGTCTAATGGCCCCAGGACAAAAGGCATGACAGCTCTGGATGGGCTCTGTCTGGTTTTAATACATGACCTGTAATGCAGCCACTTCAGGCAGGTTCCAGTAAGATTATATTGGTTTTGCTCTGACCTTAGACAGAACAGTGCAACCCAAGGGCATGGGCATATTTGTAGAGCACCTCATTTCATTACCTAGAGAAAGCTACCTGCTGTGTTCCCTGTAACAAGGAACCAGGACATCTGCAACCCCTTGCAAAATGCTTGATCCATCCCTAGGTGTCTGCAGCTGGAAGTCAGGAAGAGGAAGAGGTAAAGCGCCCTGAACCAGGGAGTATCCATGGCCATCTCTAGGATCAGTGCTCAGAGATGTTTGCTGCTAGCCCAGGCTCCATGGGGCAGGGGGAGGTGTCCTGGGAGGAGGAGAAGAGCAGGGAGCGTGTTACAGACTTGCCAAGGGTTTCCCCAGATAGCAGAAGTGCATTGGCAGCTCCTGGGCTTGGCTGCCCTCTTTTGCTCTGTGGCGTAAGCCCCAAGCCTTGCAAAGGGGCTGTGACTTCCAATCCAGTTTCTTCATCAGGGCAGGGATCCAGGCATGTCGGGAAGGGTGCACGTCTTCCTGCAAGTTTGGTGGTGAACCTGAGCAAAGGCAGAAGGAGAGCGGTGGTGAGGACAGGACCATACCCCCGGGGACCCAGAGCCCTGTTACAGCTCCACCACCCAGGACCAAACCTCAGGTCAGGTCCCTGCTTTCATACACGGTGCCCCTAGGTACTCACATCACAGCCCAGACAGGGCACCCAGGCATGGGGGTCTGGATGCTATAGGGCTGCAGGATTGCATTGTGACAAGCTTCAGGCAGTAGTCGGAGTTTGTATCATTGGCTGCAGCATCAGACCCTGGAGGACAAGCAGAGGGGTAAGAGGCCTGGGCGCAGACTCCTGCTCCAGCCCCAGCCCCAGCCCAGCACTGGGGGCAGGGGCAGGTTTCCAGGCAGCTCCTCCATGTCTTCCCTGCCCCGCACACCCCCCACAAGGCTCCACACCCTGACCCTGCCTGCAGTGCATGCCGAGGGGGTGGCCTGGGTGCCAGCTCTCCTTGCCCACTCGTGCTGCCTCCCCATACCAAAGCCCTGGCCCTGTGGTTTGTCCCCTGTCTACAGAAGGAGCAATGGCTAAGTGGGGTCAGCAGTAGGGGAGGCAGGAGGCATGAAGCCACGGCACAGCCAGGATCAGGCAGGACACAGCCCTCTCCCTGGCCTCCTGCTCTGCTCTGCTCTCCTGGGCCAGAGCCCAGCTGCTGCATGTGCTGCCTGGCACCCTCGGCGGGCAGCCCAGCCCAGCTCAGCCCTGTCCTAGTTGGCTCCTTTGGCCTGTTGGCTAAAGGCAAGCAAAGCTCAGGGGCCTTTGAAACCCAAGACCTGCAAGCTCGGACCTGCACAAGCTCGGTCCGGCAAGTAGGATGCTGCCATGGATTTGGGAGTGTCTAAATACACAGGCTTTAGAGCCTGGAAGGGAGGAGACTTGCCAGTGGCAGCACCACAACAGACCTGAACAACTGAGCCCTGGTCAGGCAATGGGATTTGGAATGGATTTGGTGCAAGACGTGACTTATATGAAAAAAATAAATTCCTCTCCATCCTTCCCCTCTCCTCCCTGCCAGGCTGGGCTGCATCTGGCTCTGGGGTGCAGCCATGGGGCAGGGGCTAGGATCCCCAGGAGGCAGATATGCCTCTACCCCAACCTCAACTGCCCCCTGCAAATGGGCGGGGATGGATGGACTGACAGACGGGCAGAGCTGGGGCTGCGCTGGGCGCTGCGGGGGTGTTGAGCAGGCTGCATGAGCTCCAGCAAAGAACTGCTCCCCCCCGCCCCCCCCAATCACCAGACCCCCTTGGGTGTCAGCCCTGGTCCTGCCTCCCTCCTGTGGGGGCACCTGCAGCTGGCGGGAGCTAGGTGCAGCTGGAGCCCACCCCCGCCCTCGCTCCCAGGCCTCCTGTCCTGCAGTATGGGGCTCTCCCAGCTTAGATCCAAGGGGACCAGCTTCAGCCCCACAGACTCAGAGGTCTGGGGGCATGGCTCCACTGGCCCCAGTGCAGGCTCCCCTGGCCTGGCTTGGGGGCTGCAAAGCCCCAGGCCAGGAAAGACACTGAGAGCAAAAGAGGCATTCTCCTAGGAGTTCAGCTGGGGCCAGGGGCCTCCAACGAAAGCCCTGCTGCGAGCTCCTGTCCAGCAGCTCCATCATGGCTGTGACCCAGGACACATCAGGAGGGGTGCACAGCTCCCTGTCCTGTTTGGTAATGAACCTGAGCAAAGGCAAGAGGAGAGTGGTGGTGAGCTCAGGGCTGCACCCCCAGAGGTCTGGAGCCCTTCCCTACCCCACTGCCCAGGATCAAGGCCCCAGGACAGGTCCCCCCTTCTTGCACAGTGACCCCAGGTACTCACACCACAGCTCGGACAGAGCACCCAGGCTCCGGGGTGTGGACGCTGTAGCACTGCAGAAGCCCGGCTGGGATGGGCCTCTTGAGGAAACTGAAGCAGCACTTGGTGGCCTGAGCATCAAACCTTGGGGACAAGCAGAGGGTCTGGGGGGCTTGGCCAGGCACAGGGAAAGGGATGCACTTCTGCACTTGCTGCACAGCCCCAGTGCCAGACACATGACCACCTTGGGGCTCCGTCAGTGCTGCAGGGACCCCCCCAGCTGAGGGCCGGGATGGGGACATGACCAGGTCCACACAGCGCCTGTGGCGGAGGCTGGGCCAGCTCATGGGGCACCTTAGCAAGGACGGAAGCCAGAGCTCCCCCAGCTCCCTGGGCCTAGCAGGGCCATCCCTGTCTACCGAGGGGCTGGCAGTGGTCAAGGGCGGCCAGCAGCAGCAGGGGCAGGAGGTGGTGCGGAGCAGTGGCATGACCGGGAGCAGGCAGGACGCAACCCCCGCCCGGGCCCTCCCAAGATGTTGTTTCCCCCTGGACAGAGCCCAGCTTCTGCTTTTGTTTCCTGACTGCCTTGCCCAGGCCAGCCCAGCCCAGCCCTCTCCTTCCTTCTCCCTCCCTTCCTGGGCCAGGCCGGGCTGTGTCTGGGTCTGGGGTGCAGTTGTGGGCAGGGCTGGGGTCCCCAGGAGGCAGATGTGCCCCTGCCCAGTCCTCATCTGCCCCCTGCTCATGGGGGGGACAGACGGACAGGCAGAGCTGGAGCTGCACCAGGCGCTGCAGGGGGGCTGAGCCCCTTTGGGAACTGCCTCCCCCCCTTCACCAACCCCCCCCAGGGTGTCTGCCCAGCAGGAGATGGGTGTGGCTGGAGCCCCCTCTCCCGCACCTTGGTTCCCAAGCCTCCTGCCTCCAGTGTGGGGCTGTCACGGCTCGGGTGCAAGGGGCTCAACTTCAGCCCCACGGGCCCAGGTGTCTGGGCACACGGCTCCACCAGGCACAACGCAGGCTCTGCCGTGCCCACCTCTTATGCCCAGTTCTGCTTCTTCCAGAGCTTGAGCCCCCTTCGGCTTCCTGGGCTTGCGAGGGGGCTGTGATTCCCCTCCCAGCCTCTTCATCAGGGCAGTGACCCAGGTTACGTCGGGAGGGGTGCACAGCTTCTTGCCCTGCTTGGAGGTGAAGCTGTGTGGAGGCAGGAGGAGAGCTGTGGTGGGGACAAGGCTGCAACCACAGGGACCCGGAGCCCTTCCCTGCCTCACTGCCAGGGCTGTGCCCCAGGTCAGGTCCCCCCTCTCCTGCACAGTGTCCCCGGTACTCACAGCACAGCCTGGACAGAGCACCCAGACTGGACGCAGTAGGACTTTACTGTGGCGGGCCAGTAGGGGGCGCTCCTGCGTTGAGCCGCCCACCTCCCTGCGCCCGACCACCTTCCAGGCTCCGAGTGCCTCCCTGGGGTGCCTCCCGTCCGGCCGACCCCTTCCCTGGAGCACACCCGCTAGCCTGGGGTCCCGCTGCCACCATCCCAGGCTCTGGACTCACTTCTGGCTCTGCGCACCTTGGAGAACACAGGCCTGATCGTCCAATGGGTCCTAGATCCAATACAAGCACTTGGGGCACTTCCCCAAGTCAGGGGCTTATTAGGAAAGTCTCCCTTAGTCCACAGACCTAAGGGGCCTCCTTGGCATAATTTAGACCCACCCCTCAATAAGTCTCCCACACCGGTCACAAAGGAGAACTTTATTGATGACAGGGGGTAGGGAGGAAACAGGGTAAAAGGTAGAGCAGTATCATAGAAATCTTACAGGAATATCAAAGGAGTCCCATAGAGCAAACCAGGGTGGCTGAGGTAGCCGTTTAAACGCATCTGAGTTACTGAAACTAAATATCTAGTCTGATCTCGAGTAGCTTACTCACTCTCATCGTCCAGAGGTGGTTGGAGTTTCCTCTGGAGGCAGGGCACTCTTGGAGCATGCGGTGATGAGGAGAGAGCCAGGCTCAGATTCACCTGGATGACCGCATGGCTAATGGCTGACTGCCCCTTCTTCTTGGACCGAGCCCTTAAATAACCTCTCTGCCCTCAGCAGCCCGGTCCAATCGAAGCTGCCAATACTGGCCACAAGCCGACCAATCTCCCCAGCATCCCTGGCTACCTGGGCCCGCGCAGGGCCGGGTCTTTCCTCCCTGCCCAGGTGACTAGAGCATCCGCCTCCCAGGCGCCAGGCTTCTGTCATGTAGACCAGGTGGGAGATCCCCGCCCTGAGGGATTCAACACCAGCCTCCCAGGCTGGCTGAGACAGGTCTCTGGAGAGGGGCACCAACGGTGGCATTTCTGCCACATTTACGATCTGGTTTGGGATGGCTTCATGTCAAGCTTCAGTCAGTAGCTGGCTGCAGGATCAGAGCTTGGGGACAAACAGAGGACAGGGGGGCTCATTCATATGTAGGGAAGGGGATGCGCTTTTGCCCCGAGACAGAGCCTGGCTGTTGCTTTAGTTTGCTGATACCCTTGATGCGCTGCCCAGCCCAGCCCTCTTCTTGCTCCCCGTCCCCTCCCTGGGCTGGGTGCAGACATCCGGCAGGGCTGGGATCCCTGGGAGGCAGATGTGCCCCTGCCCCATCCTTAACTGCCCTTGCATATGGATGGATGGATGGATGGATGGATGGATGGATGGATGGATGGATGGACAGAAAGGCAGAGCAGGGGTCATGCTACGCATTGCAGGGTGTGGGGGCTGTACAGGTTGTGTCGAGCCCAAAGAAGAATTCGCCCCCCCGCCGCATCACCAGACCCTCCTGGGGTATGGGTCCTGGTAGGAGCTGAGGTGCAGCTGGATGCCCACTCCCCTCGGCTCCCAGGCCTCCGGCCCACCAGCATGGGACTGTCCTGGTGCAGATCCAAGGGGCCCAGCTTCAGCCCCATGGACCCAGGTGTCTGGGAGCATGGCTCCACCAGCTCCAGCACAAGCTCCCCCCATCCTGGCCTGGGTGGCTGCAAAGGGAGGAGAAGGGGCCATGTCCCAGTAGTCCAGCATGGGCCAGAGGTTTTCAGGGACTGGGAGCTCTACTATAATTTGACCGCCCCAGACCAAGCTCCAGGATAGGTTTCACATGGCGCACACGGTGCCCCCAGGTACTCACACCACTGCCCAGACAGAGCAGAGTTGATGTGAGCATGTAGAACTGCAGTGAGGAGGCCAGGATGGGCCTCCTGGAGCAACTGAAGCAGCACTTGGTGAGATGAGCATCAGACCCTGGGGACAAGCAGAGGGGCCAGGGGTCTCACTCAGGCAGAGGGACTTAATGTACTCCTTCAGCTGCTGCACAGCCCCAGCCCCAGCCCCGCTTGACTGTAGCCACCTTGGGGCTTTGTCAGAGCAGGGGCAGCAGCAGGATGCGCGGAGCCATGGCACAGCCTGGAGCAGGCAGGACGCAGCCCTCAGCCTGGGTGCTGAAGTTGCTGTTTGTCCCAGGACAGAATCCAGCTGCTGCTTTTGTTTCCTGATGCCCTTAGCCAGTGGCCCAGCCCAGCCCTCTCCTGCCTTCCCCTCTCTGAGCTAGGCTGGACCTCGTCCAGCTCTGGGGTGCAGCTGTGGGGGTGGGGGGGGGGGGAAATTCCCAGGAGGTAGATGTGCCCCTGACCCATCCTCAGCTGCACCCCCCTGCAAACAGGAGGGGACAGATGGATCCACAGGCAGGCAGAGCTGGGACTGCACCAAGGGCTGCAGGGGGGCTAGGCAGGCTGCGTCAACCCCAAAGAAGAACTGCCCCCCCCCCCCATCACCAGACTCAGTGCAGTGTTGCCCCAGGTAGGAGCTGGGGTACAGCTGGAGCCCACCCCCACCCTGGCTCCCAGGCCGCCTGCCCTCAGTGCGGGGTTGTGCCAGCCAGATGCAAGGGGGCCAGCTTCAGCCCCATAGACCCAGCTGTCCGGTGACGTGGCTCCAGTGGCCCCAGCACAGGCTTCCCCTGGCCTGCCCACATGGCTGCAAAGCTCCAGCCTGGGAGCAGAAGGGGCCATGTTCTGAGAGTTAGCCTGCGGCCAGGGGTGTCCAGGGAAATCCTCATCCAGAAGGGCTCTGGTCCAGCCCTGGGGTGCAGAGAAGCTGCCAGAGCTCATCCAGGACCAGGCGTCCAGGCTTTGTGCCCCTGCTCTGGGTACAGACACCCCCAAAGCATCAGTGAACATCCGTGCCTGGGGACCTGCTCTGCCCTTCCCCTGTCGTGGGCTCCCCTTGCTGAGCAGCCTGTACTGAGCTCCCCTGCCCATTGCCCACATCCCTCCCATCTGGCCTGGTGCATATCTGTCACTTCCCAGTTTCCAGCTGCCATCTGGCACGAACTGGGCCAGAGGCTAGGTCCTGCCCCAGGTCTGAGACACGAGCTGGGTCACATGAGGGTGGGCTCTTTCCTCCCTCGCTGCACCCCAGGCCAGGTGTTGCCCTCACCTCCTGCCAAGGCCGAGGCCGGGCTGTGCCACAGGCTGGCAGGAGTTGGGCAGAGCCCCTCAGAGCAGAGCCACACAGGTTTCTCCCTCCTCCCCTGATGAAAACCCTGGAGGAGGGGCTGCCAGCACAAGGCGGCTGTGGCACCCGTGATGGGGACAGGGTAGCCAGGGTGGGTCCATGCAGACAGAGTCACGGACACCTTCATTGTGTAGCACAGGCAGCCTCAGCAGGGCCTTGGTCTCCCTCCTCCTGCCATCATGGACCATGCCCCCAACTTCCAGCCTCCTCCAGCTGTTGAGCAAGGACACATCTCTCTAGGGTCATGGCTCACAGCACATGCAGGACCTCCACGGGCTCCAGCCCGAGGACACCAGTGCCCCCACAGCACTGTCATTAGTTCCAGGGGTTCCTAGCACAGTCCGGGGACTTTGAGCAGGGACCAGAGCCACGGACCTGGGTATTAGGTGCTGGTCAGGCTGCAGCAGGAGGCAGTGGTCATGAAGCAGAGGCTGAGGTGCAGGCCACAGGAGTCTGCAGAGGTGGATCCAAGGGGGAGCACTCACCAGCCCTGCCCCACTCTTGCAATTCCTGCTCTGCCCCACGTCTAAGGCCAAGTCCTGCAACAGCAGCATTTCCATCCAGGCAGCGCTGAGGAACCCACCCAGTCCCATCTGCGTTGCTCCCCCCACAGTGTGACCCACCCTCTCTCTGTTATTTGTACCCAAACATCCCACTCCTAAAGCCACCCCTCTTCCTGTTTCTCTGCACTGCTCCTCACCCTGCAGCTCCCTCCTCACAGCTCTGCCAGCCTTGGGCATGGGCCGTATGAATCAGCTCAGGGTGGAAACAAGGACTCAGGGAACGTGAGCTGCAGTGTGGACACAACATCCAAGCAACCACCAAGGACCTGTCCAGAGGTGCAGGAAGCCTGCTCTTGGTTTTCAATATGAACGAGATGTGCATCGAGATCCAGCTGCCCCAGGATGAAAGACACAACAGCTCTGGATGGGCTCTGCCTGGTTTTTAATGCATGACCTGTGATGCAGCTGCTTCGGTCATGTTCCACTCAGGTTAGGTTTGGTTTTGCTGCCACCTTCACCTGAACGACACAGCCCAAGGCCACAGGGTGTTAGCAAAGGGTCTAGTTTCATTATCTGGAGAAAGCTACATGCTGTTGTTGCAGTGACAAGGAACCATGATATCTGCACCCCCCTGGAAAAATGCTGTCTCCACCCCTAGACATCTGCAGTGGGGAGAGGGGAAGAGGAGAAGGGCCCTGCTCTGGGCAGCATCGATGGTCAGGCTGCGCGACCCGTGCTCAGGGATGTTGACCGCCAGCCCGGGTGCTATGGAGCAGGGGGGAGATGTCTTGGGGGAGGAGAAGAGTAGGGAGGAGGTCACAGGGGTGCCAAGGCTTCTCTCAGATACCAGCAGGCCCCACAGCTCCTGCCCCCACAAAGCTCCTCCCGCTTCCCCCCGAGCCTGCTGCCTGCACTCCCCGGGCCGGACTCTGTTCATGGGTGCTGGCCCCAGCACCAGCAAGGGGCCACAGGGTTGGTCCAGGACCCCGGGCAGGTGCCCCCTCCCCTCCTGAGACCTGGGACCAAGCACTGACC
This sequence comes from Alligator mississippiensis, assembly GCF_030867095.1. Taxonomy (NCBI): domain Eukaryota; kingdom Metazoa; phylum Chordata; order Crocodylia; family Alligatoridae; genus Alligator; species Alligator mississippiensis. The sequence continues at coordinate 302,302,635 of NC_081826.1, forward strand.
CCCCCACACACCTCCCAGCCCCAGCTTAGCCATGCCCACCTCTTACGCTCAATTTCCGTCCAGCCTCTCCATCAGGGCAGTGACCCAGGGTGCATCTGGAGGGACGCACAGCCTCCTGCCCTTCTTGGTGGTGAGCCTGAGTGGAGGCAGGAGAGTGGTGGTGAGGATAGGACTGGACCCCCAGGGAACTGGAGTCCCATCCCACCCCACTGCCCGGGACCGAGCCCCGGGTCCTGCCTTGCACGTGTGGTGCCCCCGGTACTCACACCACAGCCTCAATACAGAGATCATACCAGGGGCTCTGGATGCAATAGGACTGCAGGATCTTGCTTGGGATGGGCTTCGTGCTGACCTTCATGCAGCAGCTGAAGGCTGCAGCATCAGACTCCGGGGACCATCAGAGAGGCCGTGGGGCTCAGCTGGCTGGAGCAATCAACCCTGGGGACAAGCAGAAGGGCCAGCGGGCTCAGTGAGATGCAGGGAGGGGGATACGCTTCTGCCCATGCTGCACTGCCTGAGCCCCTGCCGCCTGCCACAGCTGAGGGCATGACGCTCCCCCAGCCTTTTTCCAGCTCCAAGACAGGGGACATGACCATGTCCATGCACCACCTGTGGCAAAGGTCAGACCAGCTCACAGGACAACCCAGCAGTGACAACGGCCAGAGCCCCCCCTGCCCCTGGCCTGCGTCCCCAGCCCCCTGGGACTGGTGGGGCCGTCCCCTGCTTACCCTGGGTGCAGTGGGAGCCGAGGGCAGCCAGCAGCAGCAGGGGCAGCAGGAGACACGGAGCCATGGCACGGCTGGGAGCAGGCAGGACGGAGCCCTCACCTTGGCTGTTCTTTATCCCTTGCCAGAGCCCAGCTTTTGGTTTCGTTTCTGATTCCCTTGGCCTGGGGCCCAGCCCAGCCCAGCCCAGCCCTCTCCTTCACTTCCCCTCCCTTCCCTGCTGAGCTGGACCACCTCCAGCTCTGGGATGCAGCCACCCAGGGGGCTGGGATCTCCGGGAGTCAGGTGTGACCCTGCCCCTTCCTCAGCTGTCCCCTGCACACAGGTGGAGATGGACAGATGGCCATGACAGGCGCAACACAGGATTGCACCTGTCCTTCCTCACTGGCTCCCGAGGATCCCCACTTCCCTGTCTTAAAAAGTAGAGCCTGGGACTCGGGGGTCCTACGGCCAGCCTCAGTTTACCTCAGCTCCCTTTGCTTGGCCAGACCCCCTGTTCTGGTTCTGACCCAGCTGGCCCCAGTCTCATCACAGAGCACTGCATGGTCCATGCCTTAAGACCCTAGTGGGGCCTCCAGCTGCCCCCATAGCCATGCCCCCACTCCGGGGGTCTCTTCCTCTCTGTGTTTTGACACTCCTGCCAGCTTGCCCTTCACGGCCAAGACCTGGTGCATAGACTTGGCCCCACGTGCCGGATGCAGCTGTTGACTCGCTGCGGCTGCCTCCCAGGCCTGGAGGATTTGTGCACTTTATGCCCTCTTCCAAGAGCCTTTGCCTGGAGAACCAGTTCCCCACCACCGCATGCTCGTGTCCTCTGGAGGCCGTAGGCGAGGGATCCATCAGCTCAACTGCAGCATTCACTGTGACCCCAGCAGCACCGGATCAGGGCCGGGGGGAGGCTCTGGCAATGGGGTCAGTGGTCCTGCAGGTTTTGGCTCAGCCAAGGCCTGCTGGGTGTTCAGGACTGTGCAAACAAGGCCGCTGTCATCCTCACATACAGGCAAGGCCCTGGAGTCTCATGTAACGTCTGTGCAAAGCCCGGCAGGGTCAGCACCATCCCCTTGTTCGGCTCCACTTGCTGTGCTGCCCTCACCAGCACCGCACCCCTAGCTGCCTCAGCAGGGAGACTTCAGGAGCGGGCATGTGGGGTGTGTAAGCCGCAGGTGAGAACCACTGAACCGCCCCTGCTCCGGGCACCAGTGTGCAGCACTGGACCAGACCGAGCTGCCCATATCCCTCCTCCTCCCTCTGTGCTGAGAACCAGCCCCTGGGGCAGGGTGCTGCCACCATCCTGCCCTGCCCGTGGCCAGGAGCCCGAGAGAAACCCATGGTACCTGGGGGGGAAGGGACAGAGCAGCAGGAGCTCAGCCAGGACCAGGCATCCAGGCCTTATGCCCCGGCTCTGAGCACAGACACCCTTGGGTCATTGGGGCCCATCGGTGCCCAGGGGACCTGCCACACCCCCACCATGGGCTCCCCTTCTTGGCAGCCTCTGTGGGGCTTCCCCTTTGCCCACATCACTCCCATCCAGCCTGGCACATTGCAGGCATTTCCCTGTTCCCGGGCCTCAGCTGTCAGGATTCGCACCTGAGGCTGCGTCTTCCCCCGGGGCAGGAGCCAGGAGCTGGGTCCTGGGGCAGGAACCATGCATGGGTCTGGGCTGCTTCCCCTGCACACCAGGCCTGGGCACTGGGCTGCAGCAGCAGCGGGTAGGCTCTGCCCCAGGAGAATGGTCACGGTCTCAGCCACACACTCCTGCCCCAGGGCTCCCTGCACACCATCCATCCACCCCAGGCACTGGCCTCGCCAGCACTGCCCACCTCAACAGGGCTGTGCTAGGGCCTGGCAGGTGCTGGGCATGGCCTGTCAGGGCAGAGCTGTGGGTTTCTCCCTCCTCCCCCTGCCACACACCCCAGTTGAGGAGCCACCTGCACGAGGCAGCTGGGCCCCCATGAGGAACAGGGCACCCGGGGTGGGTCCCTGCAAATGGACAGCACACAGAAAAGCTGTGGATATATTCATTGTGGAGCACAGACAGCCTCTGCAGGGCCTTGGTCTCCCTCCTCCCATCCTCAGGGACCATCCCGCAACTCCCAGCCTCCTCTGTCTCCTGAGCGAGGGAGTCGCAGCATCTCTTCAAAGCCTCAGCTATCAGCACATGCAGGATCTCTGTGGGCACTGGCCCAGGGATGCCTGTTCCCCCACGGTGCTGTCATTCACCCCAGGGGTTTTCTGGCAGAGCCCAGGGTCTTTGAGTAGGGATCAGGTGCTCCTGGATGAGGAAGAAGCCAGTGAGGGAGGGGTTAGGGGCACCAAGGCCTCCCCTAATAGCTGGGCCCAGGCAGGCAGCAGGGTGGGGTCCCCTTCTCCCCGCCAGTTCCTGACCCTCAAAATCCCCTCCCTGCTCCTACTATTTGACCCCTGAGCTAGGACAGCTCTGCTCATGGGCACTGGCCCCAGCACCAGCAAGGGGCCGCAGGGCTGGTTTGAGACTCCAGGCAGGTGCCCCCTCCCCTCCTGAAACTGGGGCCGGCCCCAGCCACCTCCCATGGCAGTGCCCGCACCCTCATCATGGGGGCCAGGTACCTGTGCCTGCATCACCCTAACCAGGCCCAGGCAAATCTGGATGCTGGAAGTAGCTCCCAGTGACCCCTCCACCACCTGCAGCCACTGGTCAGCCATGCCTACCTCTAATATTTGGATCCGTCGCCTCCTGGACTTTGCTGCCCCTTTTTGCTGAGGCTTGGCCACAGCCTGGGGGTCCTCATCCAGCTTCTTCATCAGCATGGGGACCCAGGGCGCATCGGGAGGGGCACACAGCTTCTTGCCCCACCTGGTGATGAACCTGCACAGAGGCAGGAAAGTGATGGTGAGGACTGGGCTGTATCCCCCAAGGACCAGGAGCCATATACACTCCTACCCCAGCACCGAGCCCTGCAGGAGGGGAGCAGAGCGATGCTCCCAGCCCCCCAGGGACTCACATGACAGCTGGGACCAGGCACCCGGTCTCCGGGCTCTGGATGCTGTAGGACTGTAGGGTCCAGGGCGGGATGCGCTTCGCACTCAGCCTCAGGCAGCAGTCACGGGCCACAACCTTGGGCCACGGGGGATAAGGGGGGAGATCAGGGGATGCCAATCTGCCCTTGCCCCAGCCCCAGCCCCAGCAGGGCCCCATCTCCACTGGCAGCTGACTTGGGACCCCATCCCAGGGATGTTTCTCCTGCCCTCCTGCCTCCTGGACAGGGCTCAGCTGCTGCCTCCTGGACTTCACTGTCCTCTTCTGCTGCTTGGGTTTGGCCCCAGTCTTGAGGGCCTCATCCAGCTTCTTCATCAGCTGAGGGACCCAGGGTGCATCGTGAGGGGCGCACAGCTTGTTGCCCCGTTTGGAGATGAACCTGCGTGGAGACAGGAGGAAAGCAGTGGTGAGGGTGGGGAATGGGAGCCCACCCCTATCCCTGCTTGTGCATGTGGTGCCCCTGGGTACTTACACCACAGCCTGGATGTTGCACCCATCCTCTGGGCTCTGGATGCTGTAAGACTGCAGGATCCAGGCCTGGATGCGCCCAGCATCGAGCTTCACGCAGCAGTCGGAGCCTGCAGATTTAGACCCTGGGACAGAGGCCAGGGATTCATAGCGGGGTGGGGAGGTGGGGGGCACTTCTGCCCCAGTCCCTACCCCAGCAGCATCATAGCTCAATACCCAGTAGCCTCAGGGCCTGTCCCCCCTAGGCAGGGGTGGTGCAGCAGGTGTCTCATGCCCACACCCTGCATGAGACCCCTCCTGCTCTGCTCCCCCAGCCCTACCTGCTGCCTCCTGACACCCTGCCCAGAGTGCCGGTGCTCTCTGCCCACTGCTCCAGGGACAGGGGACATGACCAGGTCCCACACAGCATCAGTGGCAGAGTTTGCTTTCATTACATACCAGCACTGGAAGGAGTCTGAGCTCCCCCCAACCCATGACCTCATCATCCACCCAGCCTCCTCCCCAGCCTACCTTGGGCATCGTGGGGGTAGAGGGCAGCCAGCAGCAGAGGCAGCATGAGGTGGAGCTCCATGGCACAGCTGGAAGGCTAGGAGCAAGCAGGCAGGATGCAGCCCTTGAGCTTGCTGCTATTTATCCTGGGCCAGAGCCTGGGTTTTGCTTTCATTTCCTGACACACTTGGCCGGCGGCCCAGCTCCCCGCTCCCCGCCCCCCCCGCCCCCCCCCCTCCAACCCAGCTGAGCACCAGGGTACACCTGTGCTGCAAAGAGGGGGTGGGGGCAAGGGGTGCCAGGAGTTTCCCCAGGCTCTGCAAAGAGCTGCTAGGGGCTGTGCAGGAAGTGTCCCCCACTCTCCAATTCCCATGTGGCACGCGGACAAGAGTCAGCTGGGGTTGGGAGGCACGGACCCAGCCAGACCCATCCTGCCAGAGGCACCCAGCCTGGACCCATAGATCCTAAAGCTACCCCAGCATGTTCTGCCCTACTGCAGCCCCCACCTTGCTGGGCAGCTTCTGCCTGGCTTTCCTCCCCTCTGCCCACATCCTTTGTGGCCTGGGGGATTTTGGGCACTTCTGTGTTCCCAGCCAGTGCTAATTTGGGTTATTCCAGTGAAGGGGCCAGGAGCCCAGGGTCAAGGACAGGGGCATGGAGCTGACAGGCAGGACCCAGGACATCAGGGACTGAAAGCTGGCAGCCTGGAGCTGGCCAGGGCCCCTGCCCCATGGAGCAGCCTGGGAGAGTGTCGGTGTAGCAGACAGGCCCTGCATTCGGGGGCAGTGGGGCAGTGGGTGCTGGCAGCCATTCACTGGGGCTGCCCTGGGGATGAGGGGTTGGGGGGTGGATGGGCCATGCATGGATCCACTCACAAACCCCAGCAGGAAACACTGCCCTGCAGCCCGGCATTCCCCACCAAAGCTCTGGAGGAGTCCCCCCAGCCCGGGCTAGCACTTCCTTTTCCTTCTCGCTTTGGTTTATTTCTGGTAGTTCCATGCAATAAAAATATCCCCTGCCCGAGGCAGGGTGATGGGGAACCGTGAAGGGCAGGCAGAGGATGGGAGAACTGTGCACATGCACCCCTCCAGCATCCCACAGCCAGGGCCAAGGGAGCACATCGCTACCCTTGCCCTATAAGCACTGCAAATCTTTGGAGTTGCAAGGTAGGTCCCCAGGCATTGATGGGCAGGAACTGTCCCAGGGTGTCTGTGCTCAGAGTCGGGGCATGGAGCCTGAACACCTAGGTCCCGGCTGCTTTGCAGCTGCTCAACCCCTTCCCCCACCAGGTGCTTCATGATGCTCCAGGGCTCCTGGCCTCACCTGCAGCCCCAACACAGCCCAGCATCTCCAGTGTGCAGGGGGAGGCTCCATAAGGAGCAGAGGGATGAAGGGGCAGGCTGTGAGGGACCCAGTGTCCTGCCTGTATCCTAGTCCCCGGGCAGACAGCTGGGAGCAAGCTGGCCAACAGGCAGCAGCACAAGGACATCAGTTTCCCACCCGGAGAGCCCCAGAGCCTGGGACCCAGGAGTCTGGACCCCAAAGCATGGGACAGGCTGGGAAACAGCCACTTCTTCCAGCTCCTCATCGTGGCTGCTGCACTTCTCTGGGGCTCCTGGACCACATGAGGGGCAACTTCTGCAAATGGCCCCATCCCAGCCTGGCAGGTGGTGGGGAGGCATCAGTAGCAGGCCCCAGAGAAGCCAGGGGGACCTCGTGTCTGGAGCAACTGGGCAGGGCGACTGTCTTGAGGGGCAGGGTCCAAGACTGGACACCGTGCTCCCAGGGATGCGTCGGCAGCACTGAACCGAGTGGGAGCATCGCTGCCGTGGACTGGTATGTGGCACTCACATGGATGCAGCCCAGTGTGCTCCAACTCCTATCCATGCTGGGACTCAGCCCATTAGGATCCTGGCTAGAGGGTCAGGCCTCTCTGCTCAGGCTCAGACCAATGCTGCATTGGGGGCAGGAAGGGATTTCTTTCCTGGTCACATTGGTCTGGACTGGGGGGGTTGCCTTTCTCTGCAGCTGGGGCATGGCCTCTGCCTGGGGTCTCGGGCATGTATTAATCCCCTTTGCAGCAGCAGGATATTGGCAGTTGCAGCCCCCCTGATTTCCAAGCGGCACGGTCCGGTGTGATGCCGAGGGCTGTGTCAGGGTGATGGTGTCGTGCTGCTCAAGGATCAGACACCGGGTTTGTCTGGGCTGGTTTAGTCAGGGCTGATCCTGCCTCAGGCAAGACTTGGAGTGGATGTGACCCTGCAGCTCCCTTCCAGCCCCATGGCTCTAGGGTCCCCAGCTCCTTCCCTGCCCTGCTGCAGCCCCCCTCCAGTGCAGGACGGCACAGGCAAGGCTCTGTCCTCGGCGCAGGCTTTCCTCCTGCATCAGTACAGGGTCCTTTTGAGCCCCTGCCCTGTGCTCTGAAGACCCTGGTGTCACCAGCGATGAATGCTGTGTGCCGCATTCCCTCCTTCAAGCCCTATGAATGCGCAGAGCAATGCCAGACCTGGCAATGCCAGACCTGTGGAGCTGTTTCCAATTGGACAGAAGCTGCTGGCAACACCTCTCTGACCAAGATTAGCTGCTGTGCCATGCGCTTACTGGGCAGCAGTTGCCTCTAAACCATTTCCTCACGTGCTTCAGAGAAGGCCCCAGAGGTTGCATGCAAACCCTTGCTGCAGCCCATCTAAAGCAAAGCTGGTCGCAGAGCCTGTCACGCGATGCAGCAGGAGCTCAAGTGGAGCTCAAGTGCAGCAAGATGACTTGTTTGGAAGAGCTGCTGCTTTCTTGTGTCCTGCTCCTGGAGTACGGCTGGCTTTTTGCTGTTGTTTTGCATTGAAGTTGCCTGCCTCAGTTTCCCCGACTCCCTTGTGCACTGTGATACCCTGGGAAAGAAAGGGTTAAGCTTTCAGCTGCCTTAGACCCGTATCTCATCAGTGGCTGGAGAATGGGCTCATCAGAGCAGGACAAGGGGCGAGGGGAGTTCCCTGTGCAGCTGTGGCAAGGATGCTGCGCTTGCCTCCAGACCCACGATCACAGAAGAGAAGACTCCGGGAGTTCTGGGGGAAAAGACTGTGGGGTACCGGAGAGGGGTATTCCCCTGGAAAGGGGGGACAAAACCCCAGGAGATTTATTTGGTGCTGGCAGGAGACCGTGGTGATCCCATAGGATGGCTGCTCTTCAAAGGAAGATAGAAAGATAGCAATGGAGAGAGTGTGAGTAAGAAGTGAGAGCCCTAGGAGGCAGATAATAATTAGCCCTACACCGTACCATTAATGTCCCATCATCCGACAGCCTGGAGGAAATGACCTGACACCTAATTGAGCCAGAGCCTGCAGCCCACGGAGCTGCCAGGGCAAAGCGAAGACCAGGACAAGGGAGCCAAGGACTCTGAGGTCTACGAGCAGAAAAACATTAGCCCTGCAAGCAGGCTGAGCGATGAGGGGATCAACTGTCTGGAGGAAATTCCCTCATCACCCCAGGGATCAGTGCACGAAGCTGAAGTGAGGGTCGTTGGTTGTAGCCCTGTATGTCTAAGGACATAGGCAGGCAAGGCTCTTTGGGGTAGATGTGATAATTTTTATTAGATTAACTAAATAGTTGGGGGAAAAAAAAAGCTCTTTGCAAGTTTGGGGGCAAAAAACACCCTTCTTAAGGCATGCAGCAAGGAAGCCAGATAGGTTATGAGTTAAGCAAACTGGCGGGGCCTCTCTGAGGGATAAGAGAGTTCGATATAAACTGACAGCATCTGGGAGTGATGATTTGGCATGCTCAGGACTGTTTTCTTTAGTTTGTCATTTGTGTTGACTTTATGCCTATGAGTGGGACCACCTGAGCCAGAAAAGGAGCGGTTCCCGTCTGAGACCTGAAGAGTGAATGCGGAAAGGTGAGCAGATCTAGCCCTTGCCCTTGGACTGCGATTATTGCAAGTGTCATCTCAGTGAGCAGCAGACCAGGGTGGAGGGGTGGAGGAGCCCTGCACAAGATGCACCGCAAGGTGGGTGAGGAGTCAATGGACTGTAGAGGGTAAATCCTGGATACAGAAAAACTGGGAGGAAGTTACCCCAGGGTGCATTTTCTCTTAGTCTCCAATACTGCCATTAATGCACAACAGGTGAGAAATCCAATGGCAAGGGAGTGCTGACCCTACTTAGGAAATTAACCCAGGGGTCAGATAGCACCATGTCACAGTGGGAGAGAGGGACACGCACTGGCTGAGATGCCTGGGTCCAGGGTGGAGCAGGGCAGGGCTGGGCACTGCCCTTACTGCTCTGGCGAAACCCCACCCTGACCCTGCATGGCCCACACCTAGGTGAGGGAGCCTGGAGGAGGCACTGGGCAGGGTCAGGGCGAGAGGAGCTGGGGGAGAAGTGTGCGGGAGTGTGATGGAGAGGGTGGGGATTTGGGGCTCTGGAGATGGCCCGGCAGTGGGTCCTGGGCCAGCCAGAGCTGGCGGGAGCTGAAAGCAGGAGGGAGGGTGCGGGGTGGCAGAGCCCTGGGGGAGGCTGAGCCAGCAGACGGGGCTGGGAGCCAGGCTCTCAGAGAGGCCACAAAGCCGTGACACTTGTCTCGGTTCCCCGAGTCCTTGCTGCTTGTTCCCCTCCAGGAACTCCCTTTCCCTCCTGCAGCGAAGCCACCACTTCTGCTTCCTCTTCACAGGATCTCATCTTCACCCCCACAGCCAAAGCCTGTCTGCCGCACCCCGTCTGGGGGCCTGCATCCCTGGGCTTCTCCAAGGCACCTCTCCTACCTCTGCCCTTCCTGCTCCGCAGCAGGACAACCGCCTCCCACCGAGCCCAGCCAGTGCCAAGCAGGGCGGTGCCATCAGCTCCACAGCAGGGCAACGAGGATGCTGAATACTATGAAGAGGATTGCCTATGAGGAGAGACTAAGGGGGCCAGGCCTGATCAGTTCGGAAGAGAGATGCTTGGGGGGGGCAGGACAAGGGTTTATAATGTGCTAAATGGTGAGGAGGAAATCACTAGGGATTTATTACTGACTGTCTCTCACTCTCACCTAGCAAGAATGAGGGGTCACTACATGAAACCAGTAGCAGTCAGTTTAAAATAAACACCAGGAAGTTTTTCTACCCAGCGTGGCATTAAACTCATGACCACCAGTTGTGCTGGGAGCTGAGAGTGCATCCAGATTCACCAGGGACTAGATATGTGCTTGGAGGAAAGGGGCATCAGTTGCTATTGAGGAGTGGAGTGAGGGGCACGGCCTCTGAATCAGAGCTTCCTAAACCTTCAGCGCTGGAAGCTGCAAGGGAGAGAGGAACAGGGGAAAACCCTGCTCAGACCCAATCTCAGAAACATAAGTCAATGCAAATTACAGACTAAAGAAAACTCTGATCAGCCCTGCCAAACCAACCCAGACATTTCCATTGTCCAGACTCTCAGCAACACAAGAGTCACCCCTGACACAGCCCCAGGCATCACCCCCCAACCTGCCACAGGGAAATGCAGGGGGCTGCAGCCACCAAGGTCCTGCTGCTGAAAAGGAGGTTAATAGATGTTCAACAGACCCCAGGCAGAGGCAATGGCCCAGTGGCAGAAATGCCACCGTCTGTGTCCCTCTCCAGAGATCTGTCTCTGCCAGCTTGAGAGGCTGGGGTTGAATCCCTCAGGGAGGGGGATCTTCCCCCCTGCCTACATGACAAAAGCCTGGTGCCTGGCAGGCAGATGCTCTGGTCATCTGGGGGAGGGGGAGGGAAAAGCCCCACTCACCGGCCCAGGTAGCCAGGGATGCTTTTTTAGATTGGCTGGCGAGTGGCCAGCACTGGCAGCTTCCATTGGACCGGGCTGCTGAGGTCAGAGAGGTTATTTAAGGGCCCGGTCCAGGAAGAAGGCAGCCATTAGCCATGCGGTCATCCAGGTGAATCTGAACCTGACTCTCTCCTCATCACCGCATGCTCCAAGAGTGCCCTGCCTCCAGAGGAAACTCCAACCACCTCTGGACGATGCGAGTGAGTAAGCTACTCGAGATCAGACTAGATATTTAGCTTACAGTAACTCAGATGCGAGATCAAAAGGCTACCTCAGCCACCCTGGTTTGCTCTATGGGATCCCTCTGAGATTCCTCTGATATTCCTCTGATACTGCTCTACCTTTTACCCTGTTTCCGCCCTACCCCCTGAATCAATAAAGTTCTCCTTGTGACCAGTGTGGGAGACTTATTGAGGGGTGGGTCTAAATTATGCTGAGGAGGCCTCTTAGGTCTGTGGACTAAGAGAGACTTTCCTATTAAGCCCCTGACTTGGGGAAGTGCCCCAAGTGCTGGTATTGGGTCTAGGACCCATTGGACGATCAGGCCTGTGTTTTCCAGGTTGCATAGAGCCAGAAGTGAGTCCAGAGCCTTGGATGGTGGCAGCGGGACCCCAGGCTAGTGGGTGTGCTCCAGGGAAGGGGGCGGCCGGACGGGAGGCACCCCAGGGAGGCACTCGGAGCCTGGAAGGTGGGCGGGTGCAGGGAGGTGGGCGGCTCAACACAGGAGCGCCCCCTACTGGCCCACCACAGGCAGCACTACAGAGGAAGACAAAATCCCCTCAGCCCATATCAGTCTGACCAGGGTGGGAAATTCCTGACACAGCTCAACATCAGTCTGAGCTTGAATACAGGGGTAAGACCTTCTATCCAGGACCCTCTGAGGTTGGTCCCCAGTCTGGGCTGCAGTTAGCACCCAGCTGCTGAGGAAGGAAAATGCACACTGATACCTGTAGGAAGAAGGGGGTGGAAAGCACGCTGTCCAAGTTTGCTGATGACACTAAGATGTGGGGCGAGGTGGACACACTTGAAGGGAGAGAGAGGCTGCAACTAGATTTAGACAGACTACAAAAGTGGGCAGACGAGAATAGGATGGGGTTCAACGTAGACAAATGCAGGGTGCTGCACCTTGGGAGAAGGAATCCACAGAACACACACAGGCTGGGGAGTTCCCTTCTTGAAAGCACAGAGGCAGAAAGGGATCTTGGAGTCATTATTGACTCCAGGATGAACATGAGCTGCCAATGCCAGACCGCAGCCAGCAAGGTCAGTCAGACCTTTTCATGCATCCAAAGGTGCATCTCAGGCCAGTCCAGAGAGGTGATCCTCCCCCTCTATGTGACTTTGGTCAGGCCGCAGTTGGAGTACTGCATCCAGTTCTGGGTGCCGCGCTTCAGGAGGGATGTGGCCTCAGCAAGAGGAGGCTGAGGGGGACCTGGTGGCTGCCTACAAGCTCATCAGGGGAGATCAACAACAAATAGGCAGAGCTCTTTTTTCCCCAGCATCATCTGGGGTGGCGTGGAACAATGGTCATAAGCTGATGGAGAACAGGTTTAGGTTAGAGATCAGAAGGGAATATTTTACAGTTAGGATGGCCAAAATCTGGAACCAACTTCCCAGGGAAGTGGTCCTCGCCCTACCTTGGGCAAATTCAAGAGGAGGTTGGACGATCACCTGTCTGGGGTCTTGTGAACCCAGCATTCATTCCTGCCTGTGGCAGGGGGTCCAGCTAGATGATTTGTTCAGGTCCCTCCTGACCCTAACTACTATGAAACTATAAGGGGGGGGGGGGATGCAAATTCCTTCCCAGCCCCATGTGGCCACCAGCAAAGCCCCAAAGCCTGGGGTAGACACACCCCTTGCTCTGCCCTTCAGCCTGGCACAGCAAGCAGAGCCACCCCTCAGCCCTCTCCTTCTACTGCCAGAGTTGCCCTTTCTGTCTCTCCTCCAAGCCCTTATTCCCTTTTCATCTCCTCTCCTACCCAAGCCAGTGATAAGCTCTGCTTCCTTCCCTTGCTGCTGAGTACAGTCCTTTCCAATACTTGTTGCTCTGGGCTGCAGAGCTGCTCCCAGGATCTCCCAGACACCCCAGGGCAGGAGTGGGGGTGGAAAACATCCCTGGCCTTCAGCAGTGGCTATTCTCACCATGCTCCCAGCCCCAATCCCCTTAGAATACAGGTGCACAAAATAGGGCCTGTGATTCAGATCTGGTCTGCCAGGCACTATTACATCCAGCCTGTGGCACCCACCAATGAACTGTACCCTGCCCACCCCTTCCACCCAGGAGGGTGGGAGCCAGGCACACACATATACACAAACTCTCCAACATACCCTACTGTGCCTCGCTCCCACCTTCATGAGCAGAAGAACCTGGCCCAGCCAGCACCCAGCTTCTCTGCCAGACTGCTGCTGCAGCTGCTGTCCCGCTGGCTCGGGGCAGCAAGTAGGGAATTGGTTGGGGGGAGGGAGCTGCAACCAAGCAGAGGTGAGTGGTATGGGGCTTGCCACAGCAAGGAGCCCCATCCAGGTGATGGTGGCAGCACAAAGCTGGGGTGGGCAGAGTGTGGGTGTGAGGGAGGGTGGGGGGATAGGGACCGCAGCTACACTTGGCCCATTTCACGCAGCCCTGGCAGGCACCGACAACAGCAGCAGCAGGCTGGGGCGCTCAGAGTGCTTGTGCCCGAGGGCACTCGGCTCTGGACAGCTCTGCACATCAGGGAGAGGAGGAGCCCCTGCTGGGCGGTCTCTGTCACCTGCACTCCCACTGCACACGGGCAGCCCCCACATTCGTGCAGCACTGGGGGAAAGCTCCAGGCACTGGACCTGCTGCCTTCCCTGTCCCCTGCCGTGCAGGTCCCAGGACCCACTGGAAGTGGAGGGGAGCCCTGGCCCTTGCTGCCCCGCAGAGTCCTGGGACCAACTTCACCCTCACTGGGACCTGTGCAGCAGGGGGTGGGGAAGGCAGTGATAGAGGTGGCCCTGCGGGGGCTGCGCTTCTCATCCCCATGTGTAACACCAGCCTCCTGAGCACCCCTGCCTGCTGCTGATGCACCTTGGGAAGCATGGGGGGGGTCCTCACATCCCTCCACCCTCCTTCACACCCCACAAACACCATAAGCTCACGCCCTTCCCCCACAACCCTCCACACATACCTCCCAACATATACTATGCCCCCCACACACAGCCACACCCCCTGACCACCCCCCACATCCACACGCCACCTGACACCCCACCCCAACACACTCCCATCACAGCCCCCACATACACCCACTCACAAACCCACCACTATCCCCACAGACACACACACTTTCTCCCCCCACCCCACCCACACCCATCCCTACCCCCAACACACGTACCCATCTCCACCCCCCACCCCAACACACAAATACACACCCCATACACACCCCAATCCCCCGTGGCAGAAGGCACCTCTGTTTATCCCCATAAACTCTGCTCTGTGACAATTTGGTTAGTATGGGCCCTGCAGAGGGTACACACCTTACCCTATCTCTTAGGTAACCTGAGCTGGATACATTCCTGAGGGAGGGGGGAAACCTGGTTCCTCTGCCTAGGTGACTGGTATCACATATCTGGGTGAGGGGCTTGCTCCCTGGGGAGCTAGAAACTGCCAGTCTGCCCAGCAACTAGTGATGCATTTCAAATTGGTTGGCTGACAGCCAACAGATACTGGCCTCCATTCAACCAAGTAAATGAGGTCACAAGGGCTATATAAGTTAAGAACTGCCCAGGAGGAGGGGGCAGCAGCCATGAGGAAGACTCAGAGAGAGAAGAGCTGAACCACAATACTGAGAGCATAACAGGCATAATCAGGGGGTATAGTGGACACCACAATGCCCCAAGGGGCAGGATTCAACAAAGGTTAGATGCTTACAATCATTGACAAAAGACAGAATAACAAAATACAAAACACAAACAGCAGAGCAAACAATACTGGCTGGGGAAATATAAAAAAGGCGCAAAATACAAAATGTCAAAGGAAGAAAGAAATATAGGGCCTGGGTACCTGGAAAGGGAGAAAACACAATGGCCCCTTTCCACTGCAGGAGGAACTTCTCCTTGTTAGCTCATTCACCCCAAGTCACCAAAGCCAGGACTTGAATTTGGATCTCCCACATGGGAGGCAAGAACACTGCCACACAACCACAAGTGCTAGTACTGCCCTATGCTGCTAGGGGTCTTGACCTTCCTGGAGCCCCAGCCTCACATCAAGCTGCCTGGTCTCTGATTGGAGGAGCTGGAAGCTGAGCTGGGAACCCCTCAGGTCACTGCCCAGATCCTTGCTGAAGCTGGAAATCTCTCCTGCTGGCCACAGCCTTTCATAGGGGATCCTGGAGCCCAGCAGGAAGCCTCTCCTGCCAGCCACACACCGTGCTGCTGAGGGTTCAACTGCTGCCTGCAGTTCTTGCTCCTTCAGGCTCTTCTGCAGCAACTGCTCCCACCCCACTGGCTCAGCTCCTGCCAGCTCTTTGTAACTCCTTCCTCATAATCCCTTGCTGGTCTTTTCCCTAAATCAGCCATGCTGCCCCTTTTATTCCCCTCCAGGTGACCCAAGGGGCCAATCAGGGGACACCAGGGGTGAGTCTCTGGGGCCTGATTGGTGAGGAAAGGGAATCCCAAGTCCCCCAGTCATCTTTTGCCCTTTCAAAACCCCTGGGCTAAGTCTCTGCCAACTAGCCCATCACATTCCTTTTGGAAGTACTAAAACATGGCACAGTAACCACCCATACTGTGCTATACAGGCAGTGCATGCTTACATTTCCCCACTAGGTCATAGCAGCACACTAGAGGAGGGAAATGTGCTGCTACAGTGAAGCTAGTGATCACATGTAGACCCATGAGCCCATTACATCACCATAGCAAGCTGTATGGTGATGTAGCACATCACTAAGTTGTGGTAGAGCAACATGTAGATGTGCCCAGTGACAACACACACAATTTAGTCTAATTTAAAATGCAATATGGTAAACCAAAACGCAAAAGAACACCTTGCATGAGTTTTATGTAATCCCAATGGCAAAGCATCTCCATATAGCCAGGGATTCAGAAAGTCCTTCTGGAGGATCTACAGGTCATCTTAGGTGTTGGAGTGGAGATACCACAAGTCTCATCTCTGCCTGGGCTTTTATAGATGAATTTGCACCTCCTCCTTTCCCTTGGGTGCCTTGACCATAGTCACATACAGCATGCCCTTTATGTATAGCACCTCTCTGGCATTCAGTGTACTCCAGTCTCTCACCTCTTACAGGTTCTGCTTTGAAAAGAAATTTAGACCTCTCCTTTCTTTGGTCCCCCCAACCCAAACAGTCTGGGACCCTGCCCTGCTCCCTTAGCTCAGTCTCCAGCACACACATGTGACTATTGCACCAGGTCTTTGACAACATAGGGGCTGCAATGGTGTGGAGCACTAGGGCACAGACCTGTCTGACCCAGACTGTCTCTGTTTTCACCCACGAGATGTGGTGCCTGCTCCCACCTATACCAAACTGCTATGACATCCAAGCAGATGGTAGAGGTGCACTGTGACCTCATAGTCCCCTGGTCTCACCTACAGGTGTCACTCACTGCCTACTTCCCTGAGGCTCATTCCTAGTCCTGAGTATGAGGGTCCAGAGCCCATGATGGCCTGCCAGGACCCATGGCTGGCACCTCCCTCCCCTGTAGCCCACGTGAAGCCCTGTGAAGTGAGTGATATGTGGGCCTGGCTTGTCCTGCCAGGTAGTGATGCCCATGTTGTGGCCAGCAGGGTGGATGTGCCAGGGAGGTGGCAGCTTGGTCCTGACTCACCAGCGAGCCCCAAAGCCTGGGGAGGACAGTGCCATGGTCCAGTGCCTGTGGTAAGCATGGTGAATGCCCGAAGTGTCCCATGCCTGTGACCCTGGGCACAAATGCAGTAATGAAGCTGCCTTGGCACTATCCAAGTAGGAGAGGATAGGCACTGGTTTCCCCTGGATGAGGGCACTGGGCTGTGTCCCTTCCTGGCAGACCCCACATCTCGCCTCTGCGACAATGGGCTGGGGTGCAGGCTCTATCCATCCAGCATCGGGTTGCCTCACTTACCAGCTAGGAAGCCAGTGCCCCAGGGGACCTGTATCAGACAAGGGGCTAGAGCTGGGGGCAGGGGGAGATCTTGTGATGGAAGTGGGTTCAGCTGGCTATCCCCCTTTGCCAAACAGTGGAACAGGTGTGCACAGACAAGACATCTGTGGCCTGCACGTTGTCTCTCCAGCATGGTCACTCAATGGTGGCAGGAGCAGGGCATACAGGCCTGGGCACCGGGAGGGTTAGAGGTGTGGATGTGCAGGTGATGGAGTAGCTACTGGGAAAAGTTTGTGTGCAATAGTGTGGCTGGGGTGCCCCTGCCCCAGTACTTCTTCCCCCCCACACAGGGTGCAATCTCTAGGGTTTAATTGTAGCAGGTTCACCTATCAGAGTTTGGGTTGAGTCCCAGGCTTGAGATCCTGCTGTTTTCATTGGAGAAGCCCATCCATCAATCAGGAGGCAGCAGAAGAAATAAAGTCATGCCTTTTTCCTCAGGGGAGGGGGAGAAGACCTCACCCAGACCTGATTGAAGACTGTAAACTGTCAGGTCAGGAAGACTTCAGGGGCGGAGCCCTGGAGCGTATAAAAGGAGCTGCATGCCCAGCATAAGGGACAGATACAGAGAGGGGCTCAAGTAAAGTGGAGTCAAGAAAAGCTGGGAGCTCTCCCCCAGCAGGCAATAGGCCTAAGGCTCCTGAAGCTGCCACTGGAGAAGCAGCCTTGGGAGTGGTGTGAGACTGCTCAGGCTGTTGATGGTGCACAGGGATGGTGTACAGAGATCCAGCCCTGGGAGCAGTGTGAGACTGCTTGGGCCCACCCTGGTGCACAGTTTGGTGCACAGAGCCCAGGCTTTGGGAGCCGCAAGTGGTAGTTTGAGCCTGCAACCCTAGCAGGGTATTGGGGGCTGCAGTGAGGCAGCTCAGGCCCCATCTCCCGGCAAGTGGCCAGGTCCCATGGTGCGCAGGGTGGCACGTGGACCCAAGACTTGGGAGCCAGAGAGCAGCAGAGGCTGCTTGGGTTAACCACCCAGTGTGACGATGGCTGGCCAGAGCCTACAGGTCCCAGCCTGTACTAAGAGAGCCCTCAGTGCCAAGCCAGGGCACAGGGAAATGGTAGTGCTACAACGTGAGGCCCAGGACCCAGAAGCTGAGAGGAGCTGAGCCCTCAGTGCCCAGAGTGGGGCACAGGGTGGGAAGGAGACCAGTGGCGCGGGAGAGGCCTGGAGAGGTGCTCCAGCAGAGGAGACCCCATCGAGCTGGCCCTGACCATCGCCACCTGAGGGGACATGAGTTATTGGGCCCTTGGGTCCCACAGGGGAAAGACATTTGGAGCAGGCAAACCCAAAGAAGGGGAGGGGCCCCTGGTGCTTCCTGGACATCTTGGAAGGGACCCTATTGGAAGGAGGACTATGCCTTGCCCTGGGTCAGGGACTACATTAAGGAATAGATGATATTAAGATTATTCACATTTGCACCTTATATTTTGTAATTGAAATGTTGTATTGTGATGTTGTAAATAGTGTTATTTAGGGTTTGACCTTGGTTAGTTGTTAGTGTTCACTGTAAATATATATATATATGCTATTTAGGTTCATGTTTATGTATATTATAACTTAATAAATTGTATATGGTTAAGAACTTTGGTTTTGGACTAATTCTATAGAGGAAAGAGGAATCTGCTTGAAATTCTGGCATCCCTCTCACAGCACCCCCTCCTGCCTACCCATCCCATTCAACTGAAAATAGGGCACACCCTTGGATGTACCTGGGTTACATAACAATATAAGTATGACCATGAGCAGCATGAATGGCAGTAATATATATCCTGGCTTCTTCACAGTGTTGAATAAACCTGCCTCCTCCACACTCACCCCAGCCCTTTCTGCACCATATGGGGCCGGTCTGTGATGGCCAGAACCAAAGAAATGAATAAGCAATAAATATGTGCTTTTTTAGAGCCATTTGGAATTTTTGTCTAATATAAAGCTTGTATTTTTGTAACCCACAAATGTAACTTGTAACTGTTTGTGAAACTGACTAAGCCTCAAAGACAAAGCTATAGCTGTGAAATTAGCTGACCTAATGGTTCTTTCTTGCTCAGAATTTAGCCTTGATGATGATAAAAACTGGATTCAACTGCCTGGCCCACCCAGCACACTCCAGGAAAACACATCTCAAAAAAGCATAGTCAGAGAGTTCTAAAGGGGATGGATTTAGGCAGAGTGATGTTAATTTCAAACCTGAAGATGCTGCATTGTAGTTTGCTTATTGGATAAATCCAAGTTTGGGTAGTAACCTTTTATAATAAATTTTAACACCTTTGAATTCCATAGGGTAATAGCTATAGAACAAGATTATGAATGGCTCTAAAGCCAACAGATTAGTATAAGACTAGGTATAAAAAGTGCATTTGTCAGGTGACTAGTAGGAAGGAGGGAACAGGACAGTAATTGCTGTTCCAAGCCCAGACTCCAGACTCCCGGTGTAAGTGAGGATCAGTTCCTGATTGAAGGAAGCTTCCCCGGTAATCCCTCAGACAGCATTGATTGGGGATGCCTGACTTCGCTGGAATCACCTGGCGTGCACCTGGCATTGAGGGACTATCGATAAGTTGCCAACCCATGTCTGTTTATCTGTTGTTTTAAACAACCGGTGACTGATACCCTCACAGTGCCCTGCTGGCCTGTGACAGATCGATCTATCTATCCATTGTTATTATCTGTTGTTATTATTTACTATTAGCTCTTTAATACTGCATTAGCTGCTTATCACATTTATCTTTCTGTTAACTGTTGTGTGTGTATATGTTATAATAAACTTGCCATTGCTTGACTCCCAACTCTGCCTCCTCGATCCCGAACCAAACAGCCTAGTGGCTAAATTGATATACTCACAGTGCCCAGCTGGCCTGTGGCACTGTTCCCAGAAGAAGAATTGACACGGCCCCATCCCTAGCCCCGGCATGGGCTTCAGGGGAGGTGGCAGCCTCAGACACATGTGAGCATGTCTGAATGGGTGTGTGCACTGCCTGAGGCCCTGCCTGAACTCAGACCTACACAGCCCAGCACCTCTGAGGGTGGCAAAGGGAACCCTGATGCCTGCAGTTACTAGGGGTGGGGAGTACTCCTTCCTGGCATCTGTGACCACCAGCAAAGCCCCAGAGCTTGGGGCAAGCACACACCCTGCTCTGCCCTGCAGCCTGGGCACAGCAAGCAAAGCCCACCCCTCAGCCCTCTCCCTGCACAGCCAGAGGTGCCCATCTGTCATCTGTGCCACCCCAAGAACTTCTCCCAGCCCCTTTGATCTTGCACACTGGAGCTGGCTGTGAGCTCTGCTTCAGGCTCTTGCTGCCCTCACACTTTGTGATGCTGGGCCCCGTTCCTGGCTGGCCCCTTGACCACTGGGCCCAGCTGGAGGGTCTCATAGGTACTGTCAGCCTCAAGCAGGGCTGGGGGGCTGCAGACACAGGGACTGGTCAGGGTGTGGAGCTGGGGCAGGACTAGGTGGGGGAAGGGTGCTGGATCTTACCTGCCCCCTGCACCCGGGGAGGTCATGCTCCATCCCAGCAGGGGTGGGGCTTGAAAAACAGCAGGACCTTGTACATCTCCACAGTGGGACACGGAGCAGCTCATGATGTAGGTGGCTCAGCCTTGCAGGGCTGCTGGAGTGAATACAGGAAGTACTGGAGCATCAGCCAGAAGCAGAAGTAGCCTTGACCATGGCTGAGGGTGGCCAAGTTCGGCCAGATGTGGGACCATGGCCCAGACACTGACTACAGTGGTCCTGCCCTCCCTGACACAGACAGGCCTAGAGGGGACTGGCTGGGGAGGTGGGGGGCCAAGAGCATCCGGGAGGCTGTGCTGTCTCAGCCAAAACCCAGGAAGCCCCTCCACCTTCCATGCTCTCCCACTCCTGGATCTCAGATATTTGTGCAAAGTCATTAGAGACAGTCCCAGTTTCTGCAGCAGGGCTGGAGTGTCACTGTCACTGTGATGGTCCAGGAAATGCATGAGGTTTCCTATCACAGAAATGGCATGAGATTCCCTAAAGCCTGCAGTTCATCTGCTCTTGGCTTTACCAGGTGCTGAGCTGAGGCAGCTGCAGCTTTTCTCCAGTGGGGAGGAAGGGCACTCTGTGCACCACCACTCCTCTCCCCTCTCTCCAGCCACAGAGCTCATCCCAAGCCCTTTCCTAGTGTAGAAGAAATCAAACTTTGCGTTGTGGTTGTATTAGAATTGGCAGAGCTATCTAGGTTTATTTAGAGCTATACAAGTGATTACAAGGAGGGTTTCCAAAGGAACTCTGACCTCTACAAGTTTATAAGCGTATTTATACTTTAGACAGCGAGAAAAGATGCAGGGTTCAGACAAAGCAACTTTGAGAGAAACAGAAAGATGTTGATCATTTGCTTGTCACACGTAAACAGTTTACTTATTCAGAAAAAAAAAAACAAAAACACTGTGCGTACAGCTCCATGTGTGGGGTGGGGGAAGGGGGGGTTAGAGGTGCAGTGGTCCCAGTGATGGAACAGCTACTAGAGGAGACTTGTGTGCAATAGGGTGGCCATGGGTGCCCCTGCCCTACCACTCCCTCCCCGCAACACACTGCACTGGTGAATGCAATCTCTGAGGTTTATTAATATGATCATGCTGTGGGGAGGAGGCTCCAGGTATAGGACAGTGGGTTTGGTGCATGATTGCCTGGAGCAGAAAACAGTGCAGTGGGTGCAGGTGCTGGAGGGTTGGGAGGTTTCCCTCTAGCCCCGTGCCAGGCCCCCTGTGTGGGTATCGTGCTTGCAGCCCCTGGCCCATAAACACCTCAGAAACCAGCATGGTGGCCAGGCCCCATGGAGAAGACAGGAAGGAGGGTGGGAGCTGCAACCCCCAGAGCTCAAGGCCACATACGCAGATGACTGGGCAGGTGCCTGCAAGCACTGAGCCTACACTTTTCTTGGGGCAGGTCAGAGATACTGCCCTATCCAACTGTATCAGGCCTCCAGGGTCCAGCAGCCCCTACTGCCCTTGCTAGGCCCCGTCTGCTGGGAGGTTTGGGGAGCAGGCAATGCTGAGTCCTCAGAGCTGGGAGGGGATCATGTTGGCACAGGTGGGAGCTGGTCCCTGAAGCCACCAAAGCTGAAAGCAGGAGGCAGAGTGAGTGGGGCAGGTAGATCCACCCCAAGGCCCATGTGTGGGGGATGCAGGGTCCGGCTGATGAGGGGGGAAGGAGACACAAGTCCCTGGTGCTGCAATGGTGTGGGCATGGACATTTGTACTTATGGTAGCCTTCCGTGATCATGCCCCACGTTTGGTCCTGGAGGCTCCCCTAAGGGCAGACAGCTGGCTTCTCGCAGATCCAGCGGTGTTTGTCAGCCACATGGCCTCCTCTCTTTATTCTGCCCCCTTTTATTGTTCCAAAATAACCGTGAACTTTTGCACTCCCATGCCTGCAATGACAGAGGCTGCATCAGGGCTCCTAGACCTTCTCAGTTCCCGCACAGCCCTGCCCGCCTGGCTGAAGCCTCAGCCCCAGCTCCTACCCAGAGGAGCCCATGGCCAGTCTGACCTTGCATGGGGGCCCTTGCATGGGGCCCCTTGCATGGGTGCCTGAGCCAGAGCCCCCATCACAGCCTGCGCTGCAGTGGGATGACAGGGAGCTCCCCACACCCAGCACTGGTGCTCGGGAAGGGTGTGCAAGGAGTTTCTAGGCAAGGAGCTTGGTGCCAACTTACCATTTGTATGGGGAGCCATCTAACCACTGCCAGTGATCTGATTGGGTCTTCAAGTCCCATCTCCACTGGAGTCCAATCCAATACAGGGTGTCCATGTGGGCAAGAAAGCTCTAGGGAAGTCATGATGGCTGTGAAATGGCCCCAGGACAGGGAGACCCCGATGCCTGGGCACAGCTCCCAGAGGGCCCCAGGCACTGGGGCTGGCCGGTAGGGTGGGGAAGGGACAGGAGAAGGGCTGTTGGCTGCTCCAGCCTCTGAGGCCTCTGCACTGGCAGGAGGTTTCCAGCCTTTCTACCTCTGTTCCAGCCTGTTTCTTCCCTTCAGCTGCCCCAGGCATGGCCTCAGTGCTGTCTCCACCTGCCAGGCTCTGCCCAGCCCCTCTCCTCCAGCGGGATGAAGTCACTGGCTCCTCTGGCACCAGCCCTGCTCTGACCCTCTCTACACCTCCTCCCTGATCCCTACCTTTGCCTCCCTGCCCTCTGCCAGGTGTTCACAGTGCACCTCCGGCCCCACAGCCCCGTACCGGCATGGTTGTGTGGTCCCAGTCCGAGGGGACAAGGAGCCAGGAGGACTCTCGTTCACACTCCTGTTTGCTTTCCAACCAGGTCTTCTTCTCCTTGGAGAGGAACAGGCACTTCCCACGGTGCAGCACCCAGGTCTCCGGGCAGCAGTCTGGGCACAGGCAGGTGCTCACATACAAGCCCCCATCAGGGCCAGTGCCAGTGCCAGGGCCATGGGCTGCTGCTGAGAGTGTTATGGAGCCCCAGGGACAAGGGCCCCCCAGGAACCATCGTCTCTGCCCACAGCCCAGCAGACATGGTGGGAGCCAGGCCGTGTCCAGGCCACAGGGCAGCAGGAGAGGTGGGGAATGGAAAGTCCTGGGGAACCAGGCCAGGACACCGGGGTTCCCTCCTGCCTGCTCCCCATGAGGACTGGACCCAGGACTGCCCAGGGAGAAGGGCTGTCCTTCCCAAACCACCAGCCCTGGGGGCATTCTGCTTCCTGCCCTGCCCTGCCCTGCCCTGCCCTGCCCTGGGTTACCTGTGAAGTGGCAGGGCTGTGCACTGGCCCCGGCACTCTCAGATGTGCTTAGCTGCTCCTGGAGGACCCGGGCTTGCTCTTGCATGTGCACAAGTTCTGCTTGGGTCTGTGCAAGTTCTGCTTGAGCCTGCACCAGCACCGTATCCACCTGCTGCAGCCACTGCTCCTGCTGCCAGTCTGCAGGCATGGGGCCATCAGCACCAGGAGCAAGGCCTGGCACCCCCAGCTAAGTGCTGCCACCTCCGCAGGGTCAGGACCCCACTGTGCTCACACTACCACCCAAACCCTGGGGCCACAGAGACAGTGTAGCCGGCGGGAGTCTCCCAAAGCAGCACCAGGGCACAAGCATGGGCACAAGCTGGTGGGAGCTGGGCAAGCACCTGCAGGCAGCTGGGCTCTGAGGCCAGCCCGGATCCAAGACACAAGCCAGGACCCCTCTGCACTGCCCCTCCCATGGGTGCTGCCCCTAGTGCTGGGTTTCCCCAGGCAAACCTCCCCTCCATGCAGGTCACCCGAGGGGACGTCTTCAAAGTCACAACCACTCAGGGATCTGTCCCCATCCACCGAGCTGCCCTGCCCCTATGGTGAGAGGGGGTAATATTTCTTTGTCCAGGCCACCCCTTTGTCCCCCACTCTGCCCCCAGCACTGCCCACCTTCCCCCCTCTGAGCTCCCTCCCAGCCCAGTGCGGCCCTACTCACAGCAGACCCCCAGGGCGATGGTGGTGGCCAGCAGGGCCAGGCAGGCTGCCAGCAGGCCCAGAGGCAGGGGTCTTGCACTGCAACAGGACTCTGCAAGAGATGAAGCACCGTGGGACCAGCCCTGGCACCTGCAGCCTCCGTTGCCCCTACGCCAGCAGGCCTGAAGCCCCTCCTGCCCCAGCACTGCCAGCAAGCAGCTCTGCAAGGGCAGGTGGGGTCTAGGGAGTAACAAGATCCTCCCCCTACACGTGCCTCAGCCCTTCCTTCTCCCACTGTAGCCTTAAGGCAAGACTCTGCAGCCAGGACCCTGTGGAGCTGTTCTCATCAGGATCATTGGCACAGCCCTGTCCCCAGCCCCAGCCTGGGCTGAAGAAAAGGTGGCAGCATTGGACACAGGAAGCTGCTGCCTATGAACAGTTGCATGAGCATGTCTGAACAGGCAAGTGTGCACAGTGCCTCCAGCCCTTCTTGTGCTCAGACACGCACAGCCCAGTAGCACCCAGTGCCTCTGAGGCTGGCAAAGGAAACTGTGATGCCTGCAGCAACTGGAAAGGAGCACTTCTTCCTGGCCCGTGTGGCCAGCAGCAAAGCCTTGGAGCCTGGGGCACACCCCCTCTGCCCTGCGTCCTGGGCACAACAATCAGAGCCCAGCCCTCAACCTTCTCCCAGCACACCCACAGCTGCCCGTCTGTGCACCCCCCCATGAACTTCCCCCAGCACCTTTGATCTTTTCTCACTAAAGCTGGCTGTGAGCTCTGCTCCAGGCTTCTCCTGCCCTTACACTCACCTTTGCTCTGCTGAGCCCCATGCCTGGCCAGCCCCTTGGCCACCGGGCCCAGCTGCAGGCTCTCGTAGATGCTGTCGCAGGTGCTGTTGGCCTCATATGGGGCGGGGGGGGCTGCAGGCACAAAGGCTGGTCAGGGTGTGGGGCTGGAGCAGAACTGGGTGGTCGAGAGGTGCTGGATCCTACCTTCCCCCTGTGCCTGGGGGGTTGCACTCTGTCCTGAGGTGGCTTTGGAAAACCACATGGACTCATACATCCCGGCCATGGGGCACGGAGCAGCTCACGGTGCAGGTGGCTCAGCCTTGCAGGGCAGCTGGATCAAGCACAGGAAGTTCTGGATCATCAGCCAGAAGCAGAAGTGATCTCGACCACAGGTGGGGACGGCCAAGCTCAGCTGGATACGGGCCATGGGCCAGCCACTGGCTCCCACAGCCACAGCCCTGCAATGGCAGGGGCTGGCGAGGGAGTTGGGGACCAAGAGCATCCAGGAGGCTGTGCTGCCTCAGCCCAAGCCTGGGAAGTTGCAGGCAGGTTTGGGGCTGCCCCAGGCATAGTGTGGCAGGGGCTGGAGGGACCATCTCTGACACCCTTTAGAATTACCCCCGGTTCAGGCTCAGGGAAGGGTGAGCCCATGGCCCCTTGGGCACCAAGACCTGAGCTCTGGGGCACAGCTCTTCCCTCCACCCCTATTCTGACTCCAGCCCCAGGGAGCTCCAGCCTGTTTGGTTCTGATGGTCTTTGTCCTCCTGGGAAAATCCCACAGCAGCAACCCTTGGAGCAGGCAGCTGCCCTCAGGCCTTGGTGAAGTAGGGCCTGGGGCACCAAGGCACAGGTGAAATGATGGGGTCTCCCGGACTGTGTCTGGGCTCTGGGGCCCATTGCTGGACCGCAGGGATGGAAAAGGATCCTCTCAAATGCAGGCCCTATCCCCATCACTGACAGTTGTATGGGCATGGGGCAGCCTCCCCAACACAGACCCCCTCCACCACCCATGCCCTCCCATACCCAGGGCACAGATATTTGTACACAGTCACTAGAGACCATCACAGTTTCTGCAGCAGGGCTGGAGCATTGCTGTAGCCACAAAGGGCCAGGAAATGCATGAGGTTTCCTGGCAGTCGAAGAGCAGGAGATCCCCCACAGCCTGTGGTTCACCTTCTCTCTGCTTTATCCGGTGCTGAGCTGTGGTTGCTGCTGCTTCTTCTCCAGCATGGTGCACCACAGCTCCTCTCCCCTCTCTCCCAGCCAAATGGGTTGTCCAGGCCCAAAACTCACCCCAGGCCCTTTGCTAGGCAGCCTGATGGATCTGGATTCATCCAGGGCAGCAGGGCCAGGTGAGGGAGACCCCAGTGGTACGGCAGCACTACAGACACAGACCTGGGAGTCCTGGTGAGTGCCCAAGTCAGGACAAGTCTGCAGCTGATGCACCTCACAAAAGACAAGTGCAGCTTTGGCTGCATCAATCAGAGCAGACCAGCACCTCTCCCACAGCCAGACAGAGATGTTACTGCCTCTGGAGCCCAAGACAGGTGCCAAGACCAGGGAGAAGCCACCCCACCTCAACCACTTCTCCCAGTGCAAGGACCTAAGGGACAGCAAGACCAAGGTATTGGAGGCAACCAGAAAGTGGGTCATGTCAATGTCCTTCAACCTGCAACCCGCCACCACTTTTCCACCCAGCAAACCTGCGAGGCCCAAACCCGTGGTGGAGGTGCACTGTGATTTCTCGGCCCCTGGGTGTCAAGCACCTGCTGCACACTGCCTGCTTCCCTCGAGGTGCAGTCCAAGGGCTGGGCAGGACGACTGGGCCAGGGTCCTGGATTGGGCCAGGGGCTAGAGCTGGGGTAGGAGGTCTTGTCGGGGAGGCGGGTTCAGCTGCCTCTTCTTGGGAACAAGGGATGGGTGTGCACAGACAAGGGGCCTGTGACCAGTGTAGCAGAAATGCCACCACCTGTGTCTCTCTCCAGAAACCTGTCCCTGTCAGCTTGGGACACTGGGGTCAAATTCCTAAGGGAAGGGGGATTTTCCTCCCTGCCTACATGACAAAAGCCTGGTGCCGATGGTGTGGTCCCTCTGGCCACCTGAGTGTGGGGAGGGAAAAGCCCCTGCTCAACTGACCAGGTAACCAGTGATGTTTTTTAAATTGGTTGGCTAGTTGCAAACACTGCTGGCTTCTAAGGTTCTGGGCTGCTGAGGTCAGAAAGGCAATATAAGGGCCTGGTCCAAGAAGAAAGGGGAGAAGCCATTTTTCCAGCATGGCCCAAACACGAGGACACAGGGAGGGAGTCTGATCCAACTGAAACGCTCTCTCTCTGGAAATCTCTGAGCCAGATCTTTACCATCTTCTGAGTGACATGTGTGTTCCTAGACAGCTAGTCAGCTCCCAGTGATGCATTTGCATATCAAACGGCTACATCAGCCAGACTGTTTTGCTCAACGGTAATCCCTTGATAGTGCTCTACCTCTTACCCTATTCTAACCCTACCCTTTGTAACCAATAAAGTTCTCCTTTGTGACTGGCATAGAAGACTTATTGAGGGGTGGGTTTAATTATGCCTAGGAGGCCCCTTGGGTCTGTGGACTAAGGGAGACTATCCTTTTTGGCCCCTGACTTGGGGAAGTGCCCCAAATTCTTGTATTGGGTTGAGTACCCATAGGACTATTAGGCCTATGTTTCCCCAAGGACATAGGACCCAGAAAGTCCCTTCTTGGGGTGGTGGCAGCATATGTTACCCCTAGACTCTGTGGTGGGGCTTGAAAGGGGGTCTGCCAGAGCTTAGGCACCCCTTGGGAGACACATGGAGTCCGGAAGGTGGACAAGTGTGGTGAGGTGGGAGGCTCAACGCAGGAGCTCCCCCTACTGGCCCACCACAACCAGTACATTACCTTTCCAGCCTGGTCACCTAAGGGTGGCAGGAGCAGCACGTACAGCCCTGGTGCTGGACGGGGGGTTTAGAGATGTGCAGGTCCCAATGACAGAGCAGCTACTGGGGGATGCCTGGGTGCATAACCCTTTTGCTGAGCACCTGTCAAAAGCAAAAAGGGCCAGGTTCAATTTTGGGGTAATAAATATATTTTACCTTGGCTTGAGCCCCCACACATTCTACCTGGGAAGCATTAATGAATTACTAGGGTGTCCAATATGACCAACAACCCTTTTCTCACCGGTGGTATGAACACAAACCCCAGATGTATTACAGAGACAAACACCAGAACACAACATACAGTCAAGCAAAACAGGAACATTGTCCTGTTCCAAAGTGTACCCTGTATCACCCCTACCTCTATGGGGGAGCCTCCGACCCCAGGCCTGGCATTCCAAGAGTGGGGGTATCTCAAACCAAAAAAGTCCCTGGGGATTTGGGTGTAACATCTCCCTCGCTGTCACTGTCTGCTGTGCTGGGGGCACCGGTTCCCTCTGCATTGCAAAGGACTTATTCAGTGAGTTGATGTAGCTCTGCAGAGCTGGGGAGTAATGATCTTTGTCCTGGATGAGTGGCTGTTGGGGTGAGCTACCAGATCCTGCCCTGGACTCCCAGTCCAAACCCCACATGTCTCCTGGACCTGAAATCCTGGCTTTCCGGACCACTTGACCTCAAGCTTCATCAAGAATTACAGCATTCCCCTCCCCTCTGCAGGGGACCCAGGGAAAAAACAAAAGAGCAAGCCCCACAGCCCAGGTGGCCTGAACCTTAAATGGCAGGCCAGGTTCTTTGGGTAGATGTGATATCTTTTATTGGACCAAATGAGTAGTTGGAAGAAAGTTCTTGGCAAGCTTTTGGGTGCAGTCACTCTTCATCAGGTATGGGGAGCCTCTGCTGGTCTGAGACTCCAAGAAATGGGAGAAGCTGGCATCAGGGGTTGCTCCTGCCTTGGATGGGCACGGGAAGAGAGGGACAGCATCTGGGAACAGGGAACAGGGCTCTGTCTGCCTGTGGTGGGCCAGTAGGGAGAGCTCCTGCACTGAGCCTCTGCTCTCCCCATTGAGCCTCCCACCTCACTACACCCGTCCACCTTTCGGACTCCACGTGTCCCTCCAGAGGCACCTGAGCCCTGGCAGACCCCCTTTCAAACCCCACCACAAAGTCCAGGGGTAACATGTGCTGCCACCACCCCGAGAAGGGACTGTCTGGGTCCTGTGTCCTCAGGGAAACACAGGCCTAATAGTCCTATGGGTACTTGACCCACTACAAGAACTTGGGGCACTTCCTGAAGTCAGGGACCACTGTCCCAAGGGGCCTCCTAAGCATAATTAAACCTACCCCTCAATAAGTCTCCCACACTAGGTACAAAGGAGAACTTTACTGCTAACAGAGGGTAGGGTTAGAATAGGGTACAGGGTAGAGCAATATCAGAGAAATCCCATTGAGCAAACTCCTGTGGCTGGGGTAGCCTTTGATGTCACATCTGAGTTACTGCAAGCTATACATCTAGTTGAATATCAGTTAGGTTACTCACAAGTATCATCCAGAGGCTGTTGGAGATTCCCTCTGGAGGCAGGCAGTTCCTTGATTGTGAGTTTTGGGAGAGAGAGCAAGTTTCAGATGGTACAGCTCTTCTTTGTTCCTGAGTATCCATCATGGCTGCTGCCCCCCTAATCCTGGGCTGTCCTTAACTTATATACTCCTTGTGACCTCATTTACCTGGTCCAATGGAGGCCAGCACCTGTTGGCTGTCAGCCAACCAATTTGAAATACACCACTAGTTGCCGGGCAGAGTCTAGCCCACCAGGAAGGAAGCCCCTCACCCAGGTATGTGATGCCAGTCACGTAGGCAGAAGGAGCAGGTTTCCCCCCTCACTCAGGAATGTACCCAGTTCAGGTTACCCAAAGAGATAGGGTAAAGGTATGTATCCTCTGCTGGACCCATCCTAATCACAATTGCCACAGAGCAGTTTTTGGGGAAGAAACAAAGGTGGCTTTCTGCTACACTGCTGACCTTGGGGGCAGCGTGGGCTGCTGTATGGAGGGGTCTCCGAGCAGCCCCACACCCCCGGGCCAGCCACATACCCCGTTCCCTGGCTCCCCCCGGCCCCAGTCCCCCTAGTCCAGCCCCAGCTTGGTGCTGCACTCACCTTGTCCCACACTTTGCAGGTGAAGTCCTTGGGCTTGCCCTCGGCTTGCCTTATGGCTCCTTTCCTGCCTGGTCCTGCTAGCCTCCCCTCTGCATTGTTCCCAGGGGGGCCCTGACCAGCAGTGGCCCTGTGAGCCTGTGCATTAACTCACCCCTGCTCCAGGGTATTTTTATTGCATGGAAACCAGCCAGAAAGAGACCGTGAGCAAAGTGAGAATGAGAAGGGGCAGTGCAGGGGGAGCTGGGCCTGGGTGGGTGCAGTGAAAGGACTTCTGCTGGTGTGTGGGGCTGCCCATCCCTCCTCCTAACTCCTGGTTTCTGCCCATGAGTTCCTAGTGACAATTCCATCCCAGCCTCCCCCTGGATCCGGTACTCTGACTCCAAGTGCTGACCGCAGCTCCCAGGTCAGTTTGGGGATGCCCCATGTCCAGTCCCGTGAAGCTGCCCCAGTGAGTGACTCTGGGCTGGATCCTGCTGCAGCTATGGAGCTTCTGGCATGTGTTTCTGCCCAGGGTGACCTCCTCCATCATGTCCCAGACAGACCCCAGTCTTCCAACCCACCTGCTCCTGATTCTAGCTGTGTCCAGCAGCAGGAGACTGAAGCCGAGCTCCACACCCAGTGTGGACAGGGAAGATGAAAGGCACTGAGATCACTGCATGGGAGGGGCACAGACCTGCAGCTATGGCTCTGTTAGAAAGGGACTGAGGGGTGGCTCTGCTTCCTGCTCCCAGGCTGCAGGGCATTGTGGGGCGGGGTGGCTGCCCCAGGTTTCAGGGCTTTTCTGGTGACCACACAGGGTGGGGGAGGTATTTTTTAGTACCTAACCTTCACCTCCTGGCTTCATCCCTGTCAGGTTCAGTGCTGCGGGCTAGGGGCCCAGTCACCATGTAGCCTGGTTGACTGTGCAGTGCTAGGACCAGGTCAAACAGGCATGAATCTAGGGTGGTTTGTGTGGCGGGCCAGTAGGGGGCACTCCTGCCTTGAGCCGCCCACCTCCCTGCGCCCGACCACCTTCCAGGCTCCGAGTGCCTCCCTTGGGGTTCCTCACATCCGGCTGACCCCTTCCCTGGAGCACACCCGCTAGCCTGGGGTTCCCGCTGCCACCATCCAAGACTCTGGACTCACTTCTGGCTCTGCTCACCTTGGAAAACACACCCCTAATCGTCCAATGGGTCCTAGACCCAATACAGGCACTTGGGGCACTTTCCAAAGTCAGGGACTTAATAGGAAAGTCTCCCTTAGTCCACAGACCTAAGGGGCCTCCTCGGCATAATTTAGACTCACCCCTCAATAAGTCTCCCACACCGGTCACAAAGGAGAACTTTATTGTTTACAGGGGGTAGGGCGGAAACAGGGTAAAAGGTAGAGCAGTATCATAGGAATATCAGAGGAATCCCATAGAGCAAACCAGCAAGGCTGAGGTAGCCTTTTGATCAGGCATCTGAGTTACTGTAAGCTAAATATCTCGAGTAGCTTACTCACACGCTTCATCCAGAGGTGGTTGGAGTTTTCCTCTGGAGGCAGGTCACTCTTTGAGCAAGCGGTTATGAGGAAAGCGCCTGTTTCAGATGGTGAAGCTCCTCTCCCAGTTTCAGATTCACCTGAGCCGGTGAGCGGGGCTTTTCCCTCCCCCTCCCCAGGTGACCAGAGAATCCACATCCGAGGCACCAGGCTTTTGTCATGTAGGCAGGGAGGAAGATCCCCCTCCCTGAGGAATTCAACACCAGCCTCTCATGCTGGCAGAGACAGATTTCTGGAGAGGGGCACAGATGGTGGCATTTCTGCCACAGTTTGCACAGGGCTGATCCTACCTGGAGCAGGGGCTGGATGAGGTCCCGCCCTCACCACCCACAACCTGGCTGTGTCCCCTGCTCCTACCTGTCCCCTGCACCCAGGGGCTTGTGCTCCACCCTGGGGCAGGCTTGGTGACCTGCCATTCAGCATACATCAAGCTCTCGGCCATCCTGGCAGCAAGGCATGGAGCAGCTCCTGGCATAGACGGCTCTGTTGCGCAGGGCTCTGGGCCTGGTATGGGAAATGCTGGGGTGCCAGAAGCAGAAGTTGCCTCGAGGATATAGCTGCAGGTGGGGGCAACAAGGACAGCTTGACACAGGACCCCAGCCCTGTCATTGGTGTCAGCAGCCACAGCCCTGCTTTCCTTAGGCAGGGGATCCTGGGGGCTGGGGTTGAGTCTTGAGAGCATCCAGGAGGCTGCATGGGGTCAGCCCAGACACATTTCATCAGTTCCTGTCTCTCCTGTGTGAGTGTGGTAGCTCCAGGGAAGGCATTGAGGCAGGACTCATCTAGAGCAATGCTCCCTGCCCCTCTCCCCTACAGGGGCTGGGGAAGGGTGGCTTTGGGGATGCCTGGGGTGTTTGGGAGGCTAGTAAGGAAGGAGAGGAGTGTGAGCAGAGAAGCATGTACACAAAGGGGTACACACCTGTACATGTGTGCTGCTCTCTGCTTCCTCCGTGGGTGTGTGTAGAGTGAGAGCTGTTACATGGGCTCTCACAGTTGCCATCTCACCTTTCCTGACAATGGGGTTTCTTCCAACAGAGAAATGCCAGGGCTCAGTGGGACTGGACTCAGGGCTTGAGACCAGACAGGCCTGTTACAGTCAGAAAGACCTAGGGAGCCTGCCCTGCCCCACCAGGTAGAAGCCCCCTGGTTGGAAAGGAAGCTGGGATGCATGGAGCAATGGTGCCACCTGCTGGAAGACAGGGAAGATCCCAGACATCCCATCTTGATGCCTGCTGCGACAGGGTCCATCCAAGAACCTGGACAGACAGACGGATCCTGGGCAGATAGGCAGCTCTCACTGGCCCCTGGCAACCAGTTCCATGGCTGTGGCCTTGCCTCAGGGGCTGGGGGCCATGGCAGCTGCACCTGTATGCTAGAGGGGCCCAGCCTGCCACCCCATACCAGGTGCATGGGGATAGGCTGGATCTGAGGGGCCTCGTAGAGAGGGCCTGGGTTGAGGGGAGCTCAGAGCAGAAGAGAGAGGAAGAGGAAGGAGCTGCCAGAGTTGAGGGCCTGGTAGACGAGACCCAACACCTCATGAAAGGGAAGGGGAAAGGGACGAGGCGGCTGTCTCATTGATGGGTCCAGAGGGGGACTGGAGAGTGCAGGCATGTGGACAATTAATACCAGGAGGCTGATAGAGGGGCCACAAGCCTGGGTTGCAGAAAGCCTGGCCAGGGTGACTGGGGAGACACCGTGCCCGGCTTTAACAAGGGCCCCAGGCTGGTACGCGTGCTGTGCTGTATCAAACAGGGGGACGGGGAGGAGAAGAGGGACCCTGAACTGCAGCTAATGCCTGAGCCTTACAAAGGGCTCCATGGAGGGGTGCACAAGGCATCCATGTGGGTGCTTAGGGGGTCATTTGGGCCTGATACAACAGGGGAATGACTCCTGTCATCAAGCTTTGGGTGTTTTTGAGAGCAGGCATGGCAGACCCTTGTCTGGGATAGTCCAGAAGGGGCTGATCCTGCCCACAGCAGGAGCCGGATTAGATTCATAGTGTCATAAATAAGTCCCTGACAGGGTTAAATGCTCCTGTCACAATGGGGCGAGCGAGCAGTTTTACCCACCCCCTAGTCTCTTGGCCACCTAATATGGGCGTACCCTATGCCATCTATCCCGCACCTCTGTGGAAAATTTTAGTATGTTTGAGTCTAGCAGGTAAATGCTAGGTCTCAGTGGAAAAACACTGTATTGCAGGGAAGAGTTCCCGCCCTGTTATGCAGATACATGCAACATTATTGGCTGGATGTAAATTATGCAAGGTAGATGGTTAGCTATTGGCTTGCTAGCCACATAAAGGGTTAAGCAGTTTCCACCCAAGGCAGAGTGCCCTGACAATGCCTAGGAGCTCTCTGAGCACGCTCAGGGATCACCTCAGGGGCTCGCTGGTGGACTGGTCATCCTCCAACATCTCCCCGTCGCCAAATTACCCAACATACCCCGTTCCTGTTGCATGCTTAACTCGTTGCGCTGCATTACTAGTTACTTGTTACCGGTCATCGGTCACCTGTTGCAGTTGACATGTTACCTGCTAAATTATTGTAACTAACCAAGTGTGCCTCACCTGCGCCTGTATCACCAAAGGCGTAAGTAAAAACTTCTTGTTTTGAAACCAATACGCTGTCTCCACCTCTCCATCCACACACCTGCCCAACAGATCCCGCTTTTGATCAACAAACCCCGACTTCTGGCCCGGCTGGCCCGGCTCCCAGGACACACAGATTCATAGATTCATAGATGTTAAGGTCGGAAGGGACCTCAATAGATCATCGAGTCCAACCCCCTGCATAAGCAGGAAAGAGTGCTGGGTCTAGATGACCCCAGCTAGATACTCATCTAACCTCCTCTTGAAGACCCCCAGGGTAGGGGAGAGCACCACCTCCCTTGAAAGCCCATTCCACACCTTGGCCACTCGAACTGTGAAGAAGTTCTTCCTAATGTCCAATCTAAATCTGCTCTCTGCTAGCTTGTGGCCATTGTTTCTTGTGACCCCCGGGGGCGCCTTGGTGAATAAATCCTCACCAATTCCCTTCTGTGCCCCCGTGATAAACTTATAGGCAGCCACAAGGTCGCCTCTCAACCTTCTCTTGCGGAGGCTGAAAAGATCCAGGTTCTCTAGTCTCTCCTCGTAGGGCTTGGTCTGCAGGCCCTTAACCATACGAGTGGCCCTTCTCTGGACCCTCTCCAGGTTATCCGCATCCTTCTTGAAGTGTGGTGCCCAGAATTGCACACAGTACTCCAACTGCGGTCTGACCAGCGCCCGATAGAGGGGAAGTATCACCTCCTTGGATCTATTCGTCATGCATCTGCTGATGCACGATAAAGTGCCATTAGCTTTTCTGATGGCTTCGTCACACTGCTGGCTCATGTTCATCTTAGAGTCCACTAGGACTCCAAGATCCCTTTCCACTTCCATGCCACCCAGCAGGTCATTCCCTAGGCTGTAGGTGTGCTGGACATTTTTCCTCCCTAGGTGCAGCACTTTGCATTTCTCCTTGTTGAATTGCATTCTGTTGTTTTGTTCCCACTTGTCCAACCTGTCCAGGTCTGCTTGCAGCTGTTCCCTGCCCTCCGGCGTGTCCACTTCTGCCCATAGCTTTGTGTCATCCGCAAACTTGGACAGAGTACACTTCACTCCCTCGTCCAAGTCACTGATGAAGACATTAAAGAGTATCGGTCCAAGGACCGAGCCCTGCGGGACCCCACTGCCCACACCCTTCCAGGTTGAAACCGACCCATCCACCACGACTCTCTGGGTGCGACCCTCTAGCCAATTCGCCACCCATCGGACTGTGTAGTCATCCAAGTCACAGCCTCTTAACTTGTTCACCAGTATGGGGTGGGATACCGTATTGAAGGCCTTCCTGAAGTCTAAGTATACGACATCCACCATTTAGGTAGAGGAGGGGAGGGAGGGGAGAATTCTTTGTGAGTCAGACAGACTGCATCCTGTGACAGGGTTCCCCAAGAGCACGGAGCTGAGACGTAACAGTAGCTAAGAGTGCACGGTCCCAGAACCCAGAACCCCTGCACCGATCTCCTTGACAGCTCACAGGCATCGTGGCCACAACAGGGGCCACCATCCCTGCAGTTTTCAGCCCGCTGCACCTTAACACACAGAGTGTCACCCGTGGCATGAGTTTTACTTGTCCGCAGCTTGGGGTGCAGCTTCCCCCAAACCCCTGCACTTATCTCCTTGAAACTTGGCAGGCTTTGTGGCCTCAGCCGGGGCCACCACCCCTGCAGTTTTCAGCCCACTGCACCTTAACACACACAGTGCCACCCATATCACAAGTTTTGCCTGTCAGCAGCTTGAGGTGAAGTTCCCCCCAAATCCCTACACCAATCTTCTTGAAACTTAGCAGACTTTGTGGCCTCACCAGGGGCTACCATCCCTGAAAATTTCATCCAAATTAGACAAAAAAACAACAACATCATAGATATTTAATTAATTCCCCATTATACCCTATGGCTGGATCTCTGAAGCAGCTCCAAAGCTTTTCTGAAGCGCTTCGGAAAGCCTAACAAAGCCAGTGCTTCAATCTAGACATGCTGCTTCAGACGCTGATGCATCTGAAGCTTCTCCAGATCTGAAGCTGGGTCTGAAGCCTCACACAGCCCTACCAGCCCTCCCTCCACAGAGAGGTCTTTGGCTCCTCATGGACTTCAGGAAATGTTTCCTGTTGCCATCTGTGCTGCTCACACATTTCTCCTCCAGTTCTTTCTGGAATTGTTGACACTTGATTGACCAGGGTTCCTGACCTTTCTCATTTCCCCAATTTACTCAAAGAACCTCCACTGTCTGAAAGAAGCCTTTTTTTCTTCGTCTTCCTGCCTCTGCAGCACAACCATTACCCCGTGTTGGCTGCCTCTGCTCTGCTGTCCCACAATTTTTTTCTGATGTGCCATATGCGTTTGGTCTGAGCCTCCAATTAGCTGTTCTGGGGCAGTTCCCATGTTATTTGAATGGGCTTCTCCTCCTGAAGGCCCCTGTTCTGTCCTGTGTGACCAGCTCCTCCCTGTGATGCACTCTCCCTTCTTCAAGGTAAATGTGGCTGAGACAGGTTTTCTTCTTATCTCCCTTCTCATGTGGATGTCAAACCTAACTGTACTGTGGTCACTCCAGCTGAGTGGCTCAGGGACACTCACCCTTTCCCCAAATCCTGTGCAGGACTTAGGGCTGGGTCAGAAAGAGCCTTTCCTCTTGCAGGCTGCAGCTCTGCCTGCCTCAGGGGGCAGTCTCTTATAATACCCGGAAAAGTGGTCTCTTAACTGCATCTGTGTTTCCTTCCTGAAAGCATCTCCCAGACTCTACCTCTGTTTGGCATCAATGTGGTGCTCCACTCCAGGTCTCTGCTCTGCACCAATCACCCTGAATGCATGTCCTGACCTCCAGAGCAATTTCAGGCTCTCATGGCATTGCAGCCTGAACCAAGAAGCTAAAAAATAAAAAGGATGACATGTGCATCATGTCCTATAGGTGTCAGGGAAGAGTATGGTTGTCAACTCACAGTTTGCAAATGACAGTGACAAATGTTTTGTTGGTTGGCAACCCTAGTTTCCTCAGACAACGATGAAATCCCCCCTTCACATGTCACTGCTGCAATTCTGAGCATTTCCTGTCTATTCTCACCTTTTGCTTGCGCTGAGCTCCTGCAGAAGTTGTCAGAAGGGTTCAGAGGCATTGTGAGGCTTGTGGCAGAAATGCCACCGTTGGTGCCCCTCTCCAGAGACCTGTCTCAGCCAGCCTGGGAGGCTGGTGTTTCATTCCTCAGGGTGGGGATCTCCCACCTGGTCTACATGACAAAAGCCTGGTGCCTGGGAGGCGGATGCTCTAGTCACCTGGGCAGGGGGGAAAGACCCGGCCCTGCGCGGGCCCAGGTAGCCAGGGATGCGGGGGAGATTGGTCGGCTTGTGGCCAGTATTGGCAGCTTCGATTGGACCAGGCTGCGGAGGTCAGAGAGGTTATTTAAGGGCTCGGTCCAAGAAGAAGGGGCAGTCAGTCATTAGCCATTAGCCATGCGGTCATCCAGGTGAATCTGAGCCTGGCTCTCTCCTCATCACCGCATGCTCCAAGAGTGCCCTGCCTCCAGAGGAAACAACAACCACCTCTGGACGATGAGAGTGAGTAAGCTACTAGAGATCCGATTAGATATTTAGTTTCAGTAACTCAGATGCGTTTAAACGGCTACCTCAGCCACCCTGGTTTGCTCTAGGGGATTCCTTTGATATTCCTGTAAGATTTCTATGATACTGCTCTACCTTTTACCCTGTTTTCACCCTACCCCCTGTAATCAATAAAGTTCTCCTTTGTGACCGGTGTGGGAGACTTATTGAGGGGTGGGTCTAAATTATGCTGAGGAGGCCCCTTAGGTCTGTGGACTAAGGGAGACTTTCCTAATAAGCCCCTGACTTGGGGAAGTGCCCCAAGTGCCTGTATTGGGTCTAGCACCCATTGGACGATCAGACCTGCATTCTCCAAGGCGCGCAGAGCCAGAAGTGAGTCCAGAGCCTTGGATGGTGGCAGCGGGACCCCAGGCTAGCGGGTGTGCTCCAGGGAAGGGGTCGGCCGGACGGAGGCACCCCAGGGAGGCACTCGGAGCCTGGAAGGTGGTCAGGCACGGGGAGGTGGGCGGCTCAACGCAGGAGCGCCCCCTACTGGCCCGCCACAAGGCTGAGATGTCCCCTGGGACTTTACAGTGACGTGGCCCTGCAGATGCCCAACTTGCCCATTCTCCTGGCTCTTCCCACCCTTCTGTGTGCACAGGAATCAGCACTGTTCAGTAGGACCCAACTCAGGTTTGCTGTTGTGCTTTGCCCCACCTGTCTGGGTGCAGCTGCCCCAGGAGAGGGCTGCACTCCACATCCATGCCAGAGCCTGCAGGGTGCAGGCACCAGGCAGAGAGAGGGGTGGGGAGATGGAAAACTGTGATCTCTCCAGAAGGCAGCAGACATCTGGGGCTTTGTGTGTTTCTGGGGACCAGGTCACATCCCTGGGAGATGCAGGTAGGGCAGTCTCAGAAAGAGGGCCTGGCCTCTGTCGCTTGACCTTGGCCTGGCTTATGCCTGGGAGTGGAAGGCAAAGCCCAGGGCTCAGCCTCTTCTCAGTTGAGACCCCCTCGCTGGGCTGCTGTCAGCCCATCTCTTGCCGGCTCTCCTTCTGTCCTGTTGTTCTTGCCCTCTTAGATATTCAGTGGTCTGGCTTCCTCGGCGGGTGGTCAAGCCATTCTGTTCTCCTACTTGGGGATCCCAAAAGTTATGGCCTTCAGCAAGGGGGAAGGAGCCATTTGACCCGTCCTGCTGTGTGAATGTTGCTGACAAAGGAGATGAACAGCTGCAAGCTGGTTGTTTTTCTTTGTGGCTGGAGACAGGTTTGATGTCCCTCTGCTTGAAGGCACACAGATAAAGGAAAAACCTTAACTAAAATGCCCTGCAGGTGCTACTCCATGTGAGAAGTGTGAACTTGCCACCCACACGCAGGTAGAAGGGGTTAAACAGGCCAATGTGCGACTGGGTTGTACCTTGCATCCCAGGCGCATGGATTTGGGAAACCAAGCAAATCAGAAACCTGCCTTGAAGTGGGGGGTATCAGACTGTGCATCCGAGTTGTTAAAGGAACACAGTTTTAGTTTTGAATGTGCTGTTCACCTTGACTGATAAGAGGAAATGGTGGTAAAACCGCTGCAAGGGCTGAGTAATCTGAGGCCGCACAGGATGCACAACCACCTTTAATAAACATCCCATACTGCAGCCAGGGGCTGGGTCCTGCTGCCAATAAAGACCTGCAACCAAAAGAGATGAAAAAGGAGCAGTATGGTGGCTTTAAATGTGGCCACAGAGCTGCTGTAAGGAAATCTGTCATATGGGCAAGATAGCCCAGGTGCGGGAACCACAGGCATCTGATTAAAATATGCAGGGGCAACAGCTAGAAAAGGGCCAGGTGTCCTGGGATCCCCTTCTGCTTCTCATACCAGGGTAGGGGCCCTGTCACAGGCCCCTCTCTGGAAAAGACAAGAGGACCTGGAGAATTAAAGAGCAGTCACTGTAGCCAGGCATGGGCCTGTGCAGCCTGAGTAATGGGTGACAACCAGCACAATAACTCCATCAAGCTTATGGTGTCCAAAGCATAACCGAATTGCAGGGAAATTGTGGATGTCAGGCTTGGCCATTTTCAGGGAACTTGAGTCAAAGCTGCAGAAACGTGACTAAAGAGCAACAAAAGGCCTGTATCCTACATGCTCTGTGTTACATTTGCATCCTCAAACATTAATACCTCACGTGAGAAAATTTATTCATGATTATTCTCCTATAATTAATGTACTTTTGCTAACCTGTTGAAAAGATTCTAGACACAAAGGCAGCCTTGAGGATGGAAAGAGTGAAGCCACTTTGTCAGCCCACAGCTAGTAGATAACTGAGCAAGGGCCAAAAACCAAGCCATAAAAGAGATAGGAAATCTGTCCTTCTGCTATCACAAAAATACACATTTGAATTGATGAACGTGATCTTGATTACAGTAAAGATTACCAGATGATTAACAGACTGGGGTCAGACACCTAAAAACAAAGAGCCTTAGCTAAGTTGATCCCTTTACCTCTTTCCCAGCACCACTAAAATCTGGTTGCATCATATTGCAGAGTCCCAGTGCAACAAAGACATTAAAATAAACCAAACAGAGATCAATTATTAACATGGCAAATCAACCATCCATAAATATTGGGACCTTTGCTATCTCAAAAAATACACATTTCAAAGTAAGCATTATCTTCATAAGTACCAATAAATCTTACTATTGCATAGTATTGATTTGTAACTGGAATGGTCTCATTAATCAATCAAACTCACTCCTAATAACAAGTCCAGCCAAAAGGTAACAGTCACCATGACCTTGACCCCAGGAAGTTATAAAAGCAGCCACTGAGGAAGGCTGGTTGCAAGCACGTGGAGGGGGAAAGGCTGGTTTGGAGGAGCCAGCAGGGTTTTACTATGAACAA
The DNA here is from genome assembly GCF_030867095.1 of Alligator mississippiensis. Lineage (NCBI taxonomy): Eukaryota > Metazoa > Chordata > Crocodylia > Alligatoridae > Alligator > Alligator mississippiensis. Next base: position 302,343,001 of record NC_081826.1, read on the forward strand.
AACATGTCCAACAACCTTGATCTCCTGCTATGATAGTGTAACCGGGGTGGGGCAGTGGATGAAGGGCCTGATGTGGGTGTTGTGTGTCTGTGCTTCAGCAAGGTTTTGGAGAAGGTCCTTCGTGACCGCTTCATAAATCAAGGGAAGACACATCAGCTGCACAAAGCTACTACACGGTGGACAGACAACTGGTCCCATCACCACCAGCAAAGGGGTCAGTCATTCTGACTAGGTCCATGTCAGGATGTCAGGCAGCTTCAAGCGGAGCCCCACAGGGCTCTGTCCTAGTCCCAAGGCTGCTCAACATGTCCATTCATGGTCTGGATGCAAGCATGGAAACCTTCTGGAGCAAGTTATGGACCAAATGATGCTGAGCATGGTTGTGAACATGCTGGAGGGTGTGAGCACAGAGCAGATGGATCTCAACAGACTGGAAAGCCAGGATAAAGCTGACAGGATGCAGTTCAGTGTGGAAAAGTGCATGGCGCTGTCCTCAGGAGGAAGGATCATGGACACAGGCACAGAGTGGGTGAGATGTGGCTGGGGGCAGCACTACGGAGAAGGACCCAAGCATCTCGGGAGGTCCCAGATTCAACAGGAGTCTGCAGTGTGCTGCAGCTGCATGAAAAAGCCCACGTGCGTCTGGGCCATGGGACGGGCAGGATGAAGGTGCTGGAAGTGGAGGTGGCTGGGCAAGGGTAGCCAGGCTGGGGTAGGGCTGGAGAGCATGCAATGCTGCATGCAGGGAGCAGGGAGGGAAGCGCCCCAGGTTCAGCCATGCTGGAGTGTGGGGAGCTGGAAAGCAAGGGACAGGGTGAGCTAGAGCCAGAGCACAGCCCCTCTCCCCCGGCCATGCTCCTGCGCAGGGGGTGCAGGGCTCCAGCTGCCAGGAGAGGGGACAGGCACAGGAGTCACTGGGCACCAGGGTGCAGCAAGGGCACCCAGTGTGGGCACCAGCTCAGGTGTTCACTCTAATACTTACAGAGTCTCCAGTCTTCATACCCCGGGGTCAGTCTTTGCAGCTAACTGGGGGCAGCTGGCTGGCTTCTTTCATTCCCAGTGGTGTTTGTCATTGTAGACACCTCCTTTCTCTATGCTGCCCCATTTAATGACTCCATAATAACTGGGACCTGGAAGTTTTTGACCACTGCAAAGACATAGGCCATGTTAGAGCCCCTGGACCATCCCAGCCTCCTCAAGCCCCTGCCCATCCAGATGCAGCTGGGGCCCAGGCCCCATTCAGGCCAGTCTGACCCCTGCAGCATCCTGCCTGGGCCACAGCCCCCCTCCCAAAACCCGCAAAGCTAGCAGGCAGTACCTTGCTCCTGTCCAGGCTGCAGTGGGGCTGCCAGAGCCAAGTCCAGTCCATGCAGGCAGCTCCCACAGCCTGAGATCAAGGCTCTTGGCAGCCTCCCCTGCTCGTACTGCACAGAACCTGCCCTCTCACAGAGCGCAGCCCCCGCCCTGCCCCCATCCCTGCATGACACTGGTGACAGGATCTGAACGGGGCTCCCCAGCCGAGGACCTGGAGCACAGCTCATTCTGGGCACGGAGCCCCGTCGATCCAAGTCCAGCCCACATGAAACCGCAGCCCAATCCAGTACGAGGCACCCGTGATGGCGAGGAAACTCTGGGGAGGGAGCGAATGCGCTCATACAGCTTCAGTAGAGAGCAGGACCCTCGTGGCATAAGCCCCAACAGCTCCAGCACCTGGCCCCCGGACAGCTACACACATCAAGGGCACCTGCATCAGCTCCAGCTGCTCCCAGCACCAGTCCCTTGCAAGGCCCACTGAAGCTGGGGACCAGAGGTAGAGCGGGTGGTCTGATGAGAAAGGACAGTCTGGTAACCACATCCTTCTCATGCTTTGGCTGTGCCCGGTCCCAGAGCAATGCCCCGAGGGAGGCTGCCCTGCCCTGCTCTGCCCCCAGCATCTCCCTCCCAGGCAGGTTTTACGATCCCCACCTCCACCAGGAACCACCTTCCCCCTGCGCTCCCAGGCCCTGCAGCCCTGTACCGGCATGGTGGTGTGGTCCCAGTCCTGGGTGAAGACCGGACTGATTGCACCCAGTCCTGGGTGATGAGGAGTTGGGAGGATTCCCGTTCATGTGACTCTTTGCTTTCCTTCCAGGTCTTCTCCTCCTTGGAGAGGAACAGGCACTTCCCGCGGTGCAGCACCCAGGTCTTAGGGCAGCAGTCTGAGCATGGGAAGCTGCTCACACCCATGCCCCAGTCAGGGCCAGAGCCATGAGCTGCTGCTGCGGACATGGCCCTTCCAAGACCCATCGGCTCTGCCCGCAGCCCAGCCCTGGTGCATTCATGGTGGGGCCCAGGCAGTGCCCAGGCCACAGGCCAGCAGGGGAGGGTGAGGACTGAAGGATGGGGGCAGCCAGGCAAGTATTTCCACCATGATGCTCCCACCTGCACCCTATAGAGTCTGGTCCCAGCCCTGCCCGGGAGGAGAAGAGCTGTTGTGCCCGAACCTCCCATCCTTGGGGCTGTCCCACTTCCCGCCCTTCCCTTCGGTACCTGTAGCCTGGCAGCACTGTGCTCTGGCCAGGGCAGTCTCAGACATGTTCAGCTGCTGCTGAATACTCTGGATCTTCACTTGTGCCAACACCAAACACTGCCCCAGCTGCCAGTCTGTGGACATGGGGCCATCAGTGCCAAGGGCAGAGCCTGGCACCCCCGGCTGGGCGCTGCATCCCAGGAAGGGGCAGGACCCCCCGTGCTCACACCTCCACTGAATCCCCTGGGGCCATGGGGTTGGTGCAGCCAGGGACAGGGACAGGGACAGGGACAGGGACAGGGACAGGGACAGGGGTGGGTGGAAGCTGGGCAGCCAGGCACCAGGGCCAGCCCTGAACCAGGGCCCCAGCCTGTCTGCCCTGCCCCCTCCCATGTGTGCTGGCCCTAGTCCTGGGTCATGCAAGATACCACCCACCCACCAGCCCCCATGCAGGTCACCTGTAGGGACATTTCCAGAGTCACTATGGATCCACCTTGGTTCGGGGAACCACCCCTTCCCCCCAGCTGCTGTCTCATTGTGGGGGTTCATGGCCCTGCCCCCAGGCTCAGGCAGTCCCTGTGTCCCCCAAGCTGCCCCCACCCCTGCCCATTTCCCCCCCTACCCATACTCCTTACCATCTGGGAAGGGTCCTACTCACAGCAGACCCGCAGGGCGATGGTGGTGGCCAGCAGGGCCAGGCAGGCTGCCAGCAGGCCCAGGGGCAGGAGCCGTGTGCTCCACCCGGGCTCTGCAAGAAATGAGGTGCCCTGGGACCAGCTCCAGCACATGCAGACTCCTGCCAGGGAGAGGGCAGCTGGCCTGAGACACCCCCCACTCCAGCACTGCCAGGAAGCAGCTCTGCAGGGGCAGGTAGGGGCTGGGATGTAATGAGATCCTCCCCCCACACCTGCCCCAGCCCTTCCTGCCCCCACTGCAGCCTCAGGGCAAGACCCTGTAGCCAGGGCCCTGTGGGGCTGGTCTTGTCAGGAGCATTGGCACATCCCCGTCTCCTCCCTCAGCCTGGGCTGCAGGGAAGGTGGCCGCATCGCACACAGGAAGCTGCTGTCTATGAACAAGTGTGTGACTGTGTCTGAACGGGTGAGTTTGCACAGTGCCTGAGGCCCTTCCTCGCTCACACACACAGCCCAGCACCTCTCTGCAGCTGGCACCCAGCACCTCTGAGGATGGAAAAGATAACCCTGGTATCCAGAGCAACTGGAGAGAGGGGAGCACTCCTTCCTGGCCTGTGTGGCCACCAGCAAAGCCCTGGAGCCTGGGGCAGCCACACACCCCCATATTGCCTTGCATCCTGGGCAAAGCAAGCAGAGCCACCCCTCAGTCCTGTCCCTGCACAACCAGAGCTGTCTGTCTGTGCCCCCTACATTATCTTCTCCCAGTGCTTTCGATCTTGCACACTTGAGACAGCTGTGATCTCATCTGCAGACTCCTGCTGCCCTCACACTCGTCTCTGCACTGCTTGGCCCTGTACCCAGCTGGACCCTCACCTACCAGGCCCAGCTGGAGGGTCTCATAGTGCCCTTGGCATCATGCAGACACAGGGGCTGGTCAGGGTGTGGGGCTGGAGCAGGACCTGGTGGGGAAGGGGTTCTGGCTCCTACCTGCCTCCTGTGCCCAGGGGGTCATGCTTCTTCCTGAAGGGACTGTGGAGAACCGCAGGGGCTCATACATCCTGGTGGCTGGGCACACAGTGGCTCACAGCGTATGTGGCTCTGCTGTGTGGGGTTGCTGAAGCAAGCACAGGAAGTGCCAAAAGCATCAACCAGAAGCAGACATGGCCTCGACCACAGGCTGGGGCAGCCCAGCTTGGTTGGATGAGGAGTCACGGCCCTGTCATTGGCCCTGGTAGCCACAGCCCTGCCCTCCTTAGCACAGACAGTTCTGTGGGGGCTCGCCAGAGAGGTGTGGGGGCTCTGCATATGGTGATGTTTCCTTACATCCTTCCTTATGGTGATGTGCTGGGCACCTCAGAAAGCCATACTGACATCATAGCTGCTATGAACTGTGTCAGACCCCAAGTCCATCTTGCCCTGTGTCCTGTGTCACACAATGACAGAGCAGAGGCTAGAATTTCAATTGATGAACATGATCTTGATTACAGTAAAGATTACCAGATGATTAAATGACACATAAAAATAAAGAGCCTTAGCTAAGTTGATCTCTTGCAACACTAAAATCTGGTTCCACCCAGTTCCAAAAGTCCCAGTGAAAATAAAGGCATTTAAATGAGCCAATCAGAGATCAATTATTAGCATGTCATATCAACCACCCATAAATAATGGGCCTGGGGCAAGTGACAACTTGGAGCATGACCAAAGCTCAGCAGAAAAAAAACAAAAAATACCCCAGAGAGAGTACCCAGGAAAGCAGGGAGTCCTGGGCAGCAGACCTGCTCTTCCTGACCCCAAGGCTTTGTAAGCATTGGCTTCACTAGTACCAACAAGTCTTTACTGTTGTGTATCCTCATAAAGCACTGAGTTGTGACTGGACTGGTCTCATTGTTCCATCAGTCTCACTCCTAAACACAAGTCCAACCAAAAAGTAAGTTGCCATGACCCTGATCCCCAGGAAGTTACAAGAGCAGATGCTGAGGAAGGCCATTTGCAAGCATGCGGAGGAGGAAATGCCGTTTCTGAGCAGCCGGCGAACAAATCATGTCCAACAAGCTTGATCTCCTGCTATGATGGACTAACTGTGGGGGTGGATGAAGGGCCAGTTGTGGGTGTCTGCAACAGGTCCCGGCCCTATTACTAGGGGTGTGGAGGAGCCCGAATGGCCCCACACCCTGACAGCATTCCCTGCGCACACCCCAGACCTGGAAGGACTCACCAGAGGCTCAGGGTCCAGGTCCAGGAGAACAGCAAACCTCCCAAGCAAGGGAGCTAGCCCAGGGGTGGGGAATGAAGAAGAGCCAGCCCAGGTGAACTGGGGAGGTAAAAAGGACACTGAAAGCAGCCTATGGGTGGCTGCAGGGGTGGAAATAGAGAATGGGGATGACCCTGAGTCTGGGTGAAGCAGCTGCCAGGAGGACTGAGAGCAGTTTCTCTTTGGGTTGTTTATTGGTCTGTTTTATTTGCATGGAGCCCACGTCGATGCCTCTGGAAGATAAGAGGCAAGGGGGAAAGCGGCCTGGGGAAAACCAAGCAAGCCAGAGTCTTGGACCAGCCAAAACCAAAGTGACAGTTTATTTGTTGAACTTTCTTTCTTTGTGTTGCATTTCTTACAAACCCAAGGTGGTGCCACAGGCTAAGGGGGTGCAGCAGAGGTGAGGACCTGAACAGGGGTCCTTTTCTACAGCCAGCAGAGAAAGCACAAGTGGTCAGCTCAGGGGCCTAGCCAAACATGTCCAGCTCTGCTCTGCCTGAAAGCTCCCTGTGACAGCGCACAGTGTCAAGCCTGCTGTGCAGCAAGGCTTTGGACAAGGTCCCAACAACCTCCTCCTAAAGCAAGTGGAGACTGTGGGCTGCACAAAGCTACTATATGGTGCGCAAGCAACTGGCTCCATTGCCACCAGCAAAGGGGTCAGTAATTCTGATGGGGTCCGTGTCAGGACGGCAGGAGGCTCAGAACAGACCTCTGCAAGGGTCTGTCCTGGGCCTGGGGCCGCTCACTGCGTCCATTCATGGTCTGGTTGTTGGCACAGAAAGCTTCTCAAGCAAGCTACAGATGATACGGTGCTGGGAAGGTCTGGGAAGACGCTGGAGTGTGTGCGTGCAGTGCAGACAGATATCAACAAATTGGAAAGTTGACCCAGAGCTGACAGGATGCAGTTCAGTGCAGACAGGGCTGGGAGTGGTGAGGGAAGTGCTACAGGTGCGGCCGTGCTGGAGCGGCGGGAGCTGGAAGGCAAGGGGCAGGGTGAGCTGGGGCTGCTGAGAGGCAGAGCGCAGCCCCTCTCCCCTGGCCACACTCCTGCATGGGGGTGCAGGGCTCCCGCAGCCAGGGGAGGAGAAGGGCACACGAGTCCCTGGGCTCCAGGGTGCAGTGAGGGCACCCAGCATGGGCACACGCTCTCATACTCACAGAGCCTCCTGTCTTCATACCCTGGGGTCAGGCTCTTCAGCTCACTGGGGGAAAGTGGCTGACTTCTCACACACCCAGTGGCGTTTATCAATGTATGAACTTTCTGTGTCTATTTTTCCCCCTTTAATTGCTCCATAAAAGCCATAACCTTTAAGTTTCTGAACGCTGCAAAGACAAAGACACAGGCCACGTCAGGGCCCCCAGACCATCCCAGCCCATGCTATGCCATGCCCCAGTGGTCCTGTTGCAGCCAGGGCTCAGGCCCCATTCCAGCCAGTCTCACCCCTGCAGCGCTCTGCCTGGGCCACAGCTCCCCTCTCTCATCCCACGTGGCCAGCAAGCAGCCCCTCACTCCTGGCCGGGCTGCAGCAGAACTGCCAGAGCCAAGCCCAGTCCATACTGGCAGCTCCTGGCACAGGCACAGCCTGGGATCAAGGCTCCTGGCAGCCTCCCCTGCCCACACTGCATGGATCCTGTCCTTGCACTGAGCACAGTCCTTGCCCTGACCCCCCTCCATGCATGACACGTGATAGAAGTGGAACAGGGCTCCGAGCCTGGGAACCGAAGCACAGCTCACTCTGGGTATGGAGTCCCGTCAATCCATGTCCAGCTCCTCTCATACCAGAGCCCGATCCAGTACGAGGCATCCATGTTGGTGAGAAAGCTCTGGGAAGGGAGCAGACAATTGGAAACAGCCCCTGGCCTGTCCTAGAGCCAAAGAACAGGGGGCAACTGGGGCCATGGAGCTCCCCATGGATGGGCACTGGGGGGGAACAGGGTGGCCAGGGTCATCTGTGGCATCACCCCCCCCCCCCAGCTCCAGCACCTACATCAGTTCCAGCTATTTCCAGCCCCAGCCTCTTGCAGGGCTTACTGCAGCTAGGGGCCGGAGGTGGGGCAATGCTGCAGCCAGCGCAGCACCACCCCTGTGCCCAGCCCCAGGTGATTGCCCCAGGGAGGCTGCGCTACCCTACCCTGACCCCAAAGTCTCACACTCAGGGCGGTTTTTTGCTCCCCACTGTTACCAGGCATTGCTTTCCCATTGCCCCCCAGCCCCCACAGCACCATACCGGCATGGTTGTGCCATTCCAGTCCCAGAGGACAAGCAGCTGGGAGGATTCCCGTTCACAGTTCACTTTGCTTTCATCCCAGGTCTTCTTCTCCTTCGAGAGGAACAGGCACTTCCCGTGGTGCAGCACCCAGGTCTCTGGGCAGCAATCTGGGCACAGGCAGCCATTCACACCAGTGCCTCTGTCTTGGCCGGTGTCATGGCCATGGGCTGCTGCTGGGGGAGTTACCGAGTGCCAGGGATCTGGACGGTTCCAGGAGACATTGGCTCTACCTACAGCCCAAGCCTAGAGTGGACTGTTTGGGACCCAGACAGTGCCAGGTCAAGGGGCGGCAGGGCAGAGGAAGGATGGAAGGTCTGGGGGAGCCAGGCCATGATGCTGGGGTTCCCTCTCACAGTGATGCACTCACCTACTCCCCACAGGGCCTGGGCCCAGTGCTGCCAGATGGAGGAAGGGCTATCCTGCCCAAACCAACGCCCATGGGGGTGCCCTGCTTCCCACCCTGCCCCCCTCCCCGCAGGGTACCTGTAACCTGGCAGGGCCATGCCCTGCTGTGGGATCTCAAAGACATATTCAGCTGCTCTTGCAAACGTGACACTTCCACATTCCTACTTTCTGCCTCCTCTTGGCTGTGGTTCCCATCCTGCCACGCCTGCACCAGCTCTGCTTGGGCCTGTGCCAGCTGGTCCTGGGCCCGTGACAGAGCGGCACCGGCCTGCCACAGCTGCTGCCCCAGCCGCTCCCCCTGCAGCCAGTCTGCAGGAACAAGGTTGTCAGCAACAGGGACATGTCCTGGCACCCTTCCGCGGTAGTGGCAGGCCAGGGGCATGGACTGGTGGGAGCTGGACAGGTTCATGCAAGCAGGCAGGCAGGGGACCAGCCAGAGCACCTCTGCACTGTCCTCTCCCATGGGCTCTGTCCCCAGGACTGTCTCCCCAGATGATCCCCCGGAGCAGGTCCCTCCTGGGGACACCTTCAGAATCACTATGGCTCCTCCTTGGCTCAGGGACCCACTTCCTCCCCCAGCTGCTCTTCCCCCCTGAGGGTTCACGCCCAGCCCCAAGGCCCAGACTCTCATGTGTACCCCTCACTAGGGCTGTGCGAGGCTTCGGACACAGCTTCAGATCTGGAGAAGCTTTGGACACTTCGAGGTCTGAAGCAGCACCCCTGGGTCAAAGCACCGGCCTCGTTAGGCTTCCCGAAGACCTTTGGAGCCACCTCGGAGATCCGGCCATAGGGTATAATGGGGAAACAATAAAATATCTATAACTTTGTTGTGTTTTGTTTTATTTAGATTAAATCTGCAAGGGTGGTAGAATCTTCATAGAGAATGAATACTGCCAAGTTTCAAGAGATCAGTTCAGGGTTTTGGGGGTAACTGTACCCCAAATTCTTGAAAACAAAACTCATGTCAGGTCTAGGCATTACAATATAGGGTGGTGAAAATGGTAGGAGTGGTAGCCTATGCTAATGCCACAAAACCTGCCAAGTTTCAAGAAGATTGGTGCAGGAATTTGGGGGCAACTGCACCCCAAATTCTTGAAAGCAAAACTCATGTCACATCTGTGTGTTACAAAACAGAGGGGTCAAAACCACAGGAGTGGTAGCTCTTGCTGAGGCCACACAGCCCGCCAAGTGTAAAGAAGATCAGTGCTGGGGTTTGGGGGGAATTTCCCCTCAAGCTGCGGACAAGAAGAACTCGTGACGTGGGTGACTGCGTGTGTTACGGTGCAGCACGGTGACAGCTGCAGGGATGGTGGCCCCTGCTGTGGCCACGACACCTGCCAGCTGTGGAGGAGATTGGTGCAGGGGGTTCTGGGGCCCTGCACCCCTGTCTGTCTGCTGACAGACAAAACTCGTGCCGTGGGTGTTTGTGGCACTCCCTGTGTCTGTCTTGGGGCCTGAGAGACACTACTGCATGCCTGGCTGCTAAGCTACTGTTATCATGATTCACTCAGGGACCAGCTCAATACACAGGACCTAGCTAATGTAGCCAGTTAATTGCCATCAATTAGCACGTAGAAAACCTGGCTAAGGAGAGGAAAGAATCAATACATACAATCAACTGCCCCAAGACAGAGACAGTCAGTCCCATAAGCACCCACAGCACAAGTTTTGCCTGTCAGCAGCAAGGGGTGCAGGGCCCCAGAACCCAGAACCCCTGCACTGATCGCTGTGACAGCTGGCAGGTGTCACAGCAGGGGCCACCATCGCTGCAGCTGTCACCCCGCTGAGCCTGACCACACAGTGTCACCCATGGCATGAGTTTTGCTTCTCCACAGATTGAGGGGTAGTTGCCCCCAAACCTCTGCACTGATCTTCTTGAAACTTGGCAGACTCTGTGGCCTCAGCAAGAAGTACCACCACTGCAGTTTTGACCTCCCTGTGGTGTAACATGTAGATGTGACAGGAGTTCTGCTTTCAAGAATTTGGGGTATTGCTCCTCCAAAACCCCTGCACTCCTTGAAACTTGGTAGGGTGTGTGGCTGTACCAGGAGCCACCACTCCTGCAGTTTTCACCCCCCTGTGGTGTAACACAGCCATGACATCTCTGATTGAGTTCCATCAGAAATTCAACAGTCACCATCCCTCCATCCGACTTTCTTTAGAATACTCCAGCACCAACATCCCCTTTTTAGACACAAGGATCAGGATCCAGAAGGGTAAAATACAGACCACAGTATACAAGAAACCCACAGACCAACACACATATCTGCACAGAACCAGCAATCACCCGAAACACACCAAAAAAGCTGTGATATACAGCCAAGCCCTCAGATACCACCACATTTGTACTGAAGAGCACACCCGGGATCGCCACCTCACGAATCTTAAAAGGGCTTTCACCCAGCAAGGATACTCCTCCAGAGAGAGAGATCGCATGTTTGAAAGAGCCACCTGGATACCACGTGAAGAACTGCTGCAGTACAGAAGAAAAACACCCACATATCACACACAGATAGTTATGACGTATCACCCCTCCCTTGAACCTGTACAGAAAATCCTCAAACAACTGCAACCCATATTAGAAAGAGACCCCATTCTTAAGAAAATCTTCCCAGAGCCACCCATCCTAGCCCTCAAACAAGCACCGAACCTCGCCAACCTCATCACCAGAACCAAACTTCCTCAAGCCCAGACACACCAAAAGGACCCAGACCATGCCAGGACAAGTAATGCAAAACCTGCCAACACATCTCCACCACCCCACTATTACTACACCCCACAACACAGCCATCAGCAACCCGGGATCTTACAGCTGCACCTCCAGAAATGTGATATACCTCATCCAATGCACCAAATGCCCTGATGGAAAATACGTAGGAGAGACCAAACAACAACTGCACACCAGAATGAACGCACACTGGACATCCATCAAAGACAGAAACACCCAATTACCGGTGGGGGCACATTTCTCACAGGAGGGCCACTCTCTCTCCAGTCTCTCAGTCCTGATCCTCAAGGGAAACTTGCACAACACTTCCCAGAAACGAGCCTATGAGCTCCATTTCATCAACCTGCTGGATACTAGAGATCAGGAACTAAACATAGACATTGGATTTTTGATACATTATAATCTGCCTGGCAACCGACTCCCCAGCCCAGCCCAGCCCAGCCCAGCCCCTGGCTTCTTTACTTTTCATCCCATCCAGGAAGAGCACACACTGACTGCTGAAACCTCCTTAGCCTGACGAAGGGTTTTTGAACCCGAAAGCTTGCTTAATAACTATTCTCCAACTATATGGGTTGGTCTAATAAAAGATATCAAATTCACCCAAGGAGCCTATGTCCTTAGACCAACACGGCTACAACCCAAACCCTATGACATGAGTTTGGCTTTCAAGAATTTGGGATACAGTTCCCCCCAAGCCCATGCACCAATCTTCTTGAAGCTTGGCAGATTTCATGCTCTCAGCAGAGGCTACCATCTCTTCGAGTTTCATCCAAATCAAACAACAAACAAAGTTATAGCTATTTCATTGATTCCCCCATTATAGCCTATGGCCGGATCTCCAAGGCGGCTCCAAAGCTTTGGAACCACTTCAGCCAGATCAAGGTGGAAATCCAGTCTGGAGCTCCAGATCAGATTGCTGCCATCCAAAGCAGATAGATCCGAAGCCGGATCTGATTGCTGCCGACTCGCACAGGCCTACCCCTCACTGCCCCAGCCCTGGCCATCTCCCCCACACACACTCCTTACAACCCCGAGGGACCTTACTCACAGCAGACCCCCAGGGTGATGGAGGTGGCCAGGAGGGCCAGGCAGGCTGCCAGCAGGAACAGGGAAAGGAGTTGCACATTGCACCTGGGATCTGCAAGAGACCAGGAACTGTGAGATCAGTCCCGGCACCCACAGCCCCTGTGGTCCCCACGCCTCTGGCCTCAACCACAGACTGGGGCATCCAATTTCTGCTGGATACAGGGCCTGGGCCATGGCTTCCCCTCATGAACGGGCTTCTCAGGAACTGGCAAGGAAGGGCTAAGAGCTTCTGGGAGTCCATACTAGGCAACCCCAGGCCTGTGACACCTCCCCACCACCCAGCACTACTCACAAGTGGCTCTACAAAGGTAAGAAGGGGCTGGGAAGTAACAAGACCCTCCCTGCACACCCACCCCAGGCCTTCCTGCCCCAGTGCAACCTCAGGTTGAGCCTAAGCAAGGGGGCCAGACCATATAACCAGGACCCTGTGCGGCTGGTCCCAGCAAGAGCATGGCACAGCCCCAGCCCAGGCCTGAGCTGCAGCTGCACCCAGTGCCTCTTACGGAGGAAACCTCCCTGATGGCTGTGGCAACAGGAGGGGGTAGAAATTCCTTCCTGGCCCCACGTGGCTCCCAGCAAAGCCCTGGGACATGGGGCAGCCACATACCATGCTCTGCCCAGCAACCTGGGCACAGCAAGCAGAGCCCACACCTCATTCTTGGGCAGGACAGCCCTTTCATCACCTGCCCCTGCCATCATCTGGTCTCGGCCCCTGCAGTCCTGTTTCACATCTGAGCCTGCTGTACACCCCGGGGAGCTCTCTCCATGCCTGCTGGGGAGCCCTGGGCAGGGCAGGGGATGCCCTCACTCTCACCTCTGCACTGTTGGTCTGGGTGTCCGGCTGGCTCCTTGCCCACTGGGTGCTGCTTGAGGTTCTCATAGGTGTTTTCGGCCTCATACAGGTCTGTGGGAGCTGCAAACATGGGGGCTGGTCAGGGTGTGGGACTGGGATAGGACCATGTTGGGGAAGGGTGCTGGCTCCTACCTGTCCCATGCTCCTGGAAAGTTGTGCTCCATCCCAGGGGGGCTATGGAGTATCGCAGGTCAGTGTATCTCATGTCCTCATCCATCCCCACATTGGACCACAGAGTGTTTGCCTGTGCAACAACTCAGCCTTGCAGGGCTGCGAGAACAAAGACAGGAAGCTCTGGAGCATCTGCCAGAAGTAGAAGTGGTCTCAACCACAGGTGGGGGCGGCCAAGCTCAGCCGGATGCCACAACCACAGCCCTGCCCCCCCCCCCCCCCCCCCCGGAACAGACAGGTCCTGTGGGGGCAGGCTGGGAAGGTAGCAGGGCAGGAGCATCCGAGAGGCTGTGCTCAGTCAGCCCAGGCCCGGGACACCTCACTGCACTGCCAGTCAGCAGCTCTGCAAGGGCAGGAAGGGGCTTAGGTGTAACTAGATTCTCCCCCTACACCTGCCACAGCCCTTTCTGCCCCTACTGTGGCCTCAGGCTGAGCCTGAGCATAGGGGCAAGACCCCATAGCCAGGACCATGTGGGCTGGTCCCAGCAGGAGCATTGGCACAGCCCTGTCGCCAGCCCCGGGCTGGGCTGCAGGGAAGGTGCCAGCTTTGGACACAAAACGCTGCTGTCTATGAATGAGCACATGTCTGAATGGGCGAGTGTGCACAGTGCCTCTGGCCCTGCCTGTGCTCACACCCACACAGCCCAGCGCCTCTCTGCAGCTGGCACCCAGCATCTCTGAGGGTGGCAAAGGAAACCCTGATGCCTGCAACTGGGGAGGGGGAAACTCTCCGTTCCTGCCCACATGGCTGCTCGTAAAGCCCCAGGGCCTGGGACAGCCACACACGGCTGCTCTGACCTGCAGCCTGGGCACAGCAAGTACAGCCTGTGCAGGATTTCCATCCACAATCCCTTCCCTGTCTCTCCTGATAGTCCCCTCCCCCTCCCCCCATCATTGTCTTCTTATCTGTCTATCACTCTGGTTGCTAAGCAACCAGTTCTGACCTGGACCAGGTGAGAGGGAGGTGGATCTTCCTCTCTTATTATTTTAAGCACTGGCCTCATGGGGGGGGGGGGGAGGAGGGGAGAAGCTTGATCCCTGTTTCCCTTGGAGCTGACCATTGATGTTTTTGAGATATGGCTGGTGTCCAACTTCACCTGGCCACGATTGGATCAGGTAAATGATGTCAAAAGAGCTATATAAACCAGGACTGCCCAGGAGCAGAGCAGCCATGAAGAAGATGTAGAGCCAGGGACATGGCCCTGCCATTGGCCCCGGGAGCCATGGCTCTGCCCTCCCCAGCACAAAGAGGTCTGGTGGTGGCTGGCCATGGAGGTGATGGGTCAGCCCAGGCCTGGGAATCTGCAGGCAGGGCTGGACCTCCCCCCTACATTATGGGTGGGAATGGAGGGACACTCTCACAGATCCCTCAGAGTCACTCCCACTTCAGACTTGGGGCAGGGTGAGCCCATGGTCCTTTGGGCACCAAGATCTGACCTCCAAGACAGTTTTTCCCCTGCCCCTCTGCTGACTCCACTCCAGCTGGCTTGGCTCGCATGTGTTTTGTCCTCCCAGAGCCCTCCCGACTGTAGGACCTGCCCCCACCACCGCTCATGGGTACCTGGGCATGGAGCAGCCTCCCAGCTGTGCACACAAGTGGAACAGCAGTCCGCACAAGTAGACACCTTGCTTCACCATCCACACCCTCCCATTCATGGATCACAGGTCTGCGATAGAGTGTGTCACTGTCTGTAGCAGTGCTGGAGCCTTGCTGCAGCCGTGATGCTTTATGAAAGGTGTGAGTTCCCCCATGGGCAGTGGCTGAGGCTGCCACTGCTACATCCCTGGCCCAGAGGGAGGGCACATTGTGCTCAAAAGCTCATCTGACCTCTCTCCCAGTGATACACCAGCAGAACTGATCCACCACAAAACCCTTCCAAGCAAGGGTGTCACCACAAAACCTTTGCTGGACATTTGTGATGGGGCTGAGTGAATTCATGGTAGGAGTGCCTGACGATCTTCATCGCAGGGGCTGAAGGAACTGGCAGAGGAGACCATGGAGGCCCAGACAGTAGTATTCCCTGAGTCAGGAGATAGGCAAGGTACCCGAGCACTAGAGAGGGGCCAACCCAATGCCCCTTCTGCGATGAGGCCAAAGTGTGCCCTGGGAGCTACAGACTATCTATCCTGACTCCAGCTGTGGGGACGTCCCTGGTGCAAATGCTGGAGACATCCATATGCTGCCTCAGGCAGGGGACGCAGCGCAGTCAGCACACAACAGACACATGGCATCGCTCTCCTGCTGGGGCAGTGGGAGCAGGGCACAGAGGCCAGCCCACAGCAGCAGCCCACCATCACCCCATGCACAAATCCAGGGGGCATGTGACCCCTATGACTCTGCTGGGGTGCACACAACCATGGGACCTCCCCTTCCCTGCACTCCTGGATGAGTTTCCAGGGCTCCAAGTATCCCACGACCTTCCCCATTCATCCCTGCCTCTGCCCCACTCCCTCCCTCACTGTGGGGCCATAAATCTGCCCCTCCACCCCTTCCTCATGACATACTTATCTGCTTGATGTGTGTGTGTGTGTGTGTGTGTGTGTGTGTGTGCATGAGTGCGTGCGTGCATGCATGCACATGCTCAGCCCCCTAACATAATATTTTCTCTCTTCACCTATTATGACAGTCCTGCCCCAGGAGCTCCCCAGCTTGAAACGGGGATGGGCTTGGATGGGAAAAGCCCTGCAGGGCCTGGCCCCTGCCCTTCCACTAGGCACCCACTCAGCTGGGCTGGCATATGCATTAGCACCGCCCTTCAGAGCCAGAACCCCATCTCCATCACACCCCAGTGCTGCACAGGCCTAGCACAGCCTTCCTGGCATGGCCTGTGCCAGCCCCTTGTGCCAGAGTCACCCCACACCTGATATCACCCTACAAAGGGCAAGCATTCCCAGAGGTGGTTGTAAGCCCCTGAAGGCCCAAAACTAATTGCTTTTTGCCTTGTTCACTCTGGGAACAGTCTCCCCTGCACTCACCCATCTGCCTTGATGTCTGATGGTTATAAGAGGAAGGATGCAGCAGGGCTCCCCAGACCTGGTCTTGTTCTACTGGCCACCCTATAGCTGTAGTCAAGGCCTTATGAACTGACTGCATTGCTCCATGCCACCCCTGCACCATGCCCCTACCCTCACAGATGGCATCATCATAGATGTTTTCCATATCACATACCTGAACTCATGTAGCCTCTTCCTAGCCTCAGGCCCTCAGTCTCTCACACAGCCCCACCTGAGTCTCCAGGTACCTCAGGCCCTCATCAACCCCTGTCTGGGTTCTCAAACCCCATTGTCTGACAGTTGACTGCCCTCTGGGCTGCCAGGCCCCTCAGCCCCTTGCTTGACTCCCCTCTGGGCTACCAGATCCCTTGGTCCCTCATTCAGCCCTTTCTTGGGTTCTCTTACCTTTCACCCACTCTGTCAGCCCCTCTCTGGGCTTCAGCACCCTGCCCATGCCCCGAGAGGTCCTGGCAGGTCTCCAGAGATGGGTGATGGAGTTTTTCTGGCTGGGATGGCACTGGGTCACTGCAGAGGACCTGAGCCTCACCTTGCAGAAGGGTGAGCAGGACCTGGTCTGCCTCCACAGCCAGGTCCTCAACTCCTACCTCAAGTCCCTGTAGAGGCTCTTCTCCAGTGCCAGTAGGCATGCACTGTGGATTCAGTTGGGGCAGATCTTCTTCCACTGCCTCCAATTGACTGGCAGCTCTCCTATCTGTACAGGCTTCCCACGTGGGACCTGGGAAAGCTGCCAGGGTTTTACCAAGACCTCCTCAGGGCCTGGAGACTGGTTTTCACCTCCAGGTCCCTGTTGCAATCAAAATGCACTGCTTATGACTTAGGAAGACTAACACAACACTTCTGTCGAAAGTCAGCAGAAAGGCTTTATTAATTAAACACTGAGCTATATACGAACATGACAAGTAGGCTATTGCAATCTACAGATAAAACAAGTCATAATCATAATTCTAGCTGTAATAGTGGTTTTCTCACCAACACGGGCAAGGAAGCGGTCCTGATCTTTGCAGCTTCTCTCCAGGCAAGGATCTGTCATCCAGGGTGGTCAGCTGGGCGCAGGTTATGATGGGTCAGCATGGTGTTTCCCTTCTGAGATGAGCGCGCCTTGCTGCCAGCTCCATCCTTCTCTTGTACTCATTCTTCAAAGCATATTTTTCTTGATAGGTTGAAGATCAGGGTCCAGACAAAGTTGACAGTGTAGAGGTCATTGTCCTTTGGTTGTGTTGTAAATGTTAGTCTTTTGGGTCCATCTCTAGTTGTTGTGGGTGGAACTGACATGCACAAAACCCCGTGATTGTTCTGGCAGTTTGTCATTTGCTTTACTATAGTACAGCTTGGTTGCTTGAGCCCAACACCCTAAACCAGAGGTAAACTACTTGAGTTACTTGCAGTAGGACTTGATTACTTGAATTGAGCACCTTAGACCCTGAATTGTAAGGCACTGTATAGGTTATTGTGATAACAGGGCAGAGCCCAAAATCTTTTCCAATTGGCACAGACACCTAGATTGCCAAGGACTGTGATAACAAGGGAGAGGCAATCACATTGAAAGGGGAATGTATTCATAATCAATTTAGAGTAGTTGGGCATGGGGTGTACTTTGTACCAAAGCTAGAGATGAGATTAAGTGCATTGTTATGTTACAGGTGGTCCCAGCCATGAGTTTACACTCTTGTGCAAAAGGGCACTGATATTATAATTTAGTCATTTGAATGTTGCACGAGGTCCAGACAAGTTCAGTGTCTATCAATCCTCAGGGACAATCACCCAGAGAACCAACTTCCTTGCCAGGCCCCTGCTGTGGAAATGCAGCTGGTGGTGCTGGCAGCGGACATGCTCGGGGTGTGCAGGAGGATGGTCCTGAATTACATCTCTCATATTGGAAATCTCCTGACTATGCCAAGCAGGATTGGGCAGAGCCCGCTGAGCTGGCCTGGCACATGGAGTGTGCCCAGGTGGTTTTCTCTTCCATCCTACCAGTGACCGGACGAGGAAGACGGCAGGAGAACTGCAACAGAGAGACCAACTGGCGGCTTCGGCAGTGGTGTCTCGAGGCAGGCTTCGGCTTCCTGGACCATGACCCGCACATCACGACGAGGGACATGCTCAGCTGGGATGGGCTTCACCTGTCCCCCAAAGGTAAGCGTGTGTTTTCTACTAGGTTGGCGGATCTCCTCCGGCGGGCTTTAAACTAGGCTCATCGGGGGGAGGGGAGTACGAGGGCAGGGGAAGCTGTGGACCACCAAACCATGTGGCACCCACAAGGACAGCCCAGCCTGAAGAAGGAGAACATTGGGAACCTGAAAGCCATGGGGAGGCCAACACAACAGAACAGGTAAGGAACAAGAAGGTAAGAAACAATGGGCCCCTTGGGACTGGGAGCGGGGGGGCAGCAAAGGCGCCAGTCGCAGGGCTCAAGTGCCTATATACTAATGCTAGGAGCATGGGGAACAAACAGGATGAACTAGCGCTCCTGCTTGCACTAAACACCTATGACTTAGTGGGGCTAACAGAGACCTGGTGGGATTCATCCCATGACTGGGCGGTACATATTGAGGGCTACAGATTGTGCAGAAAGGAAAGGTCGGGGAAGAAAGGGGGGGGGGGGTTGCACTTTATGTCAGTGAGCAATATACATCAACCCTCATCAAGACAGAATCCGAGGCTGAGGAAGTAGAAGGATTGTGGGTTAGGCTACATGGGGGGCAAGGAGAAAGGGATTTGGTGGTAGGGGTCTGCTACAGACCCCCACACCAAGGGGAAGAAATAGATGCGGGGCTCCTGAGGCAACTCTCGGAGACCATAAAAGCTAAAGAGGCGGTAGTCATGGGGGACCTAAACTACCCGGATATCTGCTGGGAGACGCAGACAGCAAGGTCCCATCGCTCACGCAGGTTTCTAACTTGTGTACAGGACCTCCACCTGACACAGGAGGTGTATGGTCCCACTAGGGGGAATGCCATACTGGATCTGGTATTGGCAATGGGAGATGACATGATAGGGGACCTCCAGATCGGTAGCTATCTGGGAGACAGTGATCACCTTATAATAGAATTCAACATAAGACGTCGAGTGGGTAAGGTAACTAGTAGGGTAAAAGTGCTAGACTTTAGGAAAGCTGATCTCATTGCACTCAGGTGATTAGTCAAGGACACACTGCAGAGTAGGAGTTTTGAAGGGATGGGAGCCCAAGAAGGGTGGCTGTGCCTAAAGGAAACGATCCTTTGGGCACAAAGCAAGACGATCCCCGAGCGAGGCAAAAGAGGGAAAGGGGCCAGAAGGCTTCCCTGGCTGACCAGAGAAATCCAGGGCAGCCTAAGGGCCAAAAGGGGAGCACATAAAAAGTGGAAACAGGGTGAGATCACTAAAGATGAATATACCTCCTCTGCTCGTGCTTGTAGGGAGGAAGTTAGGTGGGCCAAAGCTACCATGGAGCTGACGATGGCAACCCAAGTAAAGGACAACAAGAAATTGTTTTTTAGATATATAGGGAGTAAAAGGAAGGCCCAGGGTGGAATAGGACCTCTGCTAAATGGGCAGAAACAATTGGTGACAGACAGGGGGGACAAGGCTGAACTCCTCAACGAGTTTTTTGCCTCAGTGTTCCTAAGCGAGGGGCATGACAAGTCTCTCACTGGGGTTGTAGAGAGGCAGCAGAAGGCGCCAGACTTCCATGCGTAGATCCTGAGGTGGTGCAGGGTCACTTGGAAGAACTGGATGCCTTTAAGTCGGCAGGCCCGGATGGGCTCCATCCGAGGGTGCTGAAGGCACTGGCTGACGTCATTGCAGAGCCACTGGCGGGAATATTCGAATGCTCGTGGCGCATGGGCCAAGTCCCGGAGGACTGGAAAATGGCTAACGTGGTCCCCATTTTCAAAAAGGGGAGGAAGGAGGACCCGGGCAACTATAGGCCGGTCAGTCTCACCTCCATCCTTGGTAAAGTATTTGAAAAAATTATCAAGGCTCACATTTGTGAGAGCCCGGCAGGACAAATTATGCTGAGGGGAAACCAGCATGGGTTTGTGGCGGGCAGATCGTGCCTGAACAACCTAGTCTCTTTCTATGACCAGGTTACGAAATGCCTGGACACAGGAGGAGGGGTGGATGTCGTCTACTTAGACTTCAGGAAGGCCTTCGATACGGTATCCCACCCCATACTGGTGAACAAATTAAGAGGCTGTGATGTGGATGACTACACATTCCGGTGGGTGGCGAATTGGCTAGAGGGTCGCACCCAAAGAGTCGTGGTGGATGGGTCGGTCTCGACCTGGAAGGGTGTGGGCAGTGGGGTCCCGCAGGGCTCGGTCCTTGGACCGATACTCTTTAATGTCTTCATCAGCGACTTGGACGTGGGAGTGAAATGTACTCTGTCCAAGTTTGCAGATGACACAAAGCTATGGGGAGAAGTGGACACGCCGGAGGGCAGGGAACAGCTGCAGGCAGACCTGGACAGGTTGGACAAGTGGGCAGAAAACAACAGGATGCAGTTCAACAAGGAGAAATGCAAAGTGCTGCACCTAGGGAGGAAAAATGTCCGGCACACCTACAGCCTAGGGAATGACCTGCTGGGTGGCACAGAGGTGGAAAGGGATCTTGGAGTCCTAGTGGACTCCAAGATGCACATGAGCCGGCAGTGTGACGAAGCCATCAGAAAAGCCAATGGCACTTTATCGTGCATCAGCAGATGCATGACAAATAGGTCCAGGGAGGTGATACTTCCCCTCTATCGGGCGCTGGTCAGACCGCAGTTGGAGTACTGCGTGCAATTCTGGGCGCCACACTTCAAGAAGGATGCGGATAACCTGGAGAGGGTACAGCGAAGGGCGACTCATATGGTCAAGGGCCTGCAGACCAAGCCCTACGAGGAGAGACTAGAGAAACTGGACCTCTTCAGCCTCCGCAAGAGAAGGTTGAGAAGCGACCTTGTGGCTGCCTATAAGTTCATCACGGGGGCACAGAAGGGAATTGGTGAGGATTTATTCACCAAGGCGCCCCCAGGGGTTACAAGAAATAATGGCCACAAGCTAGCAGAGAGCAGATTTAGACTGGACATTAGGAAGAACTTCTTCACAGTTCGAGTGGCCAAGGTCTGGAATGGGCTCCCAAGGGAGGTGGTGCTCTCCCCTACCCTGGGGGTCTTCAAGAGGAGGTTAGACGAGTATCTAGCTGGGGTCATCTAGACCCAGCACTCTTTCCTGCCTATGCAGGGGGTCGGACTTGATGATCTATTGAGGCCCCTTCCGACCCTAACATCTATGAATCTATGAATCTATGGAGCTGCGCCACAGTGCATGCAGTCTGCTGCCTAAAGATCAAGGTTGCCTTGTCCCCCACTGCCCTTGCCTACATCAATCAGGTCCTGTGCAAGGGGGGTCCCTGCCCCCCTCCCATGTCCTCCAGCCTTCCATAGCTCATTGTGAGGCACTGCCTCACCACCTGAGCAGGCTGGAGGACACAGAGCCAGTCTGCTTCTGAACCGCCCATCACCACCAGCTCTACATGTTTGTGCACTGCACCAACCATCATCCCGTCCTTGCATCCCACCCAGACACCATATGGTGGGACACCCTGGGCAAGGGCAAGGCTGGGGGTCCCCACCCCAGTGGCCGAGTCTGTACTCCACACTGGCCCTGCACCCCACCAGGGACCCCAGCTGGTGGCTCCTGCATGAAGCTGTTGCCATGGGCGTGTATCTAGCACACTTCTTGCACGCCCTGACACCTGCCCCTTTTGTGTGCAGAGGGAGACCCTAGTGCACAACTACCTATATTGCACCAGGCTGCAGTCCTTGCATCTCCTCCTCCAGAACCTCTTGTTGAGGTTCTGGCTGCACTTTTCCCCACAACTTTTTATTTTTGCACACCCCGTCCATGTCCCCAAAGGTCTGGGACCTCCTGGTCAACTTCCTCTTGGCCCTGGCCAAGCTGGCCGTGTACACAACCAGAATGGAGGCTGTAGCTGGGAGGTCCCAAGAGGACTGCAGGGCCACTGTCCTTTCCCTAGTCTGCTCCCATCTGCAAGCAGAGTACCACGGGGCAGTGTCCACTAGCACCTTAGATGTGCTTGAGGGCCAGTGGGCGCTGTCTGGTGTGCTCTGCTTCATGTCCTCACTCGGTGCACTCATTCTGAATCGTTGACCCACACTCCCATCCCTGTTTTTTTCATCTATTGCCCCAAGCACTTACTTGCCCCCTTTTTCTATAGCCTCCCCACCTAAGTGTGGCTAGCACATAACTTGGTGGGCTAGGCTCACGATCCCAAAGGTAGATGAATAGACCTACAGAAGCTACCGTACGGTGCTGGTATCTATGTGGCATGGAGCCACCTGGGACAGGCCTTCCTCCACCAGCTCTGAGGGTTCCAGTCTGGCCGGCAGCTCTTCTCCCTGCAAGGACTCCCAAGCACGGCCTGGAGGAGCTATTGGGTTTTATCAGGATCTCTTGTTACGCCTCAGCTCTGTATTCTTGGGCAACCCTGGCACAGGATGCAGTCTGTCTGACTCACAAAGGACTCCCCGCCCCCCCCCCCGCTCCCCTCCTCTACCTAAACAAAACTGATTAAGATGCAGCGAGAGACGCACCTAAAACTCTCCAGATAAGGGTGATAAGAGTGAACAACTGCCCTCGGTCTCATCTGCATCTCAGATGGAACCAGATGACCATTCATTTACATGAGAGATGGAAAACAGAAAGCCTGAAGCAGAGACTGCAGTGAATTCTGGGACCAGAGAAGCAGGAGAGCGCTGCATGATGGGGAATCTGTGCTTCCAATGTTAATCAACCCATGTTCACACACACCCAGCTCAGCATTTATCAGACCAGTTCTAATCTGGATTTACTAAGGACTTTTCTCCCCCCAGACACACACACACAGCTCTAAGTTTAATAGGCATCTCAGGCCGTACATTCCCCGGTCCCCCTATGGGAGGCCTATTTAAACTTGATTGACTAAAACTCGGTTGCCGGGTTAGGGAATGCTGAGGCAAGAGACCGAGTCCGAGGGGGTACGGGCAACATTTGAACAATGGTTAAGGGTTCATCACAGCATCCAGCCTGCTGGAGCCCTAATCCCAGGTGTTGTCGTATCTTTCCCGAGACGACTGGTGGGAGTCCTCTCCACAAAAGGTTATGAGCACCCCAATAATTGCTTGAAGTCTGTTAAAAGACTATAGTAAAATCTGGAAAAGTCATGCTAAGCTGAGGCTTGTGCACAACAAGTAAAAATCCAAAATCCTGATACTGCAAGCTATCTATTGTTCCTGAAGAAACCATGAGATATCCCATCAGGATATCTGCCATCCATAGGAATCTCAAGCTGGCTCCCAAGTATTTGGGTTACTCCCTAATCTTAAGTGTTTCCTGATTATCAATCAGTTTCCTGAGATGGTCCAAACCAGATAACCCCTTGTCAATAGAAAAGACAATGATTTACACTACTGAGGGTGCTTCAAAGCAACTGAACTGAGGGTATAAAAATGTGTAAGTGTGCGTGCTTAAAAGAGAAAGAGAAAGAAAAAGAAGAAGCAGGAGGAAAGAGGGAGAAAGAAAGAAGAAGAAGAAAACTCCTGTGCTGACACCATCCCCTGTTGTTCTTGGGACGCTGGAAGAACAGATCGTCTCTCTCTTCAAGGATTGTGCTACGGACTGTGCCTGTCAGCTTTGCAGCCTGCGTACCGTGGACTCGGTGAGATTCCCAGCGTTCTCTCTTCTTTCTAGGCATAAACTTCTGAACCTGAACTGTATTAGTTAAGCTTGAGCTAAGTTTCCCCAAATACCTAGTGAAACCAGGGTAGTATTGTCATTGTCATTGTTTGTGTTTGTTTTTCTTTTGCATGTCTATTACTACTAGTACTATTATACATTTCATATGCTTAGCAATAAATAACTTTTATAGGCAAACTGGTAGTAATTGGGTATATTTTTCCTTCTCTGCTTCTTTTTCCTCCTGTGCTCTGCAGCAATGCTTCTTTTACCTATGCTAAAGATCCCTGTGAAGCCCAAATTATTGTGGGGTCTGCTCATCAAGAGGCCAAGATTGGGACGTGCTGAGTTTGAAACACATAAGGGGATCAGCTTGTACAGGCTGATTGACCCAGTTTGACTCAGACGTGCCCTTATGAACTGAATGCTGGCCCATGAGGGTGTCAGCTGGACACCCAGCCGGATTCAGAGGGATTCTGTTCACCTGTGTGCTTGTGTCTGACTGCATTTTATTGTTGTTCTTATGAACTGATTCTTGGCATATGAGGGTGTCAGCCTGTCCATGCTGATCAGCCCGGCCAGGTCAGGCGTGTCACGTTAATTTGTGTGTGTTTGTGTGTATGACTGATTTGGTGACTGGAGGAACCCAGTCCCATTGAGATTGAGTCCTGCAAGATAGCTCCACTGGGGGTGAGGGCTTGCAGAAGGGAGAGATACAGCTCCGTATAGTAACACAAGCAGCACATTGACAGAATCACCAAGACCCTAGAAATTATCCCTAATAAATGAGCACACCCCAATGTAATGGGCAAATTTGGTAACAAAATTGGTGGAGAAGGCGGGCAGCACGTGACCCTAATCACGTGGTAATTGTTGAGTAGTTGCTGCGGAGTGGTAAACTGAGGCACCGATCTGAAAGCTTTACTTTCCTTTTTCTTTTCCTTTTTTTCTCTTTCCTTTCTTATCAGACCCAGCTCCTTCAGCTAGGTCCCTCTCTCATAGACCCTCCTGTAACTTTTAAGTTAAGAACTGTGCTGGAATAACTTGAAGACCGTGCTGTAGAGTTAAGAGTTGTACTTTAGAACTAGGATTGTGGAGTAATACTGTGGCAGTGTGGAATCTAAGTGACTGTGTAAAAGAGGCTTTTTGATAGTGATCATTAGTGTGATAAGGGAAATGGAGATGTCTGGTAAAACCCCTTTAGCTGCTTGTTTGAGGCAGGAGAAACCCTGCAGGTTAGAAAGATGGGTAATGAAGAAGGGAAAATGTCCCTGGGAAAAAGGGTGCTTCAAGGGTGAGAATCCTCTGACTGAGGCAGGTTTGAGTTTTGAACAGTATTGCACCACTCTTAAGCCACGTAGTAGTGCAAAAGATGCAGCTGCTGCCTGGGCATTGTTTTATGCATGTTTGGAAATGATTGAGATGTTAAAGGAGAAGCAGGAATTGGAGCTTGAAAAAGAACAGTTGCAACAGCGTTTGAAAGATTGTGAGATAAACGGGTGTGATTTTGTAGCAGAAAAGCTTAAACTGGTAACTTTACTTAGAGATATGCAGAAAGACAGAGACAATGCAAGCAAGACTTTAGAGCTGTATTAGAAAGAATTAGTACACACAAAAGTGCTGTTAGAAGAAGCGAGAGCAGCGTCCCGTTTCTTGGTAGAGGAGAATAAGGCAGCAAAGACAGCAGCAAGCCATCAGAAGTGTGAGGCAGAGATCAGTAAATTGCATGCCCAACTTAGTGTCCATAAGGGAGTGGTAGCAGCTGTAAGGTTGAGAGAGGATTGTGATTTTGAGTCCCCTGGGAAAATAGAGGTACTCCCTGATGCAGTCCCCAAAAGCCCATTCAACCCCGATTGGCCCTATGTGCATAATGTTGCCCCTGTTTCCACAAAGGAGGTTAAACGCCTAGTTGCAGGAGCTGATCTTCCCACAACGGAAATAGTCACTGACATAGTCAGATGGTCTCCCAGTCAAGCCAAGGCTATTGCTGAGCGACTGGGGCCACTGAACCGAGACACTGCTATTGCATGGCTGGCTCGGGTTTGGCAAATGTACCCCTCTGCTGATGGCACAGACTTAACTCAAGTAGCTCAGTTATGTGCCTCTCCTTGTGATGCAGATGCTTTAGACATGGGCATAGGTTCTTGGGAGTGAACTGCTCCTGGACCCCGGGAATGGATGATAAGTGCTCTTAGAATATTACTGCCTACCTCTTCCCTTAAGAAATTGTATGTAATGGAAGAGCAGAAAGCAGGAGAAGCCCCAGAATCTTACCTGATCCGAAAGAAAATGCTAGCAACTCTCTCTGATTCACTGCCCCAGACAGAAGAGAATGGAGTTATCACTTTCCATTATCAGGGACTTGAACTGATACAGAGCACCTATGCAGGGTTAAATTCCCAGACAAAAATGACCATAGGGGTTGTGGATTTAGAACACATGAGCTGGAATGAACTAGTGGCAAAAATCAAACAGGCAGGAGATTTGCTGCGAGAGACTGGTGTTTTAAAGAGACAAGCAGGCAAAAAGATTACATCAGAGCCTGTGCAGGCTATCACCTTTGCAAATAATGGTCCTCACTCTGCCAGTCACCCTCCCAATTCTAATCCCCCTTTGCCTCACAACCCTGGGCAACGACAGCCCAAAGAGACCCTTAGGAGAATGATTTGGAAAGAGCTAGTGAATTTAGGGGAAGATATGGGAAAATATGATCACCAGCCCATTAGTGTCCTGATTAATGCTTTGTCTCAAGCCATGCGGAGAGCAGAGTTAATGCAGGGAGCACCTCCTCAGCCCACTGCCCCAGTACAGAGTGCTTCCCATGTGCCTGCTCCCTGTCAGCGCCAGACCCCTGCCTCCTCTCCTGAGTGGAGGCTCCAGAGGGAGTCTGCTGATCAATAGGGGTGCCCGGTTCTCCTCGGGCCTCCCCAGCTGGTCACAAGACTTCAGTGTGATGTATGGGGGAGACCTACTGTGAGGGCTACAGTGGGGAACCCAGGGATGTTAGCCCAATTGCTAGTGGATACTGGATCCTCGGTAAATATTCTTAGTCCCCGGTGGATCTCTGGAGGGAGACCCACCACGAAACAGGTTCAGCTCAGTGGATATGGGGGAGAAATTCAGGAAGCTCCTGTCTGGCAGGGCGTTCCCTTGCAAATTGACAGATTGCAAGGACAAGTAGAGTGCTGTGCTCATGAGGGAAATGAGAAGGGAATCCTAGGAGTTCCTTTCCTCCAGGCATTTCAGCTAACTGTAGATCTAGCTAATGGGGTGTTATAGAAGTTAAAAGGAGGACCTGCAGAAGTCTCTGCTGTGCATCGTTGTGCTGCCATAAAGGCACCTACTGCCACCCTAACCTGCATTAGTGATCCATGGGTACAGGAATTTCCTAGTGTGTGGACTAAGCATAAGGCAGAGTGTGGAAAAATAAATGCTGAAGTTTTGATTGAAGGAAAAGATCCCCCTCCTCAAAGACAGTATAAATACCCAGCTGCAGCAGAGGAAGGCATTAAAATGACTATTGATAGTCTCTTAGAACAAGGAGTGCTTGTGCCTATGCAAAGTATTTGCAATGCACCAGTATGGCCAGTCCTTAAAGCGGACGGGGTCACTTATAGAATGACAATAGACTTTCGTGCCTTAAATGCAGCCACCCCTGCCGCTGCTCCTGTGGTAGCTAAATATAATGAGATCTTAGCAGCAGTAGCAGCTGGCTCCAAATGGTTCTCTGTAATCGATTTGGCTAATGCTTTCATGGCTATACCCCTCCACCCTTCATGTTGGTATAAGTTTGCTTTCACCTACAGGGGACAACAATATGCCTTCAGCTGAACTCCCCAAGGTTTCCATTCTTCTCCTAGTATTTGCCATGCCCATGTCACTAAAATGTGGAACCGTTTGAGCCCTAAGCACCACTCGCATGTAATTTCATATGTGGATGACATTTTGATACACACCCCCACTGCAGAAAAGAACAGAGAAATCACTAAGGAGGTGCTGACTATAGTACAGGAAACTGGATTTAAGGTAAATAGGGAAAAGGCTCAGTTAGTGCAGCAACAAGTGAAATACCTGGGTGTATGCCTTGGAGAGGATGGCAGGACTCCAGATCAGCAAAGGGTAGAAACCGTAGGAAAGCTGCCTGCTCCCACAGACACACACTCTTTGCGAGCTCTTCTGGGGACTTTTAACTTCTCCAGAGAGTTCATTGAAATGTTCTCTGACAAAGCTAAGCCTCTGTACAAATTATTGAAGAAAAACAGGATTTGGGAATGGGGAGCAGACCAACAAACTGCTCTGGCTATCTTAAAACAAGATTTAGCTTGTGCGCCAGCTCTGGGCTATCCAGATCCTGTCCTTCCTTTTGTGATTCAATTGGCCTCTTCAGAAACAAGTATTGGAGCCACTCTCAGTCAAAAGCAATGTGATAAGCTCTGAGTCATTGCATATGCCTCCAGGCTCCTAAATCAAACAGAGCAAGGCTTTACCCCCTGTGAAAAAGAGTGTCTTGCTCTGGTCTGGAGCCTCGCACATTGGGAATTTATTATTGGAGGGTCAAAGGTCATTGTCCAGACTGTACATTCCCCGCTTAAGTACATCATATCCGGGAAAATACAAGACGGCCAGGTTTCTAACCCATGCATTGCTCAGTGGACGCTCGCCCTAGTAAACCGAGGAGTAGAGTTTAAAAAAGAGCAAGCTGTATCACCAGCCCCGTATGGATGAATCATAAAAGGAGAGGAGCATACCTGCCCCCTCCCTCTTCTAAAACACCTTGAATGGCCTGTCAAGGGAGATAAGAGGCTTGCAGAGGCACAACAGAAGGGGTTTGTAATTTGGTTTACAGATGGATCAAGTTTCTATCACAAAGGGCATCCCCAAACAGGGTATGGAGCCATCCGCATAAATGATGGAAAGGTGCTCCAAGGACCAGCTCACCCTCATTCTGCCCAAGCAGCTGAAGTAGAGGCAGTTAAAGCTGTCCTAGCTTATGAATCTCGGGACACTTCTGTTGCTATTTATACTGACTCTGACTGGACAGCCAGAGCCATCACTGTGTGGCTCCCACTTTGGTTAGATAGAGAAATGGTAACTGCAGATGGGCGTCCCATTTCTCATTCAGACAAATGGAGACAAATTGCTAACCTGATCAAAGAAAGAACTGGGGACACCTGGGTGACTTACACAAAGGGGCACCAGAAAATCACTCGGAAGAAGCACATTGGAACAATAAAGCTGATGCCTTAGCCAAGGCTGCTGCTACTAGTAACCACACTGAAAATCAGGTTGAAATCCTGAATGGAAAAGGTAGAAAACATTGGAGAAAATGGTTTCATTCTTCACAGCTCAAAGAATGGAAGGGTAAACCACCTGATCTTCAAGGAATAGGGTAAACAGTCTTCTCTATCCTGCCCGCCACCCTTCTTGGCTAGCAGGAAGGAACGGCTTTGAGCCGTTGGAAAATACGCATCGGATAGGCTTGTCAGTGCCTACCCCGATGTTGAGGCAGGAAAAGGCCAGAGAAGCGCTCAACTTGTTATGGCCACCCTCTTGTAGATTAATGTTCCACTTTTCCCCTGCAATGTTGATCGCAGCTTCTCCCAGTATATACGGGGGGAGTGTGGGAGTTTTGTTTTTCTCTTCTCTGTCCCCTCACAGGTCTCCAAACACGAATGATGACATTCCATAGCTGCACCAAGGCATTGCTGTGCATAGGTATCTGGAGTCTGATGTCCAGACTCTATTCTGAACCTGCGATGCCTCTGAAACTCTGGAAGTGTTTGCCAGTTGGAGCCCAGGAAATAAAATGGCTGTGCCACATGCATGGATTCTATGGAAATGGAAGCGATCCCCTGGCCCTACAGCGTCGCTACCAGTTTTTTGCTGCTAACCTTGCCTCAGGCTGCCCCTGGCAAAGTTTTGCCAATTGCACACAGAGTGTTTTGTTATGGAATGAAGGCTATCCCTGGCTCCAGTCCATTCTTCTGTAAGCCACTGTGGACTCAAGAGGAATCTGTACCGCCACAGACAACCAAGAAAGGTATCGCAAGGGATAGGCACAGCAAAGGGTGCATGGTAGCCCTAGTTTCCTCTGCTGTGTGGGGAGTGACCATGCCTCTTCGTGTCATTATGGTAATTGGGACTCAGACACTTCCGTTACCAGGGGATGAACTGCCGCTATCTTGATCACACCAGCAGGCAAAAATATAACACAGTTCCTTGTGAATTGGGTACCACTGAATTGGACTTTAGCTGGATATAACCTGGTCCAGCAAGGTCCCCCAGACTGGGTAGTTCCCTTAAATGGCACACACTGTGACAAGCTCATGCCAACAATTGGGTTTAAATTTTATGGGCACATTGCTATTTCTGAGGAATTCTATGAGCCAGGATTCTACAGAGTAGAATTGGGCCAACAACAAAAAACCATTTTAGATTTTAATCCTCTAATCACAGACCTCACTCCCCTCCAACATTTAAGGGCCCCAATTTCAGGACCCCATGTATTAAAATGGGATCAACAAGAACAATTGGTTCTTCAACCTTCTTCACAGTTCGAGTAGCCAAGGTCTGGAACGGGCTCCCAAGGGAGGTGGTGCTCTCCCCTACCCTGGGGGTCTTCAAGAGGAGGTTAGACGAGTATCCAGCTGGGGTCATTTAGACCCAGCACTCTTTCCTGCTTATGCCGGGGGTCGGACTTGATGATCTATTGAGGTCCCTTCTGACCCTAACATCTATGAATCTATGAATCTATGAACCTCAGACATCTTTAAAGGAAGTTCAAATCCATTTAAAGAGCATGAATATCTCCCACATTGCACCTATATGTTCTCCCCTAATTGAAACCAGCCACAAAGGTTGGAATGAATGGATAAAAATGTGGCAAGGAGTTAACCATGTAAATAAGGTAAAAAGGGAATTAAGTGATTGGATTGCACCAGTAGGAGCAGGAGTCTCTTTAATTGATGCTGCAAATATAGAACTTCTTGCTAATAAACTGTCATATGCCACTGAAAATATGGGGAAAATGGGAAGTCCATTAACTGCATCTTTAAAGATGTTAAGCGAAGAACAGCAGTTAATAAGTAAGGTATTTCCTGGGTGGGAAAAACTCATAGAAGGGGATGAAAAGTTAATGATGTCTGGTGTACAGTCCCTCCAAAATAATGTATCATTGGCTTTAGCGTGTGAGCAAGCTCAGGCTGTCACCCAAAATGTCATCATGGGAATGATTCGGCAAGCCATGATGGGACAAATTCCCATGGAAGCAATCAACCTAATTTGGCCCCATGTAACGGAGGAAGAATTAGCCCTCCAGCCCTGGTGGAGATTAGTTAATGCTTCATATAATCACCACCAGCAAAGCTTGCACTTATTCCTTATAACTGTGGCAGGCAAGGAAATTAGAACAATCCACCCAGTAGTCCCACTGGGATTACAAATTGATGATAGCTCAGTAATGTACTCCAGGGATCATAACACTTGGGCCTGGCAGAAAGATAGTACATGGAAAACAGTAAATGTAAAAGGGTGTAGGAGAAAAGAAGGTTTAGGTTACATCTGTGAAGACCAAGCATTGGAGGAGCATGATGAATGTTTTTTTCCCACAACCTGGGAACAAGTCTCACTGTTCCTTCGATGTTATCCAAGAAAGGGAATCTGCTATTGTTTATGTGGGTAAAGCATGTGTGTGCATGAGAACAAGATGTGATATTGTATTAATTAATGGATATTGGATTCAACCTATGGTGCCTTATATTAATCGCTGTTTCTGTAATGTAACCACTATTGTTACTTGTGATCTTAAGTTTACTGTACCTATATGGACCATACAACATTTGAATGCCTACCCTGAGCTCTACAAAGAGGTGTCCCCCATTTTACTAGGAATGGGTCTCATCACCATTAAGGAACTGTTAACTCATCCCTCCTTACAAGCTGAACTGCAAAGACTCAAAGCTTTGGGAGAGAATGGCAAACTTGAGATTCAACACCACAATCGAGAAATATCTAAGCTAGCAGCTACAGTTAAAAATGCAGGCTATCACTCCTGGTGGGAGGTTTTGTTTGGGTGGAGCCCCAATGCAACAGGTCTTTTAAATGTCATGCTTCACCCCACTGTAGTAATCATTAGTTTTCAAATTATACTAGTAATTAGTCTGATGCTACTAGTTTGCTGGATCCAGAGACTGATGCGACGATTGCAATGGATAGAAGGCCAGAACCAGTACCATGGAGCAAGAATGTGATGGGGGATACTCGCTCAACGCAAGCACCCCATCAACGGGGGGAATTGTTACGCCTCAGCTCTGTATTCTTGGGCAACCCTGGCACAGGATGCAGTCTGTCTGACTCACAAAGGACTCACCCCCCCCCACCTAAACAAAACTGATTAAGATGCAGCGAGAGACGCACCTAAAACTCTCCAGATAAGGGTGATAAGAGTGAACAACTGCCCTAGGTCTCATCTGCATCTGAGATGGAACCAGATGACCATTCATTTACATGAGAGATGGAAAACAGAAAGCCTGAAGCAGAGACTGCAGTGAATTCTGGGACCAGAGAAGCAGGAGAGTGCTGCATGATGGGGAATTTGTGCTTCCAATGTTAATCAACCCATGTTCACACACACCCAGCTCAGCATTTATCAGACATGTTCTAATCTGGATTTGCTAAGGACTTTTCCCCCCCAGACACACACACACACAGCTCTAAATTTAATAGGCATCTTGGGCCGTACATTCCCCGGTCCCCCTATGGGAGGTCTATTTAAACGTGATTGACTAAAACTCGGTTGCCGGGTTAGGGAATGCTGAGGCAAGAGACCGAGTCCGAGGGGGTACGGGCAACATTTGAACAATGGTTAAGGGTTCATCACAGCATCCAGCCTGCTGGAGCCCTAAGCCCAGGTGTTGTCATATCTTTCCCGAGACGACTGGTGGGAGTCCTCTCCACAAAAGGTTATGAGCACCCCAATAATTGCTTTAAGTCTGTTAAAAGACTATAGTAAAATCTGGAAAAGTCATGCTAAGCTGAGGCTTGTGCACAACAAGTAAAAATCCAAAATCCTGATACTGCAAGCTATCTATTGTTCCTGAAGAAACCATGAGATATCCCATCAGTATATCTGCCATCCATAGGAATCTCAAGCTGGCTCCCAAGTATTTGGGTTACTCCCTAATCCTAAGTGTTTCCTGATTATCAATCAGTTTCCTGAGATGGTCCAAGCCAGATAACCCCTTGTCAATAGAAAAGACAATGATTTACACTACTGAGGGTGCTTCAAAGCAACTGAACTGAGGTTATAAAAATGTGTAAGTGTGTGTGCTTAAAAAAGAAAGAGAAAGAAAAAGAAGAAGCAGGAGGAAAGAGGGAGAAAGAAAGAAGAAGAAGAAAACTCCTGTGCTGACACCATCCCCTGTTGTTCTTGGGACGCTGGAAGAACAGACCGTCTCTCTCTTCAAGGATTGTGCTACGGACTGTGCCTGTCAGCTTTGCAGCCTGCGTACCATGGACTAGGTGAGATCCCAGCGTTCTCTCTCGTCTGTCTAGGCATAAACTTCTGAACCTGAACTGTATCAGTTAAGCTTGAGCTAAGTTTCCCCAAATACTTAGTGAAACCAGGGTAGTATTGTCATTGTTTGTGCTTGTTTTTCTTTTGCATGTCTATTACTACTAGTACTATTATATATTTCATATGCTTAGCAATAAATAACTTTTATAGGCAAACTGGTAGTAATTGGGTATATTTTTCCTTCTCTGCTTCTCTTTCCTCCCGTGCCCTGCAGCAACGCTTCTTTTACCTATGCTAAAGATCCCTGTGAAGTCCAAATTATTGTGGGGTCTGCTCATCAAGAGGCCAAAGATTGGGACGTGCTGAGTTTGAAACACATAAGGGGATCAGCTTGTACAGGCTGATTGACCCAGTTTGACTCAGACGTGCCCTTATGAACTGAAAGCTGGCCCATGAGGGTGTCAGCTGGACACCCAGCCGGATTCAGAGGGATTCTGTTCACCTGTGTGCTTGTGTCTGACTGCATTTTATTGTTGCTCTTATGAACTGATTCTTGGCATATGAGGGTGTCAGCCTGTCCATGCTGATCAGCCCGGCCAGATCAGGCGTGTCACGTTAATTTGTGTGTGTTTGTGTGTATGACTGATTTGGTGACTGGAGGAACCCAGTCCCAGTGAGATTGAGTCCTGCAAGATAGCTCCACTGGGGGTGAGGGCTTGCAGAAGGGAGAAATACAGCTCCATATAGTAACACAAGCAGCACATTGACAGAATCACCAAGACCCTAGAATCTATCCTTTAATAAATGAGCACACCCCAAAGTAATGGGCAAATTTGGTAACACTCTTCAGGGTCAGAAGGCTGGTTTCCACCCCCAGGTCCTCAGGGATGTTCACCCAGGGTGCTGACCTTCTCACCTAGCCAGCCCCTGCTGGAAAAACACAGCTTGGGGTCAGTGGCGGAGGTGCTCTTGGTGTGCCAGAGGATGGTCTTGGCACACCTAACTTGTGTTGGAGACCTTATGGGCTATGCCAAGCAGGGTGGGCAAATCCCTTTATGCTGGCCTGGTAAATGGAGGTGCCTATGGAGGTGCACACTTCCACCTACTCCAAGAGGTCAAGACCACCCTGTCCTCACTGCCCTCGCCTACATTTACCAGGTCCTGTGTGAAGGCAGTCCCTGTTCCCCTGTGTCTCCCAACTCTCTGGAGCTCATCATGGAGCCCCTTTCCTTGGCAGGCCCCATGTCGCATCCTGCCTCACCACCTTAGCAGGCTGGGGGACATCAAGCTGGTCTGCTTTCATACTTCCCTGTGCTGCCAGCTGTACATGCTCATGCTCTGCATCCTCCAGCATCCCATCCTCACGTCTCACCCAGACAACAAGTGGTGGGACACCCTAGGCAAAGGCAGGGACAAGGGTCCCTGGTGGATGAGTCTATACTTCACCTTGATCCCACGAGCCACTGGGAACCCCAGATGGCATGGCCATGTATCCAGCAATGTTTACAGACACCCCAATACCTTCCCCTTTTGCCAGCAGATCCTGGCACACATTTATCTGTCGTGCACCAGGCTGCAGCCCCTGTGCTACCTCCTCCTCCTGAGGCCCTGGCTGCACTGTTCCCCTGAACCCTTCTTTCATGCAGTCCTTGTCCATGGCCCCACCAAGCCCCAGGACATCCTGGTCAACCTCCTCCTGGCCCTGGGCAAACTGACTATATACATAAGTAGATTTCATAGATTTCATAGATTTCATAGACATTAGGGCTGGAAGGGACCTCGGAAGATCATCGAGTCCAGCCCCCCGCCCAAAGGGCAGGACGTCAGCTGGGGTCATAGGATCCCAGCAAGATAAGCATCCAGTTTCATTTTGAAGGTGTTCAATGAAGGCGCTTGAACAAGCTCCGGCGGCAGGCTGTTCCAGACCTTGGGGGCTCGGACAGTAAAGAAATTCTTCCTTATGTCCAGCCTGAAACGATCTTGTAGTAGTTTGTGACCATTCGTCCTCGTCATCCCTTGGGGCGCTCTGGTGAACAAACGTTCCCCCAGATACTGGTGCTCACCCCTGATAAACTTGTAGGTGGCCATCAGATCACCCCTGAGCCTGCGCTTTTCCAGGCTAAAGAGCCCCAGGGCTCTCAGCCTGTTATCGTAGGGTCTGCTTCCCTGACCCCAATCATGCGCGTGGCTCTTCTCTGGACTCTCTCAAGCTTCTCCACATCCTTTTTGAATTGTGGAGCCCAAAACTGGACGCAGTACTCCAGCTGCGGCCTCACTAAGGCCGAGTACAGGGGGAGAATGACGTCCCGGGATTTGCTTGAGAAGCATCTATGGATGCAAGCCAGCATTTTGGTCGCTTTACTAGCCGCAGCATCGCATTGCAGGCTCATGTTCATCTTGTGGTCAATGATGACCCCCAAGTCTCTTTCTTCCATAGTGCTAACCAACATAGCACTGCCGAGCCTATAAGGATGCTGCGGGTTTTTCTTCCCAAGGTGGAGAACCTTGCATTTATCGGCATTGAACACCATCAGATTTTCATCCGCCCACTTGCTGAGCCTGTCCAGGTCAGCCTGGATCATCCGCCTGTCTTCTGGCATGGATGCTTTGCCCCAAAGTTTGGTGTCATCGGCGAAGTTGGCCAGTCCGCTTCTGACTCCAGTGTCCACATCGTTAATGAAGATGTTGAACAGTATGGGTCCAAGGACAGAGCCCTGGGGGACCCCACTGGTCACAGGACACCACGATGAGTGACTTCCATCAGTTACTACCCTCTGGGTCCGACCCCGGAGCCAATTTTCCAGCCAGTGGATTGTGGAGGACCCAAGGCGACAATTGGCCAGTTTCTCCAAGAGACGATCATGGAACACCAGATCGAAGGCTTTTTTGAAGTCAAGATATATGACATCAATCTCATCTCCCTTGTCCAGGTGATAGGTCACCTGGTCGTAGAAGGAAATGAGATTGGTCAAGCAAGACCTACCCGCAACAAACCCGTGCTGGCTATCCCTTAAGATGTTGGCGTCGGCCAGTCCATTAAGGATGGCCTCCTTAATAAACTTTTCTAAGATCTTCCCCGGGATAGAAGTCAGGCTGATGGGCCTATAGTTAGCCGGATCCACTTTCCTCCCTTTCTTGAAGATAGGCACCAGTAGGAAGGATGCTCTGGCTGGGAATCCCTGGGGACTGCAATGCCACTTTCCTTTCCCTTTTCCATTTCCGTTTCCAGGCAGAGTATGCCTAGGCAGTGTGCACTGCCTCCTTGGACTCATCTGAGGGCCAGTGGGCAGTCTGGTGCTCTCTGCTTGGTGTCTCCCCTTGGCACTCTTGTTATGAACCTTTAACCCTCACTCTTTCCCCTGTTTTTATTATTAGTTGTCTCAAGTAATCAGTTGTCAGCCTTTTCAATAGCCTCCCCACCTGACAGAGGCCAATAAGTTACATGGTGGGCCTAGGCCAACACGCCTTAAGGTGACAAATAGGCCAGCATCACACAGCAGCACAGTACAGCCTAGAAGGGAGAGTTACCAGAGCCTGACCAGGGCTTTCCCCTGTTCCTCTCTGCCTTGCAGCCTCCAGCACTGCAGGTCCAGGCAGGTCTGATGCAGAGGCTGTGCCCCTCGCTCCCTGCTCAACAGTGACGGAGCTACCAGACCTTAAATTAGACTTAAGTCGTGGCACCAAATTCATAGATACTTGAACAAGAACAGTCTGTTCTCTGAAGAGAGTGTTTATTCAGCACAGCATTTTCCCAGACCAAGCACATGAACAAGAAGAACAGAAAATAATCATGTAAGCTGAGACACGGTTCAGTGAAATTCAGTGACAACACACAACTTCATTTGACTAAAAATGCAATAGAAGAAACCACAAAGACAACAGAAAGTCTTGCATAGGTTTCACATCGTCCCAAGGGCAGAGCATTTCCTCAGAGTCCTCCTGGGTGATCAGCAGGTTGTCTTAGGCGCTGGAGTGGAGATCCCACAGGCCTTCCCTCTGCCTGGGTTTGTATAGGTGGATCTGTACCTCCTTCTCCCCTCTTGGGTGCCTGGACTATCATCCTGTATTACCCCAGCTTACCCCAGCCTTGTCCCAGTTTCACTTACACATTGCAGAGAAAGTGTGGATGGGCTTCTCTCTTTTCAGAAAACCTAAGCCAAAGCTGCAGAAATGTGACTGAAACATACTCAGTGTTACAACTGAATCCTAAAATATAAATAACTCAGGTGAGTAAATGTATTCATAGTTATTCTGCTATAAGGAATGCGTTTTTGCTAACATGTTCAAATGATTCTAGACACAAAGGCAGCCATGAGGATGGAAAGAGTGAAGCTGTCTTGTCAGGCCACAGTTAGATAGCTGAGCATGGGCCAAAAGGCAAGCCATAAAGGAGATAAGAAATCTATCCTTCTGCTATCTCAAAAATATACATTTCAACTGATTAACATGATCTTGATTCCAGTAAAGATTACCAGATGATTAACAGTCCGGTAAATGTTGAGCCTGGGGCAAGCAACACATTGGACCTTTCCTGAAAATCAGCAGGAAAACATTACCTGAGCAAAAGTCCCCAGGAAAGCAGAAGCCTGGGCAGCAGACTTGCTCTTCCTGAGCTCAAGGTTGCATAAGCATTGTCTTTATTAGTACTAATTAGTCTTTGATATTATGTAGCCTCATAAAGCATGGAGTTGTGACTAAAATCATCTCACTCCTACCCACAAATCCAACCAAAAGGTAACAGTCACCTTTACCTCTATCCTAGGGAAGTTACCAGGGAAGATACTGAGGAAGGCTGTTTGCAGGTACGTGAAGGAGGAAAGGCTAGTCCCAAGCATGTAGTAAACCAACATGGGTTTACTACAAGCTTGATCTCCTGCTACAACAGAGTAACCACAGGGCTGGGCAAAAGTCCTGTTGTGGGCATCATGTATCTCCCCTTCATGAAGGCTTTGGAGCAGAACCTGCATGACCTCCTCATAAACCAAGTGGAGATGCATGGATCGTACAAAGCTACTATAAAGGGGACAGAAAACTGGCCCAAGAGCTGCCAGCAAAAGGGTCAGTAATTTGGACCAGGTGCATGTCAGTATGGCAGAAGGCTTCGAGCAGAGCTCCACAGGGGTCTGTCCTGTGTCCAACGCTGCTCAATGTGTCCAAACATGGTTTGGACACTGGCACAGAAAGCTTCTGGAGCCAGTTATGGATAACACGATGCTGGGAAGGGCTGGGAACATGCTGGAGGATGCAAGTAAAGTGCAGATGGATCTCAACAGCCTGGAAAGCTGGGCTGGAGCTAACAGGATGCAGTTCAATGTGGACAAGTGCAGGGTGCTGCCCTCAGGAGAAAGGATCACAGACACAAGCTCAGAGTGGGCGAGATGTGGCTGGGGGCAGCACTACGAAGAAGGACCTGGGTGACGTGGGAGGTGCCAGACTCATGAGGAGTCTGCAGTGTGCTGCAGCTGCATGAAGAAGCCCGCATGGGTCTGGGCTGTGGGACGGGCAGGCAATGCTGCATGCTGGGAGCGCAGGGGCAAGCGCACCAGGTGCAGATGTGCTGGAGCGATGGGTCCTGGAAGGCAAGGGGCAGGGTAAGCTGGGGCTGCTGACAGGCAGAGAACAGCCCCTCTCCCTTGGCACGCTCCTGTGTGGGGGCACAGGGCTTCAACTGCCGGAGGAGGAGAAGGGCACATGAGTCCTTGGGCACCAGGGTGTTGTGAGGGCACCCAGCCTGGGCATGTGCTCTCAAACTCACGAAGCCTACTGTCTTCACATCCTGGACATGCTCTTTGGAGCTTCCCAGGGGCAACTGGTTGACTTCTCACAAACCCAGCGCCGTTTGTCACCTTGCCAGCCTCCTGTTTCTATCCTGACACCTTTAATTGCTCCATGAGAACCAGGACCTTTAAGTTTCCAATGTCTGCAAAAAGAAAGGCCACATAAGGGCCCCCAGACTGGCCCAGACCCCGCAAGGCCCCATCTGTCTGCTTGCAGCCAGGGTCCAGGCCCCATCCTGGCCAATGTGACCTGCAGTGCCCAGCCTGGGCAACATCCCCCATCCCCAAGCCCACATGGCTAGTGGGTAGCCCCTTGCTCCTTCTAGGGCTGCAGCAGGGCTGCCAGAGCCCAGCCAGGTCCATGCAGGCAGCTCCAAGCACAGACACAGCCTGGGATCAAGGCTCCTGGCAGCCTCCCCTGCCCACACTGCATGAATCCTGTCCTCCCACCCAGCGCAGCCCCCACCCTGACCCCATCGCTACATGACACACATGACAGAAGCTGAACGGGGCTCCCAGGCCAAGGAACCGGATTGCAGCTCACTCTGGGTAGGGTGTCCCGTCGATCCAAGTCCAGCCCTTGTTGCTTGAGGCCTTCCAGAGTCCGATCCAGTAGGAGGCATTCATGGTCGTGAGGAAGCTCTGGGGAGGCAGTGACTGCTTGGATACAGCCCCAGGCCCGGTCCAGAACCGGAGGCCAGGGGGTAACTGGGGCCATGGGATCTTCCCACGGATAGTCAGCAGGATACAAAAGGGAGAGGCAGGGCCATTGGTAGCACCAGCCCCTCCAGCTCTTGCACTTGCCCCCAGGTGACTGCATGCATGAAAGGCACCTGCATTGGCTCCAGCTTCTCCAGGATCCCACCCCTTCCAGGGGCCACTGCAACCTGGGGCCAGAGGCTGCAGAGATGGCATACCAGGCAAACAGTACAACACTTCCCTCTCCGTATGCTTTGGCTGTGCCAACCCTGGGAAAATGACCCTGGCGAGGATCCCCTACCCTGCCCTGCCTTTAGCATCTCATTCCTAGGCAGTTTTTTGATCCCCACCTCCACCAGGAACCTCCTTCCTGCTTCCCCCACTTCCCCCTCCCCCCCAGGCTCTGTGGCCCCATACCGGAAGCTTCATGTGCTCTAGATCATGGTCCTGGTCCCAGAGGATGAGGAGCCGGGAGGATTTCCATTCACATGCCTCTTTACTTTGCCACCAGGTCTTCTCCTCATTGGAAAGGAATAGGCATCTCCCACGGTACAGCACCCAGGTCTCCAGGCAGCAGTCTGGGCACAAGCAGACACTCACACCCGCCCCCTTTTCAGGACTACTGCCAGGGCCATGGGCTGCTGCTAGGGATGCTACAGAGCCAGGGATGTGGACCCTTCCAGGAGACATTGACTCTGCCCTCAGCCCAGCCCTGGGGCAGATGCGGTGGGAGCCAGGCAGTGCCCAGGCCACAGGGCAGCAGGATAGGGGGAGGATGGATAGTCCAAGGGAACCAGGCCAGGACACTGGGGTCCCCTCCTGCATGGATGCCCCCTGCCCGCTCACCATGGGCCCTGGGCTGAGTTTTGCCTGGGGTAGGAAGGAACATCTTGCCAGAAATAGCAGACCTAGGGGTGCCCTGCTCCCTGCCCTGCCCTGCCCTGTGGTACCTGTGATCCGCAAGTTTTTTACATCATCCAGAGCTGTCTTAGATATGTTCAGCTGCTGCTGCAGGTCCTGGGCTTGTTCTTGCATGTGCACCAGCTCCACTTGGGCCTGCTCCAATGCTGAACGCACCTGTCCCATTAGCTGCCCCTGCTGCCAGTCTGTGAACACAGGGCCATCAGCGCCAGGGGCAGGGCCTGGGCACTGCAGCAATGGCAGGGGAAGGACCCCCCAGCTCTCATACCTCCACCCAACCCCCTGTGCCACAGGGACAGTACTCCCAGCAGGAGCCACCCGAGGCACAGTGCCAGGGCACGGTCACTGGCCTGTGGAAGCTGGGTAGGTGCCTGCAGGCAGCTGGGCACTGGGGCCCGCTGGGCACCAGGGAACCAGCCAGGGTCCCTTTGCACTACTCCCTCTCATGGGCATTGCCCAGAACTGGGACTCCCCAGATGAGCCCACCTGGTACAGGTCATCCCTGGGGACATCTCTAGAGTCACTACGGCTCCTCCTTGGCTCAGGGACCCACCTTCTCCCCCCACCTCTCCTTGCCGCATGGGGGTTCACACCCCTGCCCCCAGGCCTGGGAACCCCTGTATCCCCCATGCTGTCCTCAACTCTGACTATCTTCTCCTCCCCCCCCCCATGCTTCCTGCCAACCTGATGGGCCCCTACTCACAGCAGACCCCCAGGGCGATGGTGGTGGCCAGCAGGGCCAGGCAGGCTGCCAGCAGGCCCAGGGGCAGGGGCTGAATGCACCACCGGGGCTCTGCAAGATATGAGGCACCATGAGACTGGCCCCCACACCCACAGCCGGCACTGTCCCCATACCAGGGAGGGGGCAGCATGCCTGAAGTCCCTCCCACCCCACCACTGCCAGCGAGCGGCTCTGAAAGGGCAGGAAGGAGCTGAGGAGTAACAAGATCCTCCCCTACACCCACCCCAGCCCTTCCTGCTCCCACTACAGACTCAGGCTCAGCCTGAGCACAGGGGCAAGACCCTATAGCCAGGATCCTGCAGGGCTGGTCTCTGCAGGAGCAGTGGCACAGCTCAGTCCTCAACCCTGGCCTGGGCTTCTTCGAACAGCCAGTGCCTATGAGGAAGGAAATAACCTTCCTAATGTTTCTGGCACTTCCACATGCGACAATGCCATGATGTACACATGATGAAAATTTTCCTTTGTGTGGCTGAATGGCATCATGCATTACATGCACATGAGTTTTGGGGAGTTTAAATGAGTTTGCATCATTGCAAACTAAACTACATCCTGATGTAGTTTAGTTTGCAAAGTTGTGTTGCAGCCATTAGTCAGCTGCCCCCCACCCAGCCACAGGAGACTCAGGCAAGCTCTGTTGAAAAAAAGATCTGGCCCCTTGGCACTTCTGCCTTCAGCAGGCTCCTGTGGCTGGCACAATGCCTGGGGCTGCCTGGGAATGGGCTGGCTTGCCCCTGGGGCACTGCAGGGCAGTAGCAGGAGGATGGCTGGGTGTGCTGGAAGCCAGAGAAGGTGACTGGGATGGTGCATGGGGCATGGGGCCACCTGGGCAGGCTGCTATCTATCTGGGTGCTGCCCCAGCTTGCAGGCACCTGATCCAACGCTTCCCCGAGCCTGCCTGGGCTTCCAGTGCCCCATGCTTGGTCCCCACTGGCTTCTCCAACCACCAGCACACTATGCTGCCCTCCTGCTGCCTCCTCATGCTGCCCCAGAGGCAAGCAGTGTGTGCTGGTGGCTGGAGAAGGCAGGCAGGACAGTGCATGGGGTGCTAGAAGCCCAGGCAGGATAGGGGAAGCATTGGATTAGGCACCTCCAAGCTGGGACAGCACCCAGCCATCTATCAAGCCTCCTGGGGAGCCCCACACCCTGTGCACCATTCCTGCCATATTCTTCGTCCCCCACCAAACCCAGCTACCCTTCTGCCACCTCTCCAGAGTGCCCCAGGGGCAAGCCAGCCCATTCCCCTGTGGCCCCAGGCATCCTGCTGGCTGCAGGAGCGTGCTGAAAGCAGAAGTGGCAAGGGGCCCGATTCTTTTTTCTTTTTTTTGGAGGAGCCTGCCTGCCTCTCCCATGGCTGTGGACCAAGATGACTGATTAATAGCACAGATTAAGGGCACCCCAATCACAGGAGAGGTGGTCAGGCTCTGCCGGGGGGGGGGGGGGGAGGATTGAGCCCCCCACTGCTTCTGCCTTCAGCAAGCACCTGCAGCCACCAGAACAGTCATGCATGTACAGTGATATGCATATACAGTGGTAGGTTTCAATTGAAAACTCACCATCTCAATTTTGGGGGGCACAAAATACAACCTGAAGGATTAATCCACCATCATGTGTACAAGAGCCCTGTAGCAATGGGGGGTGGGGGGTGGGGGGCATTCCTTCCTGGTCCCATTGGCCCACCAGCAAAGCCCCAAAGACCCGGACAGGCACCTCCCCCACTCTGCCCTGCAGCCTGTGCACAGCCAGCAGAGCCTGATTCAGGGTCCTAATGCCCTCACACTCACCTCTGTGCTGAAGGACCCAATGCCTAGCTGGCCCCCTGCCCACCTGGCTCAGCTGAAAGGACTCATAGGTGCAGTCTTCCTGGGACAGGTCTGGGGGGCTGCAGACACAGGGGCTGGTCAGGGTGTGGTGTGCTTTGGATAACTGCAGGTCAGTGTACACCATGCTCTCACCCATCCTGGCAGCGGGGCATGGAGCT
The DNA here is from genome assembly GCF_030867095.1 of Alligator mississippiensis. Classification (NCBI taxonomy): domain Eukaryota; kingdom Metazoa; phylum Chordata; order Crocodylia; family Alligatoridae; genus Alligator; species Alligator mississippiensis. Next base: position 302,386,246 of record NC_081826.1, read on the forward strand.
TCCCTCTGTGCAAGTACTCTGCAGTGCAGGGCTCCTGGATCAAAGATGAAAAGTGTCAGAGCATCAACCAGAAGTAGAAGTGGCCTCGACTACAGGTGTGGGTGTTCAGGCATGAACAGATGTGGGGCCACAGCCCCATCATAGCCTCCACCAGCCATGGCCCTGACCTCCCCAACACAGACAGGCTTGAAAGGGACCGGCCAGGGAGGTGGGAGCAGGGCAAAGAGCATCCAGGAGGCCGTGCTGGCTCATGCCAGGCCCAGGAAGCTACAGGAAGGACTGGGGCTGTCCCAGGTGTGTGAGGAGGGGTAGGGACAGGGGATGGAGGGACCATTTTGGAGACCCTTCACAGTCACCCCCAGTTCAGACTCAGGCATGGTGAGCCCACGGCCCCTTGGGCACCAAGACCTGAGCTCCAGGGCATGGCTCTTCCCCAGCACTCTGCTGACTACAGGCCCAGAGATCTCCATCCAGCTCAGTTCTGATGGTCTTTATCCTCCAGGGGAGGGAGATCCCAGCAGCAACAACCTGTGGGGCAGGCTGCTGCCCTCAGCCCTTGGCTGAGCACAGCCCAGGTCACCAGGGCACAGGCTGCAATAACAGTGTCTCCTGAGCCATGTCTGGGCCTTCCCTGCAAGGCCTTCCTATCTCTGGAAACTTCCTGCAGGGCCTGGCCCCCACCATCTCACCAAGCACCCTCTTCGCTGTGCTAGTGGCACACCCTTCAAAGCCAGACCTCCATCTCCATCGCACCCCGGTCTGCTGCTGCCTGGTGCAGCCCAGGCCAGGCAGAGCCTCCCTAGTGTGGCCTGTGCCAGCCCCTCATGCCAGAAAGACCCACTCCTGAAGTCACCCCCCACCTGACGTCACCCAGCTGCAGCTTGAATCCCCTGCACCTTGACCCTGCAGGACCAAAGCATGCTGTTCTGCAGAGACCCTGTGCCCAAGGACCAGAGACTAGGGTTGCCAACACTGAATCTATTCCGGGAGGTTTCATCACCTGACATAATGACATTAATGAGCCATTACATCAGGAAGGCACATTACTATTACATTTTGAAAGTCCACTGAACTACTGTATAAATCAGATTCAACGTTTAATGTTTATTTTAATGAATGCCCTATCATTTATCTCCTGGGTGACTCTCAGCATCTCCTGGAGATTTCTATATACTTCCTGGAGACTCTGGGGCTATCCTGGAGGGTGAGCAACCCCACCAGAGACTGTGCTCAAACCTCTAGACCCTGCTTTTGCTCCATAGCCAGATGCTATCAGCCACTCCCTGCAGCCAGGCTTTCTGCTCTTATATCCAGTAACACTATGATGGGTCTTGTACCAGGAATGGAGATTAAAACATGGTTGTTCTTAACTATAGGAAATTATATTGAACCCTAAGTTATAGTCCTAAATCAAGAAACCAGAATAACCTTAGCAGTTAAAACTTTATTACTGTAGTTAGTCAAAAAAATACACCATGCTCACTGCCCCGAGATGTACCAAGTGTGATATCGCTGGATGACCAGTCCGTGTGGTCTTGCCAAGGGCTCCCAACTCCTTCAACTGAACTCTGAACCTTGGATCAGTGACCAGCTCTTTCAGGAGGAGGGTCCGCAGGGTATGCTTTCTCACCTCGCTTTTATACCATACAGCTTGCATTTCTTAATACATAATATTAGCTTAAGCCTTCCTCCTAATGCATATTAATCATTTTGCTTCTGGTTGCCAAATATGGTAATCCCTAGCTCAAACATTTTATTTAAAGGTGTGGGTAGGTTTTACTCTGACTTTCTTTTTTTTGGCAAGCTATATTTATTCAATTTAGCTAGCCACCTTCCAGATTCATTTGAAGTCAGAAACACTATTTTTTCATCTGCTCCTTTTCAGCGGGTGCAAGTCTTGGCCACAATTCAAGCTAAGTATGCATTTTGAGTTAAGCACAAGGGTCAAAACCCAGGCTTGAAGGCCTCTGGGTCCCAAGACTCAGGCCCAATAGCTTCTTCTTGAACCCAAAACAGTTTCTCATCCCAATTTGGGAGTGTGAGAGAGCATCATCCCTTCAGCCTCCCACACCCACAAACGTTGTCATGTCTTTAGCTTCCCCTTTTCATGTCCCCACACTTCTGCTTTCTCCTGCTCTGGTACGCACTTCCCCTTCCCCTGCCATGTGTTATATTCTGTTCCTGGGGAAGAATCCCCTGACCAGACATAGGGATCACTTCTGATTTCTCCTGCTCTGGTACCTACTTCCCCTTCCCCTGCCATGTGTTATATTCTGTTCCTGGGGAAGAATCCTCTGCTCAGACATAGGGATCACTTCTGATTTCTCCTGCTCTGGTACCCACTTCCCCTTCCCCTACCATGTGTTATATTCTGTTCCTGGGGAAGAATCCTCTGCTTAGACATAGGGATCACTTCTGATTTCTCCTGCTCTGGTACCCACTTCCCCTTCCCCTACCATGTGTTATATTCTGTTCCTGGGGAAGAATCCTCTGCTCAGACATAGGGATCACTTCTGATTTCTCCTGCTCTGGTACCCACTTCCCCTTCCCCTACCATGTGTTATATTCTGTTCCTGGGGAAGAATCCTCTGCTTAGACATAGGGATCACTTCTGATTTCTCCTGCTCTGGTACCCACTTCCCCTTCCCCTACCATGTGTTATATTCTGTTCCTGGGGAAGAATCCTCTGCTTAGACATAGGGATCACTTCTGATTTCTCCTGCTCTGGTACCCACTTCCCCTTCCCCTACCATGTGTTATATTCTGTTCCTGGGGAAGAATCCTCTGCTTAGACATAGGGATCACTTCTGATTTCTCCTGCTCTGGTACCCACTTCCCCTTCCCCTACCATGTGTTATATTCTGTTCCTGGGGAAGAATCCTCTGCTTAGACATAGGGATCACTTCTGATTTCTCCTGCTCTGGTACCCACTTCCCCTTCCCCTACCATGTGTTATATTCTGTTCCTGGGGAAGAATCCTCTGCTCAGACATAGGGATCACTTCTGATTTCTCCTGCTCTGGTACCTACTTCCCCTTCCCCTGCTGTGTGTTATATTCTGTTCCTGGGGAAGAATCCTCCGCTCAGACACAGGGACCAGCTCTGTGCTGGATTTCAGAGCATTTTAAAGTCCTTTTGGAAAGAGTCTCCTCCTGGCCAACAGCTCAGTTTTACCTCAGAGGCTTCTCAGCCTTGGTCAACTCAAGGCCCCTCAGCGAGTGCCAGCTCTTGGCTTCCAGCGGTTTCTTGACTATGGAGCAATGCTGCAGCAATTCTGTAAGCCCAGACCAGGGAAGCATGTTGGGGACATTGTGGACCTTTTTGGAAATGTCTGGGTTGGTCTAGGCCTGTTTGTCTTCGAGAAGAGACACTTAAGGGGGGACGTGGCCATTGTGTATGGTGCTGTTTCCTTACATGATGTCCTGGGGGCCTCAGAAAACCATAAGCACATAAGAGTTGCCATGGACTGGGCTGGACTTACGGTCCATTTTGTGCTGTCTCCAGTGTCAAACAGCAGTACAGAGCAGAGGCTGGAAGGGAAAGTGACTGGGTCTGACCAGGGTTGTCCCCTGTTCCTCCCTCGAAGTTGTTGGATAGTAGGTTTACGCTCTCCCCCATCCTGCCAGTGTTGCACAGAATGACTCCTGGGCTGCTGGGGCCAGCGTTGTGCATGCCAGCAGAAGGGAAATATCTGCCAGAAGCAGAAGTGGCCTCGACCACAGGTGGGGGTGGCCAAGCACAGACAGCTATGGAGCCACAGCCCTGCCATTGGCTCCAGCAGCAATGGGCCCTGCCCTCTCTAGTCAGCTGCCCAGGGCCAGGGGCTGCCAGAGTAGCTGTGGGGGACCAAGAGCATCCAAGAGGGCATGTGGAGTAAGCCCAGGTGCAGCCAGCAGCCCTGTCTATTCCAGGGCCAGGAATATCCTGTGTCACCAGGGCACAGGCTGCAATGATGGAGTCTCCTGGGCTGTGTCTGGGCTATGAGGACCATTGCTGAATCATGCGAAAGGAAAAAGATTCCCTAACGCAGGACCTGCCCCCATCACAGGGCAGTCTCCCCCACACAGACTCTTCCATCCTCCACACCCTCCCATACCCAGGGCTCAGGTCTGTGTGCACAGTCAAGAGAGACTGTCACAATTTCTGTCACACCTCTGTCATTGCAATGGTCAAAGAAATGCATGAGATTTCTTGGCACAGGAAGGGAATGGGATCCCCACATCTGCTCTAAGCCTTGGGGGTTTTGATTGACCAGAAGATGAACATGAGCCACCAATGCAATGCTGTAGCTGGCAAAGCGAGCCAGATGCTGGCATGCATCCACCGATGCATCTCAAGCAAAACCTGGGACATCATCCTCCCACTTTATTTGGCCTTAGTGAGGCTACACCTGGAGTGCTGCATCCAGTTTTGGGCCCTCCACTTCAGTAGGGATGTGGACAAGCTAGACAGAGTCCAAAGGAGAGCTGAAGATATGATCAAAGGCCAAGAGAGCAGGCCTTACGAGAAGAGGCTGAGGGACATGGGATTCTTCAGCCTGGAGAAGAGAAGGCCAGGGGGGACTTGGTGGCAGCCTATATGTATAAAAGTGGGCTGCATCCTTGGACACAGGTGTCGTGGTAGACATATTATTTCTGGACTTTAGGAAGGCCTTTGACACTGTTTCTCACCCCATTCTCATTTAAAAAAGCTAGGTGACTGTGGCATTGATGCCTAAACAGTCAGATGGGTCACAGATTGGCTGGAGGGCCGCACCCAGAGAGTGGTGGTGGACGGGTCATTTTCGACCTGGAGGAATGTGGGCAGTGGGGTCCCGCAGGGCTCGGTCCTCAGACCCGCACTGTTCAACATCTTCATCAGAGATTTGGACAAGGGGGTGAAAAGCACCTTGTTCAAATTCACAGATGACACTAAGATGTGGGGAGAGGTGGGCATGCTAGAGGAGAGGGACAGGCTGCAACTAGATCTGGACAGGTTACAGAGGTGGCTGGATGAGAACAGGATGGGGTTCAACACTGACAAGTGCAAGGTACTGACCCTAGGGAGGAAGAACCAGCAGCACACCTACAGGCTGGGAACTCCCTTCTCGTCAGTGCAGAGGCAGAAAAGGATCTTGGAGTCATTACTGAGGCCAAAATAAACATGGGCCAACAGTGTGCGGACGCAGTCAGGAAGGCCAACCGTACCTTGTCCTGCACCCACAGATGCATCACGAGCAGGTCCAAGGAGGTGATCCTCCCCCTCTATGCGGCACTGGTCAGGCTGCAGGTGGAGTACTGTGTCCAGTTCTGGGCTCCGCACTTCAGGAGGGATGTAGCCAATATGGAGAGGGCCCAGAGGAGGCCACTTGCATGGTCAGGGGGCAGCAGGGCAGGCCCTACAAGGAGAGGTGACGGGACCTGAACCTGCTCAGCCTCCACAAGAGAAGGCTGAGGGGGATCTAGTGGCCTGTTACAAACTGGTCAGAGGGGACCAGCAGGCACTGGGGGAGTCCCTGCTCCCCCGAGCACTCCCAGGAGTAACAAGGAATAACGGCCGTAAGTTGACTGAGAGTAGATTCAGGTTAGACACCAGGAAGCACTCCTTCACAGTCAGGGCGGCTAGGAGCTGGAACCAACTTCCAAGCAAAGTGGTGCTGGCTCCTACCCTGGAGGTCTTTAAAAGGAGGCTGGACAATCACCTTGTAGGGGTTGTTTGATGCCAGCACTCTTTCCTGCCCGTGGCAGGGGGTCAGACTTGATGATCTGCTTAGGTCCCTTCTGACCCGACCAACTATGAAACTATGAACTATCAGAATCTGGGAGACCAGCTGTTCACCACAGCTCCCCAAGGGAAAATTAGGTCTAACAGCCACAAACTCCTGGGAGTCTCATTTAGACTGGACATAAGAAAAAACTTCTTCACAGTCCGAGTGTCCAGGGTCTGGGACAGACTCCCCCTCCTCTAGAGGTGGTGCAAGCACATACCCTGGATTCATTCAAAAGGCATCTATCTGGATGCTTATCTTGCTGGGATCACTTGACCCCAGCAGACTTCCTGCTTATGGCAGGGGGCTGGACTCAATGATCTCACCAGGTCCCTTTCAGCCCCTAATGTCTATGAAATCTATGAAATACATTATCCCGTGCTGAGCTGAGGTTGTCTCTGCTTCTCTTCCAGCCTGGAGGAAGGGCACTCTGTGCAGAACTGCTCCTGTCCCCTTCTCCCAGCTAGATGGGTTGTCCAGCCCCAGTGCTCACCCCAAGCCCTTTCCTAGGCAGCCACATGGGTCTGAATGCATCCAGCTCAACAGGACCTCAGGGGCTTCCCACCACAGGACTGAAGGATCTGGCCCCTGGGAACAATACTAACCAGCACATGGGAGACAGGTGAGGTGCAGAGGCCTGGAGAAGGGCCAGCACGGTGCCCCTCTGGTGCAAGGACAAACAGGAGCTACAGCCTGGTTCCCTCACCTCTGCCCCCGAAAGTCACTGCAGCAGATGCTCAGGAAGGGTCTGTGCAGGTGAGTGGTGGAGGAAACACTTAGTGCAAGCAGCCATGTGGGTTGATGACATACAAATCACGTGCAACAAGCTCTCTCTCCTTCTTGGCCAGGGGAACTGCTGGGGGACAAGGGGCTGCTGTGGCATTGCGTGTCTGGGCTGTGTGGCAGAAGGTTACCTCTGTTTCTCCCCAAAAACTCTGCTCTGTGACAATTTGGGTAGGATGGGCCCTGCAGAGGGTACACACCTCTGGGCAGGGTACACACCTCTGGACAGGTCCCGCATGACCTCCTCCCACAGCTTGGATACCGTGCACTGGGCACAGCTACAACCAGGTGCAGAGACAACCGGCTCATGACCTACCAGCAAAGGCAGCTGGAACGAGGCCAGGCCACAACCCTGGGCCCAGCTGGTCCCACTGGAGCCATCAAGGCAAGTCTCCTCCAGGAACAAGTGCCACCCACACCCTGGGCCCAGCCAGGCTGAGTGAGGCCATCAGGGCATCCAGTCTCTGGAGGCAGCAGGTCTGGCCCGCGGCAGCCCTCAGCCCTAGGCCCAGCCGCAGACCCCTTCTCCGCACCAAGGGGAAGGGTCTTGTTCGATCATCCACGCATCTCCGTGATGATCTCCTAGGACCCCTGGCTCCAGCTCCAGGGAGACATCAGCGTTCCTGCATGACTCGTTTGACCTTGGCTTATCTTCTAGTCATGGTTACTTTCACCTCCCCTCATCTCCAGCATCCACTTCTGACCCCAGCTTGTCCCAGCCTTGGCTATGGCTCCTGGATCCAGGCTGGACACCAGGCCCCTCCAGACACCCTCCCACTCCCTGGGGCAACTGTCCTGGGCTGCACTTGTGCCCCCAGGGTCTTGTCCATGTCCTGGTTCTCTACACATCATTATGAACAGATCCACATCCAGATAGCACACAGTTTCCATTGGAGTCCCAAAAGGCTCTGTCCTTGGCCTGGGACAGTGCACTGTGTGATGTGGATGCATGCACAGAGCTCCCAGAGCCAGGCTTCATGGGATATGAGATGGGACAGCACTGTGACCAGGCTGCCAGAGGGGAGCGGAGTCCAGAAACACCCTGACCGATGGGGGAGCTGGGCAGGAGGCAGCACACAGCAGTTCAGTGCAGCCCCGTGCAAAGTGCTGCCCCAGGGAGCAGTGATCCAAAGGGCAAGGAGAGTCTGGGAGATCCTGGTGGGACAGCAGCACTACGGCCATGGACTTGGGAGTCCTGGAAGATATACCAGAGTTGCCATGAATCTGCAGTGCCTCTCTGCAGCCAGGACCCAGCACTTCTGAGGGTAGCAAAGGAAACCCTGATACCTGCAGCAACCGGGGAGAGAGGAACACTCCTTTCCATCCCCTGGGACCACCAGCAAAAACCTGGGGAAGGAACACACCTCACTCTGCCCTGCAGCCTGGGCACAGCCACCCCTCAGCCCTGGGGCAGAACAGCCCCTCCATCCTCTGCCCCCTCCACCATCTGATCTCAGCGCCTGCAGTCCTGTTTTACACTTGAGCCATCTGTGCACCCCTGGGAGCTCTCTCCATCCATGGTAGGGAGCCCTGGGCAGGGCAGAGGATGCTCTCACACTCACTGCTGTGCTGGTGGGACCCATGCCCAGCCAGCACCTTGACTACCGGGCCCAGCTGGAGGATATCGTAGGTGCTGTCGGCCTCATGCAGGGCTGGGGAGATGGAGACACAGGGGCTGGTCAGGGTGTGGGGCTGGGGCAGAGCTGGGTGGGGTAGGGTTGCTGGCTCTTACCTGTACCCTGCTCCTGGGGGGTCATGCTTTGTCCTGAAGAGTCCTTGGAGAACTGCAGGGTCTCATACATCCCAGCAGTGGCACACAGAGCGGCTCACGGTGCAGGCTGCTCTGCAGTGTGGGGCTGCTGAAACAAGCAAAGGAAGTGGTGAAGCATCACCTAGAAGCAGAAGTGGCCTTGACCACAGGTGGGGTTGTCAGGATGTGGGGCCATGGACCTGCCATTGATCTGGGTGGCACGGCCCTTCCCTCTTCAGAGTCTGTGCGGGGAAGTGGCTGGGCCAAGAGCATCTATGCTGGGTCAGCTGAGGCCTGGAAAGCTGCAGGCAGGTTTGGGGTACCTCCAAGTTGCCTCCAGCTCAGGTTTGGGGTAGGGTGAGCCCATGGCCCCTTGGGCACCAAGACCTGAGCTCCAGGGCACGGCTCTTCCCCCTGTCCCTCTGCTGACTCCAGCCCCAGGGTGCTGCAAACTTGGCTCTGATGGGCTGGTTCCTCCCAGGACCCTCTCCAGTGCAGGACCTGCCTGCATCACAGCTCAGGGGTGCCTGGGAATGGATCAACCTCCCAGCCAGGCCCAGAAATGGAGCAGGAGTCCCCATAAGTAGCTCCCTTACTGCACCATCTATACCCTACTGATCATAGGCCACAGGTCTATGCACACGCTCAATAGAGTATCACAGGGTCCATAGTAATGTGGGAGCCTCGCTGCAGCCAGGATGCTCCAGGAAAGGTGCGAAGTCCCCCACTGTGCAGCTCTCTGCTTTGTAGGTGTTCAGCTCTGTCTCCAACACACACGTGTGATGACTGTCCCTGGTCTTTGCCAACAACTGTTGCCCCTTTCCCCCAAGCACTTGTCCAGCCCCTGGTGAATATGGCTGCATGCTCAGATCCCACCACATCTGTTGGCCATGATCTCCACACTTTAGTGAGATATTGGGGGAAAAACCACACCCCTTTGCATGAATGACGCAAACAGCCAAGGAGGTGAGCTCCTGGGACAGCCCAGAAGCAAAGGCACCCTCCCCTTCCTCTGGGGAAAGAAGAAAAGAACAGGGGTCTCAACCCTGAGACAGACTTTATCTCCTGTGCCTGAGGCTTCCCCTTTACACAGCTTCAGTTTGCTTCTCCAATGAAGAAGGGGAGAAAAAGAGACACCCCCCACATCTTCCCATGGGAGCAGTTTCTTCTGTTCCCAATTCAGCTTCTCAGGTCTGAGCAGCCCCAGGAGAAAAGAGACCCAAGTCTCAGCTGAGAAGTTTCTATACACCTTGCCTAACAAGCTTTTGCTCTGCAGGCCTGCCTTGCTTAAAGCTTTTCCTCTTAACCATTTGTAACCCAGCTACACCCAAGAGTGTACCCTATTTGCAATCGGATGGGATGGGTAGGTAGGAGGGGGTGCTGTGAGAGGTATGCCAGAATTTCAAGCGGATCCCTCTTTCCTGTATAGAATTAGCCCAAACCCAAAACTCTTAACTATATACAATTTATTGAGTTATAAATAAACATAAAACTAAATATCATATACGTATATTTACATAGTGAACATTAGACTCACGATCCCTCTCCAGGCCTCTCCCATGCTGCTGGGTTCCTCCCCACCCTGTGTCCTGCTCTGGGCACCGAGGGCTCAGCTCCTCTCAGCTGTTTTGCCACCGCTGCTGGCTCCTGGGTGCTGGGTCTCACACTGCAGCACTACTATTTCCTTGTGCCCTGACTTGGCACTGAGACCTCTTTTAGCACAGGCCAGGCCCTTCAGGCTCTGGCCATCCATCCTTAGCCTGGGTGGCTAACCCAAACAGCCTCTGCTGCTCCCTGGCTCCGCTCCCTCATGCGCTGCTTACACACCTACCTCCCTGCCCGGTCACCTGCCAGGGTTACTTACAATGATGCCTGAGTTGCCCTGCCACAGCTCCCAAGGCTCGGGCCCATGCACCACCCTGTGCACTATGAAGTTTGCTGGCTCTCTGGGGTTGCAGGCTTGAGCCACAACTTGCGGCTCCGAAAGCCTGGGCTCCGTGCACTGCACTGCACACTGTGATGGGCCTGAGCGGTCTTGCACCACACTTATGCACCGTCAACAGCCTGAGCAGTCTTGCACCGCTCCTAAGGCTGCTCCTCCAGTGGCAGCTTCAGGAGCCTTGGGCCTATTGCCCACAAAGGAAGAGCTCCCCAGCTTTTCTTAGCTCCACTCTTCTTGAGGCGCTCACTGCATCTGCCCCTTGTGCTTGGCATGCAGCTCCTTTTATACGCTCCAGGGCTCCACCCCTGAACTCTTCCGGACCTGACAGTTTGCAGTCTTCAATCAGGTCTAGGAGAGCTTTTCTCCCCTCCCCTAAGGAAAGGGGTATGACTTTATTCCTCTTGCTGCCTCCTGATTGGTGGATGGGCTCCACCAATCAAAACAGCAGGATTTCAAGCCTGGGCCTCAACCCAAACTCTGACGGTGAGCCTGCTGCACATTTAATTTAAAAACAAGAGCAGTTACAGTGCCCAAGTAGCCAACTAGGTGTGAGTTCGGGTCCCATGGCCTCCCTGACTAGAAGCCAGGACCTTTGTCTCCAGGAAGCGTAGGGGGTTTCTAAAACAAAAGGCCTCGACAAAAGGGTCTTTTCTGCCTTAGGTATTTGCCTGGTGCAGCACCTGTCTCCTCAGAGTACGCAAGCAGGGGACAGGAGACCAGACCAATAAACAAAGCATGAATACATGAAGCACAGCAGAAATATATATATGATCATATTGAACTAAAGCCATAGATTCATAGATTCATAGAAGTTAGGGTCGGAAGGGACCTCAATAGATCATCGAGTCCGACCCCCTGCATAGGCAGGAAAGAGTGCTGGGTCTAGATGACCCCAGCTAGATGCCTATCCAACCTCCCCTTGAAGACCCCCAGGGTAGGGGAGAGCACCACCTCCCTTGGGAGTCCGTTCCAGACCTTGGCCACTCGAACTGTGAAGAAGTTCTTCCTAATGTCCAGTCTAAATCTGCTCTCTGCTAGCTTGTGGCCATTGTTTCTTGTAACCCCCGGGGGCGCCTTGGTGAATAAAACCTCACCAATTCCCTTCTGTGCCCCCGTGATGAACTTAAAGGCAGCCACAAGGTCGCCTCTCAACCTTCTCTTGCGGAGGCTGAAAAGGTCCAGTTTCTCTAGTCTCTCCTCGTAGGGCTTGGTCTGCAGGCCCTTGACCATACGAGTTGCCCTTCTCTGGACCCTCTCCAGGTTATCCACATCCTTTTTGAAGTGTGGCGCCCAGAATTGCACGCAGTACTCCAACTGCGGTCTGACCAGCGCCCGATAGAGGGGAAGTATCACCTCCTTGGATCTATTCGTCATGCATCTGCTGATGCACGATAAAGTGCCATTAGCTTTTCTGATGGCTTCGTCACACTGCCGACTCACGTTCATCTTGGAGTCCACTAGGACTCCAAGATCCCTTTCCGCTTCCGTGCCACCAAGCAGGTCATTCCCTAGGCAGTAGGTATGCTGGACATTTTTCTTCCCTAGGTGCAGCACTTTGCATTTCTCCTTGTTGAACTGCATTCTGTTGTTTTCTGCCCACTTGTCCAACCTGCCCAGGTCTGCTTGCAGCTGTTCCCTGCCCTCCGGCGTGTCCACTTCTCCCCACAGTTTTCTGTCATCTCCCCACAGTTTTGTGTCATATGAATGTAACCCTTCTGCTGAGCACCTGTCAGCAGCAACACGGGCTGGGTTCAATTTTGGGGATACTAAATATTTTTTTACCTTGGCTCAAGCTCCATCCAGTCTTCTTGGGAAGCACTAAATAGATTACTAGGGTGTCCAATAAAAGCAACAACCCTTTTCTCACAAGCAATGTAAACACAAAACCAGACTTATTACAAAGCAAAAAAAAAAAAAAAAAAAGCAAAAGTAATCACTAACTATAATTTTAAAACACAACCACCTACAAAACAAAGTCTATAGGTGGTGTGGCAGGCCAGTAGGGGAAGCTCCTGCGTTGAGCCTCCCACCTCCCTATGCCTGTCCACCTTCTGGACTCCACATGTCTCTCCAGGGGCACCTAAGCCCTGGTAGACCCCCTTTCGAGCACCACAGCAGAGTCCAGGGGTAAAGTGTGCTGCCACCACCCCGAGAAGGGACTGTCTGGGTCCTGTGTCCTCGGGGAAACACAGGCCTAATAGTCCTATATGTACTCGACCCACTACAAGAACTTGGGGCACTTCCCCAAGTTGGGTGCCAAAAAGGATAGTCTCCCTTAGTCTGCAGACCCAAGGGGCCTCCTAGGCGTATTTAAACCCACCCCTCATTAAGTCTCCTATGCCACTCACAAAGAAGAACTTTATTGCTCCCGACAAGATGAGGTAGAATAGGTAAGAGGTAGAGCAATCAATATATATATGGTAATCAAGGGATTATCATTGAGCAAAACAGTCTGGCCGAGGTAGCCGTTTGATACGCAAATGCATCACTGGGAGCTGACTAGCTCTCTAGAAACACTTACAAGTATCATCCAGAAGATAGTAGAGATCTGTCTCGGAGATTTCCAGACAGAGAGCATTTCAGTTGGATCAGACTCTCTCCCTGTGTCCTGATGCTTGTGCCATGCTGGAAAAAATGGCTTCTCTTCCTTCTTCTTGGACCAGGCCCTTATATCGCCTTTCTGACCTCAGCAGCCCAGTCCAATAGAAGCCAGCAGTGTTGGCAACTAGCCAACCAATTTAAAGAGCATCACTGGGGACCACAACCTAGGCACCAGGCTTTTGTCACGTAGGCAGGGAGGAAAATCCCCCCTCCCTTAGGAATTCGACCCCGGTGTCCCAAGCTGACAGGGACAGATTTCTGGAGAGAGACGGACGGTGGCATTTCTGTCACACTTCCCTGCCTACCATGGGGGGCCTCTACCTATGCCCAGGTGGTCTGGGACTTGGGACTCCACAAAGGCAAATTTTGGGGACTGCACCCCTACACCTGCCCTTCGCAATGGGCTGGAAAAGGGGGGCCCACATGGTAGAGTCCGGTAGAGCAGTGAGCTTCTCCATGTGTCACTGTGCTGCAGGGAGCTGCTAGACATCATGGGTCCTTCTCCATTGCAAACAGCCCCTCACTATAGCTAGCTCTGATTCTCACTTCTGCATCATGGATTTGAGGCATTATATGCAGTTTTCATCAGCATATCACACCCCAAAGTGTTTGGTCCTAATCCCAGCTCTGCTGGGTCAGGAAATTTCAAGAGAACTCAGAGCAAAGCCAAACAGCAAAAGAGCTTAAATTGCAACCAGCCCTGCTGCCTTGGTCAGGACATGGAGCCACAATGGAAACATGTACCATGCCCAAAACATGCCAGGCCCAGAAATACAGCTAATTGATGTACAGCAGGGCTCAGTAATATGGCTCTGCTCAGACACAACAGGTGTGAAACAATAAAAGGGGATTCAGGCCTCTCTTGCACCCGGGCCTGAACATACAACAAAAGAGCACCAGGCCTACATGGCTGCAGTCTGGACATTTAGTCTCAGGCACAGGGCTAGGCTGAGACCAAACAGCTAGGAAACCACAAAAGTGGGGTCAGCCCTATTTTGGATTGAGCCTGTGGCAGAAATGCCACCGTTGGTGCCCCTCTCCAGAGACCTGTCTCAGCCAGCCTGGGAGGCTGGTGTTTCATTCCTCAGGGTGGGGATCTCCCACCTGGTCTACATGACAAAAGCCTGGCGCCTGGGAGGCGGATGCTCTAGTCACCTGGGCAGGGAGGAAAGACCCGGCCCTGCGCGGGCCCAGGTAGCCAGGGATGCTGGGGAGATTGGTCGGCTTGTGGCCAGTATTGGCAGCTTCGATTGGACCGGGCTGCTGAGGTCAGAGAGGTTATTTAAGGGCTCGGTCCAAGAAGAAGGCAGTCAGCCATTAGCCATGCGGTCATCCAGGTGAATCTGAGCCTGGCTCTCTCCTCATCACCGCATGCTCCAAGAGTGCCCTGCCTCCAGAGGAAACAACAACCACCTCTGGACGATGAGAGTGAGTAAGCTACTAAAGATCCGATTAGATATTTAGTTTCAGTAACTCAGATGCGTTTAAACGGCTACCTCAGCCACCCTGGTTTGCTCTATGGGATTCCTCTGATATTCCTGTAAGATTTCTATGATACTGCTCTACCTTTTACCCTGTTTTCACCCTACTCCCTGTAATCAATAAAGTTCTCCTTTGTGACCGGTGTGGGAGACTTATTGAGGGGTGGGTCTAAATTATGCCAAGGAGGCCCCTTAGGTCTGTGGACTAAGGGAGACTTTCCTAATAAGCCCCTGACTTGGGGAAGTGCCCCAAGTGCTTGTATTGGATCTAGTACCCATTGGACGATCAGGCCTGCGTTCTCCAAGGCGCGCAGAGCCAGAAGTGAGTCCAGAGCCTTGGATGGTGGCAGCGGGACCCCAGGCTAGCGGGTGTGCTCCAGGGAAGGGGTCGGCCGGACGGGAGGCACCCTAAGGGAGGCACTCGGAGCCTGGAAGGTGGTCGGGCGCAGGGAGGTGGGCGGCTCAACGCAGGAGCGCCCCCTACTGGCCCGCCACACGTGGTGTTAGAGGTGGGATCCGAATACCCTGCTGTATTAGAGGCATAATTTGGGGAAAGGAATAGAGTCACTGAAATCCCTTGAGCAAACAATTTCTAATTTGACATCGGGTCGACTGGATAGGGTAGAGAGTCAGGATGGCGGACGAGTATGTCCGGATGACTGTGCCCGAACTGAAGGAACTGGCAAAAGAGAGAGGCCTTCACGTGAAGAAAGGGCTAAAGAAGGATGAGCTGATTAAACTTTTGTGCACCAGCGAGTCAGAACCAGCGTCAGCTTCACGCTCATCAAGTCCTGGGCCTGACTCAGGACCACCCTCCCGCTCGTCAAGCCCGGGGGCTGCCAGGAGATCACTCTCCGAGAGGGAGCAACAGAGACTCCATGAGAGAGAGATGAAAAGGATGGAGCTGGAGGAGAAACAGCTGGAGGCCCAGCGTGAAAGGGAACAACGGGAAGACAAGAAGGAACAACGACAGCTGGAGGCCCAGCGTGAGAAGGAGCAGATAGAATTGAAAACGCTGGAGCTGGAGGCCCAGCGCCAGCGCGAGAAGGAGCAGATAGAATTGAAAAGGATGGAGATGGAAGAGAGGAGGTTGGAAAGGGAAGCCCGGTTGGAGGCACAAAAGCTGGAAGCACAGCTCCATTTGCAGACCATTGGGGGAAACGCGAACCCTCCGCAAGCGTCCGGGAAACAGCCCAAACTGGACGTCTCCGCCTTCGCTCGCTACCGAGAGGGAGACGATAGTTCCAACCTGGTCTCACCTGCAGACATAATCCCGGGGAAGACCCTCACTATTCATGGAGTGGGGTCCGCACCCCAGAAGGTACCGGTATTCTGTGCCCCCGTCGTGTGGAACGACTGTGCAACGTATCTGGAAATGGGGGTACTGGAAGAGGCTCCGGCCCCCATCCTGGTGGGACGGGATCTTATAGAGCAGGAAGCCCAGCTCCGGAGGTGGGAACAGATCCAAGAGCCAAAGCCCCGCACCGTTCATGCGGTGACTCGCCTGCAGAGCAGGAAGGCTAAAGAAGGGGGGTTAGGAAATCCCCGGGAGAAAGTCACACCATTGGCCGCAGGGGAAGGGACCCCTGCAGACGGCGATTGCACCCTGGTCCCAGAGGGAACCGGTAACCCCGAGGGTGGGTTAAGTGACAGTCCCGGGGAGGCGTGCATTCTGTCAGTGGCAGAGGGAGGTGACACTAGCAGGGAGGAGACCCAGGAAGTCCCTGTGGGTGAGTGTGCACCCCCTGCTGATTGCCTAGCTGGGCAGGAGGAATTCAAGCAGGAGGTTTGGGAGGACCCCAGCTTGGAGGGACTCCGGCAGATGGCTCAGGAGCAAGAGACTGAGTTCACTCCGGACAAGAGGGAACAGGTGGTCTGGGATAAGGGGCTTCTCTATCGGTTGTGGGTGCCAAAGAACCATGCCGAGACCAGGGAGCCCCAGCGCCAGCTCATAGTACCCCGGAAATACAGACAGCAATTGCTTGCCCTGGCTCATGATCTACCGTGTGCTGGTCACATGGGCAGGGAACGGACACGCCAGCGGTTGCAGGTGAACTTTTTTTGGCCCAGAATTGCCCAGAATGTGACGGACTATTGCAAATCTTGCGAGACATGCCAGCGGACGGGCAAAAGCAGGGACAAGAGAAGGGCTCCCCTGCAGCCCCTCCCGATCATAGACCAACCCTTCCACAGGGTGGCCGCGGACATTGTGGGACCGCTGAAGCATAGGACTCGTAGGGGAAAGAAATACATACTGACTCTGGTGGATTATGCAACGCAGTACCCGGAGGCAGTTGCCTTGTCCTCCATCGAGAAGGAGTGCTTGGCCATCGTCTGGGCCCTGAACAAGCTGAAGCCTTACTTGTGGGGACAACAGTTCACCGTCCTGTCGGACCATGCCCCACTGCAGTGGCTGCAGACCATGCACAACACCAATGCCAAGCTGCAACGTTGGTCCTGGCAGCTGCAGGAATTTAATTTTACTGTCCACCACATAAAAGGAAGCCAGAACGTGATAGCGGATGCCTTGTCACGAAAGGACTCTGGGTAGTGAGTCCTTGGGACTTGGGACTAGTGAGGAGATCACTAGTGGAAGACTGCTATCAAGTTTTATGGTTTCTATCTGTTATTGTCTTAACTTGTTCCATGTTCCAGGTTTTTCCCTTTTCCTTCTTCTGGCATCCCGTGGAAACTCCCTGACCCGACACGCCCGGACCCACGGCCCTGAGAGGCCCCGTGTCCGAGCTTGTAAAGGAGGGGGGGGAAGTGTGGCAGAAATGCCACCGTTGGTGCCCCTCTCCAGAGACCTGTCTCAGCCAGCCTGGGAGGCTGGTGTTTCATTCCTCAGGGCGGGGATCTCCCACCTGGTCTGCATGACAAAAGCCTGGCGCCTGGGAGGCGGATGCTCTAGTCACCTGGGCAGGGGGGAAAGACCCGGCCCTGCGCGGGCCCAGGTAGCCAGGGATGCTGGGGAGATTGGTCGGCTTGTGGCCAGTATTGGCAGCTTCGATTGGACCGGGCTGCTGAGGTCAGAGAGGTTATTTAAGGGCTCGGTCCAAGAAGAAGGGTCAGTCAGCCATTAGCCATGCGGTCATCCAGGTGAATCTGAGCCTGGCTCTCTCCTCATCACCGCATGCTCCAAGAGTGTCCTGCCTCCAGAGGAAACAACAACCACCTCTGGACGATGAGAGTGAGTAAGCTACTAAAGATCCGATTAGATATTTAGTTTCAGTAACTCAGATGCGTTTAAACGGCTACCTCAGCCACCCTGGTTTGCTCTATGGGATTCCTCTGATATTTCTATGATATTTCCATGATACTGCTCTACCTTTTACCCTGTTTCTGCCCTACCCCCTGTAATCAATAAAGTTCTCCTTTGTGACCGGTGTGGGAGACTTATTGAGGGGTGGGTCTGAATTATGCCAAGGAGGCCCCTTAGGTCTGTGGACTAAGGGAGACTTTCCTAATAAGCCCCTGACTTGGGGAAGTGCCCCAAGTGCTTGTATTGGATCTAGTACCCATTGGACGATCAGGCCTGCGTTCTCCAGGGCGCGCAGAGCCAGAAGTGAGTCCAGAGCCTTGGATGGTGGCAGCGGGACCCCAGGCTAGCGGGTGTGCTCCAGGGAAGGGGTCGGCCGGACGGGAGGCACCCTAAGGGAGGCACTCGGAGCCTGGAAGGTGGGCGGCGCAGGGAGGTGGGCGGCTCAACGCAGGAGCGCCCCCTACTGGCCCGCCACAGAGCCATCCCATTCAATGACAGCAGGGCTGGTAGCTGCCTGAACCCCGCTCCTGGGCAGCCTGCACTAGGGAGGATGCACTCATGGCATCATCCCACTCAAGGCCGGTATGGCCAAAACTGCCAGCAAGACGCACAGCTGGGGCTCAGCGACACAGCTCTGCTGAACCTAAAAGAAGTTGTAGCAGCAACTAAAACAGGCCCGGCTCTCAGCCCTGCCCGGAACATGCCAGCAAGACTGCCAGGCTCCAACCTTGGCCAGTTTGCTGCAGGTATTGATGCCCTTGCTCCACCCTACCCGCATGGCATCATCCCACTCAAAATGCAGAAAACAAAGTAGGGAAGGAGTGGGAGAGAACAGAGGTCTCAAGCCCTGAGACAGACTTTCTTTCCCTGTATCTGAGGCTTTTGCTTCACATTGCTTCAGTTTGCTTCATCAGTGAAGAGTGGGGATGACCCCTGCATGGGAAGCAGGTTTTTTGGGGGGCTCCCAAATCAATATTCAGGCTTCAGCAGCCCCAGCAAGAAGAAGAAGAGACCCAGCCCAGGTGGCCCTGGCCCTTAAACAGCTTTTCTGACCACATCACTTGGTCCCAACCAGAAGAAAGCATTATTTGAACACTGGGAATGTAGACTAATCATTTCAAAAAGGGGCAGCACAATACATACTGCACAGAGGAAACAAAACATACAGCACTAATAAAATACACAGCAAAATAAAACTAGAACACACTTGACCACACAGAATCCCAAGTGTGTGTGGGTATTACACACAACTTTGGTCACTGTGTGACTACACACTTTTTATTTTTTCAAAAATATTTATATATATATAGATATAGATATAGATATATATTAATCTATAATATATTTCTATTAATCTATAATACAGAATCTAATTTATTTCTACATATATAACACTGTACCTCTAACAACTTGTCATGTGACAATTGTGGTTCAGTTGACACAGCAAAAACACTCTTTAACAGTAAAACTATTTTAGTCCCATTACAATAAACCATAACACATTTTGCAATGCAAAATGGCTTGTACATTTGGTGTGGGTTACAGAGGAAATGTCTCTGAACACCCTGGAATTCACCCACAGTTCAGGCTTGGGGCAGGGTGAGCCCACGGCCCCTTGGGCACCAAGACCTGACCTCCAGGTCACAGCTCTTCCCCAGCCCTTCTGCTGACTCCAGCCCCAGGGAGCTGTAGACATTTTCCTTCAGGGGAGCAAGATCCCAGCAGCAACAACCCGTGGGACAGATAGCCACCCTCAGCCCTTGGCTGAGCAGTGCCCAGGGCACCAGGGCACAGATGCAACGATGGGGTCTCCTGCACCATGTCTGGGCCTTGACTGCAGGGTGCTCCAGTGTAGGGTGTCCACCTTTTGACAATGGAAAAGCAGGACACATGCCACCCTCTTTCCCTGCCCTGCAGGAGGCATGACAGGAGCAAAGCCGAGCAGATCCCATGGGGCAGGGGGAGGATGTAGGCTTCCTCCTGTGGGGTCTCACATCATCCCAAGGCCAAAGTGTCTCCTCATAGCCAGGGGTTCAGAGAGTCCTTCTGGGGGATGCATACATCATTGGAGTGGAGATCCCACAGGCCTCCTCTCTGCCTGGGGTTATATGGGTGAATCTGCCCCCTCTTCTTCCTTTGTGTGGTTGGACCCTAGTCCCATGTAGCATGGTCCTCACGTATAGCACAGCACAAGGGTCATGCACTCTGAGAGGTGGGACTGGAGTGCCCGAGAAGAGATGGACACTGAGGGCACTTGTCCATGTTATCAGGTATCTGTACCTAAAAATATTCCCTAGGTTTATTTCACTCTCACATGAGGATTGAGTTACGTCCCCATTAGGTAATGCCTTTAAGACTCCTAATTGGTTAATGTGCTATTACTAGTAAAAGACGCTAGAGGGCATGTCATAACAATTTTATCCTCCTGACCTGCTACTACTAAATTACAGCAGGGGGAAGTTTAGGAATATATTTTGTGATTGGTTTATTCCTTTTTTTATTCTTTTGCTCTCCTGCAGTGGGAGTGGGGCCCCTCCACCAATGGGGCTGGAGGGGGCAGGGCTGGGGCTGGGCCAGGTGGGAGTGCAGCACTTGAAGTCAGGTCTTTTTTGCCTTTCCCAACCACCAACATTTTGCCAAGTGACTGTTCGAAATTAAAAAACAAACAAGCAAAAAACCCCAACTTCTCTCAGAGCTAGACAATCTTTCTCCCTCACCCATGTAAACTGTCCCACGGGGTCCCTACAATGCTGGCTGCTTGGCCAGCTGCCCCCATGGGATCCCAAAATGCTTTGTTACCCCTCAGCAATGCTTTTCTGTACCCCAGACACCTGACAGTGGGCTGCGAATAGCACTGCACATTCTTTAATGAACTGGGAATTCGAGGGTCTCTGGAGTCCCCTCCAAGCCAGACTTTCATGTTTCCCTAACAGTTCCTCGAGTGATGGAAGGCAAAGGTAGGTACCTTGAAGGGTGCACCCTGCCCTGGCAGGTCACCGGACCATTAAAAAGCCTGGTCTATCTGCAGTCTTTTCTGCCTCCCCCTCCCATTTTGAAAGTGCCTGTTTCCAAGCTAGGCACTCTTGCTCCTTCACAGACTTTGGGGATTAATAGGGTCACCAACATTGCTGGGTGACAGGGAAGCTGCCCATGCCAGTGCTGTCCCTGCACCCTTTGCCACCCTTTGCCACCACACAACCTGTTGGGCTTTCCAACTGGGGTGAGCATCAGGGGCTTCACACCTCATCTGTCAGCTTGCTGGGGTGCTGGTTTTAGGGTGACCCCACTGGTCACCCAGGCAGTTCCCTCATTGCCAGGACAGTTCACACCAAACACAGTAGCAGACCATGGTACTGTCTCCTCACCTCTCCAGACATAGCTGTGTTGATCCAGGACTGACCCAAGTGTGCCCAGCTCTGGAGTGTAATGGCCACATACAACAGTGTATGGTGAGGGCTGTGATAAAATGTTATACGTGACCATTGCACCTAGCTCTGGGGTGTATCTCACCCTTCCCCATACCCACTACAGCAGGTCCACTACAAGAACTTGGGGCACTTCCCCAAGTCAGGGGCCAAAAAGGATAGTCTCCCTTAGTCCGCAGACCCAGGGGGCCTCCTGGGCATAATTAAACCCACCTCTCAATAAGTCTCCCACACTAGGTACAAAGGAGAACTTTATTGGTTACAGAGGGTAGGGTTAGACTAGGGTACAGGGTAGAGCAATATCAGAGAAATCCCATCGAGCAAACTCCTGTGGCTGGGGTAGCCTTTGATCTCACATCTGAGTTACTGCAAGCTATATATCTAGTTGGATCTCAGTTAGGTTACTCAAGTATCATCCAGAGGCTGTTGGAGATTTCCTCTGGAAGCAAGCCATTCCTTGATCATGAGTTTTGAGAGATAGGGCAAGTTTCAGACGGTGCAGCTCTTCTTTGCTCCTGGGTAACCCTCATGGCTGCTGCCCCCTCCTCCTGGCAGTCCTTAACTTATATAGCCCTTGTGACCTCATTTACCTGGTACAATGGAGGTCAGCACCTGTTGGCTGTCAGCTAACCATCACTAGTTGCCGGGCAGACTCTAACCTACCAAGAAGGAAGCCTCTCACCCAGGTATGTGATGCCAGTCACATAGCCAGAGGTAGCAGGTTCCCCCCCCCCCCCCCCCAGGAATGTATCCAGCTCAGGTTACCCAAAAAGATAAGGTAAATGTATGTATCCTCTGCTGGGCCCATCCTAATCATCATTGTCACATAGCAGAGGTTTTGGGGGAGAAACAAAGGTGGCTTTCTGCCACACACATATATTTAGTACAGCACAATGGCGGGCTGTGAGTCGGCAGCCTAGCAGTGTGTGTGGGAGTGGGGAGGTGCAGGGGGGAGAATAAATCTCCTTGGGGCTCAGTGTCACAGGTAGGTATTATGCCAATGCAAACTGACTGGGGGAACACCGGGGACACCCTGAAACTAGCACCCAAGCAGAGATTACAGACAAGGCGTGAAGCCCCTAGGGTGCAACACCCCTTGGCTAGCCCTGGCCAAAGCTAAGGGGTGGCAAAGCATGCATGGCCATGCAGGGACAGTGCTGTCAAAAAGGTGGAGGGGGAAAAACCAAAGGAACAGGCTTGTCAATGGTTTGGTGGCCAGCCCATGGGTGGATGCTTTCCAGAAAAACCCGGGCTGGATGCTAGGGGGACCTCAGGGACCAGGCAGACAAAGGTGGGGTCTTTCTGTGTGGAAACACGAATGACTGGCTTGCAAATGGTTTGGTAGCCATCCATGGCAAGGTGCATCCCTTGGGGTGTCTACCTCTGCCTTGCATCACTCAGGGAACTGTTGGGCTGGGCAGTGAAGCCCCAAATTCAAAGACCAAAATAAATTGTTGGCTCCTGGATGACGTGTCTTTGTATGCTTGCAGCAATCATCCTGGCCAGAGAAAGCCAGGCTGCATGACAGGGGGAACTTGGGACCCAGGGGAAAAGGTGGGGTGTTTCTTTTGTGGATATGTGAAAGGCTGGCTTGGCCAGCCTTCACCTGCAGCTTGGAGGGGAACTCAGGGACCCCTGAATTGGCAGACTGTTGAAGAGTGTGCAGTGCTGGAAGCAGTACACTGTCAGGGTCTGGGGTCCGGAAAAGAGTTGCTGAGGTGGCATCTGGGCAAGCAGCTGGCATTGTAGGGACCCCATACCTTGCCTCCCATGTCTTGGGGGACTGTGTGGGTGGCCAGGGGAGCAACAAGGTACAAGGAGGAGAGAAAAGCATGGTGTGGGGGGCTGGGAAGCCCAAGAGAAGCCCAAGACACCCACACTGGGTAAAGGAAAGACCCTGGGTTGTAAACCCCTTGGTACAGAGGGTGCAGGTTCGCAGACCCTTACAATAACTGTGGGAACACGTAATCTCAGGCTGCGTGGGGGAACCAGGAAGGGACCCTTTAGTTGGTATCACAAGCGTGGGTGTTAATGGTGATAGCACTGTGGGGCCTTCTCATGAAATATTCCATGTACCTTTCATGCCTTTGGCTCAGGCCATTTCTCACCTCAGAGGACTTTAATGAATGGTCACTGATGACCGGCCATTACCCATTGAGAAAGGCAGGGGAGCACACCCTACATAAATTACCATAAAGCACACATACTAACAGCATAAAACACCAAAACTAAACAAACACCAGCCAAGCCACAGAACCAAAGATCTATTCCATGGCTTTCAACACAGTTAGGAGGGCAGGGTGGACAATTTGGCCAAACTGCCCCCAAAGCCTCATTCGCCCAAGCCACCTCATGAACAAAATGCATCACCACTGCCTCAGGCATGGGCACCCATTCCTCCACCCATACCCACTCAAAGAGTGCTAGCGCTAATGCCACCGACAGTGGTTCTAGTCCATAATACCACTGTGTACATGGTCCCACACCCCATGTCCCCACCTCTTCCCAGCACTGCACCAGATGTAATCCTCCAACCACCAGCCGGTGTTTCAGGACAGACCGAGAGTCAGAGAGCCGGACACTGGTAAGTTTCCTGATTGTGCAGTACTTTTCAAGTCTTAAAACCCACTGATTTTTAGTTGAGATTTGGGAATGGGCTAACTGCTGAATGTCATTTCCCCTCCCAGCTATTCCTCGCCCATCAACATGCAATGCGACAACCCAGGCCGAAGAACAATACTGTCAATCAGGACAGTGACTGATTAGATTCATAGATTCATAGATTCATAGATTCATAGATGTCAGGGTGGGAAGGGACCTCAATAGATCATCGAGTCTGACCCCCTGCATAAGCAGGAAAGAGTGCTGGGTCTAGATGACCCCAGCTAGATGCCTATCTAACCTCCTCTTGAAGACCCCCAGGGTAGGGGACAGCACCACCTCCCTTGGGAGCCCGTTCCAGACCTTGGCCACTCGAACTGTGAAGAAGTTCCTCCTAATGTCCAATCTAAATCTGCTCTCTACTAGCTTGTGGCCATTGTTTCTTGTAACCCCCGGGGGCGGCTCAGTGAATAAAACCTCACCAATTCCCTTCTGTGCCCCCGTGATGAACTTATAGGTAGCCACAAGGTCACCTCTCAACCTTCTCTTGCGGAGGCTGAAGAGGTCCAGGTGTCCCAGCCTCTCCTCGTAGGGCTTGGACTGCAAGCCCTTAACCATACAAGTGGCCCTTCTCTGGACCCTCTCCAGGTTATCCACAACCCTCTTGAAGTGCGGTGCCCACAATTGCACACAGTACTCCAACTGCGGTCTGACCAGCTCCCGATAGAGGGGAAGTATTGTTACGCCTCAGCTCTGTATTCTTGGGCAACCCTGGCACAGGATGCATTCTGTCTGACTCACAAAGGACTCACCCCCCCCCACCTAAACAAAACTGATTAAGATGCAGCGAGAGACGCACCTAAGAACCTCACCAGATAAGGGTGATAAGAGTGAAACAACTGCCCTAGGTCCCATTTGCATCCGAGATGGAACCAGATGACCATTCATTTACATGAGAGATGGAGAACAGAAAGCCTGAAGCAGAGACTGCAGTGAATTCTGGGACCAGAGAAGCAGGAGAGCGCTGCATGATGGGGAATCTGTGCTTCCAATGTTAATCAACCCATGTTCACACACACCCAGCTCAGCATTTATCAGACCAGTTCTAATCTGGATTTAATAAGGACTTCCCCACCCCCCCCCCAGACACACACACACAGCTTTAAGTTTAATAGGCATCTCGGGCCGTACATTCCCCGGTCCCCCTATGGGAGGTCTATTTAAACTTGATTGACTAAAACTCGGTTGCCGGGTTAGGGAATGCTGAGGCAAGAGACCGAGTCAGAGGGGGTTTGGACAACATTTGAACAATGGTTAAGGGTTCATCACAGCATCCAGCCTGCTGGAGCCCTAATCCCAGGTGTTGTCATATCTTTCCTGAGACGACTGGTGGGAGTCCTCTCCACAAAAGGTTATGAACACCCCAGTAATTGCTTTAAGTCTGTTAAAAGACTATAGTAAGATCTGGAAAAGTCATGCTAAGCTGAGGCTTGTGCACAACAAGTAAAAATCCAAAATCCTGATGCTGCAAGCTATCTATTGTTCCTGAAGAATCCATGAGATATCCCATCAGTATATCTGCCATCCATAGGAATTTCAAGCTGGCTCCCAAGTATTTGGGTTACTCCCTAATCTTAAGTGTTTCCTGATTATCAATCAGTTTCCTGAGATGGTCCAAACCAGATAACCCCTTGTCAATAGAAAATACAATGATTTACACTACTGAGGGTGCTTCAAAGCAGCTGAACTGAGGGTATAAAAATCTGGATTGTGCTATGGACTGTGCCTGTCAGCTTTGCAGCCTGGGTACCGTGGACTAGGTGAGATCCCAGCGTTCTCTCTCGTCTGTCTAGGCATAAACTTCTGAACCTGCACTGTATTAGTTAAGCTTGAGCTAAGTTTCCCCAAATACTTAGTGAAACCAGAATATTATTGTCATTGTTTGTGTTTGTTTTTTTTTTTGCATGGCTATTACTACCAGTACTATTATATATTTCATATGCTTAGCAATAAATAACTTTTATAGGCAAACTGGTAGTAATTGGGTATATTTTTCCTTCTCTGCTTCTTTTTCCTCCTGTGCTCTGCAGCAATGCTTCTTTTACCTATGCTAAAGATCCCTGTGAAGCCCAAATTATTGTGGGGTCTGCTCATCAAGAGGCTAAAGATTGGGACGTGCTGAGTTTAAAACATGTAAGGGGATCAGCTTGTACAGGCTGATTGACCCAGTTTGACTCAGACGTGCCCTTATGAACTGAATGCTGGCCCATGAGGGTGTCAGCTGGACACCCAGCCGGATTCAGAGGGATTCTGTTCACCCGTGTGCTTGTGTCTGACTGCATTTTATTGTTGCTTTTATGAACTGATTCTTGGCATATGAGGGTGTCAGCCTGTCCATGCTGATCAGCCCGGCGAGATCAGGCGTGCCACGTTAATTTGTGTGTGTTTGTGTGTATGACTGATTTGGTGACTGGAGGAACCCAGTCCCATTGAGATTGAGTCCTGCAAGATAGCTCCACTGGGGGTGAGGGCTTGCAGAAGGGAGAAATACAGCTCCGTATAGTAACACAAGCAGCACATTGACAGAATCACCAAGACCCTAGAAACTATCCGTAATAAATGAGCACACCCCAAAGTAATGGGCAAATTTGGTAACAGTATCACCTCTTTGGATCTATTTGTCATGCATCTGCTGATGCACGATAAAGTGCCATTAGCTTTTCTGATGGCTTTGTCACACTGACGACTCATGTTCATCTTGGAGTCCACTAGGACTAGGTAGGTAGGTATTTAATACTGAAAAAGTTGTGGATATATAAATTATGCAATTATGGTGGGTGAGAAGAAAGCAAAATCCCTTCAATTCTTCCTTTCTTTCACAGAAAGCAGCAGAACAGTTATACTCAGGAGGCATCATAACAGTTCCCAATTTGTATTTTTGACAGAAGTGAAAATGATGATCTATAGTTATTCCATAAGTGACTATTGTTTTGTGCTTAATAATTTAATGACCATCATTGTTTGTCTCTTGTCTTGTTTCTTTGTTGGTTGTCACTTCAAATTCTGTAAATAAAGGTGTTGGTACTATACAGCACAGTTGTGTGTGTGCTGCAAAAAAACCTGTTGGTGCTGGTTCAATGGTGTGTTTCAAGACAGGATTGCAAGATATGCTGGCTGTGGAGGGTGACATAGGTGGGGAGGGTGACTTGGATGGACTACTGTTTTGTATGTTTACAAAGGACTGAGGCCAGACAAGAATTGCAGACAAGAGCTTCTGGCCAGGGCTGAGAAGCAGTTTGGGGAGAGGGAATGAGGACTTTTTCTCCTGTTGGGACCTTGGTGGTCACCTGAGTGGGCACCCCCTAAAGTCCTGCCAGTGCCCCAGTGGTGTGCTTGTCCCAACAGTGCCATGAAGTAGTGAGCAGGTGGGGCAAACAAAGTAATTAGCTGTGAAAATGGGGAAGGATGGGGAAAGAGGAGAGAGAGTGGAAGGGGAAAGAGAGAATGAAGGAGAGAAAGAATGAATGAAGGAAAGCACAGATAAGAAAGGAAGGAAAATGAACACAGAAAAAAAGAATTAATAAGGCGAAGAGAAAAGAAGGGAAGTGAGAGAGGATAAGTCCCTGAGAGGAGCGGGGAAGGGGCTGGAGACAGCAGGAAGCCCAGGTTGGGACCCACTTAGCAAGTAGCAAGTGCCAGGCCCCATAGCCCTGTCCCTGTCCTTTCCCCCAAGCAGTGCAAGCACCTAGGCTTGAATAAAGATGAGACAGAGTAGACCAGGTCAGCCAGGTAAACCACCAGGTTGATGACAGTAAGCACAGTGATGGCCAATGACTTGTCCCTGGTGCAGAAGTTGTGACCTTGGCAGTATCTGGGCCTGCTGTCAAAGTTGTAGAGGGGCCAGAGGATGGTGGCAGTGGAGTAGAGGAGCACAGCCAGGAGCGTGCATCCTCTCAGGATCTTGTTGGAGGCACAAGGCAGCCAGCCAGTGCACTCCCTGACGCACAGCACAAAGATAACCAGCGAAAGGATGAAGCAAAAACAGTACACGGCCAGGCACCACTTCAAGGCCTCATGCCGATCATAAACAATTGGGTTGCTGATGAAGACAAAGATGATGCAGGCAATGAAGGTCTCCACCACCTTGAGCATCCCAGGCATGGTGGCCATGTAGCCAGTAACCTTGCCCGGTGTGGTGTGGATCATGGTGACCTCCACGGAGTAGGCAATGCAGGCGAGGCACGAGAAGAAAGTGGCAGCAATATGGTAGTCCTGCTCCCAGCAGTACTGTTGGTCTTTGATGTTGGTGAAAGGATAGATGACAGAGGCCGAGAGGGTGAAGAGGGCAGCATACATGGCGAAGGTGATGTGGAAGTTCTTCCAGGAGATGGGCATGCGGTGCTGGAGCCCCACAGACTCCACCAGAAGCACCACAAGTGTCACGGCAAAGCAGAAGCACCAGGAAAACATACACCACTTGCTGGTGCCAGCCCACGAGTCCCCACGGCTGGCCACCAGGCTGAAGGTGACACAGGTGAAGAGGGCCTCCAGCTGGCGCACGATGCCCATTGGACATGTCAGTGCCTGGGTGTTTCCCACTGAGCTGGAGCCCTGCACCGGCATGGCTGGTTCACCTGGGGGGCAGATGGGAGGAGTGAGGTGGGCACAGGACAGGGGATGCATGGGGAACATGTGCAAGTGGGCTGTGAAGGGCTTAGTCACAGGCACATGCATGCATGGAGCAGGGTTTACAAACACACACACACACACAACTGGGGGACAAACAGGCTTAGAGGGTAGTGGGACACATGCACATAGGGGGCATGCACAGGGTAGAAGGCAGTGGGATACACACACATACACACAGCAGGGAGTAGCACCATTGCACACACAGCTGGGTGCTGGTTCTCACTCACCCCGAGCCCCACTCCCACCCACCACACTGTTTCCCTGCCCCAGGCCTGGCTGGGGAGAGGGAGATGTACAGAATCCGCCTCCCCTGACCCCAGGCCCAGTGAAGAGGCACACAAATTTTGAGACCCAGGCATCCTGTTGTACTACCAGGCTGCCTAGCCAGAGAGTATGCATGTGTGCATACTGGGGTGGTGGTTATAACCACACAGCATATGGGGTGTATCTGTGCTTTACAGGTCAGACTCCGCTGCCTTCCCAGAGCTGGGAGAGAGCCCAGGTATCCAGGCTTTCAGCCCCATAATTTTAACCCCCCAGACTGCACTTATCCCCAAAGTGGGAAGAGAACCCAGGAGTCCTAGCTCCCAGGCTCCATCTTACCCACCCACCCACCCAGCACACTTTCTGCACTGGCTTGAGGCAGTGGGTCCTAGTGGTGTCAGGCAGAGGGACAGAGGAGGTTTTGGAGGAGAGCTGGTCTGCATTGTTGCCCCTATAAGGGCAGACAGAAAATCCTCCCCCTCCAGATGTTGTTCTGGGACCAGCCCTGGGCTTCCCCCATCCTTGTGGGAGGACCAGAGCACAGAGCCTCCCTATTCTGGGAGTTTTCTGTTCACCACGCCTGGCTCTGGTCCAGCTTGGCTTGAGGGAGATCATAGTTTCATAGTTTCATAGTTTTTAGGGTCAGAAGGGACCTGAATAGATGAAGGGACCTGAATAGTTCAAGTCTGACACCATGCCCTGGGCAGGAATGAGTGCTGGGATCATAATACCCCATCCAGATATCTATCCAACCTACTCTTGAAGACCCCCAAGGCAGGAGAAAGCACCACCTCCCTCGAGAGTCCATTCCAGAGCCTCTCCTCGTAGGGCCTGCCCTGCTCCCCCTTGATCATATGAGTGGCCCTCCCCTGAACACTCTCCATGTTGTCCACATCCCTCCTGAAGTGCGGAGCCCAGAACTGGATGCAGTACTCCAACTGCGGCCTGACCAGTGCAGCATAGAGGGGGAGGATCACCTCCTTGGACCTGCTCATGATGCATCTGTGGATGCACGACAAGGTGCAGTTAGCCTTACTGACCGCTTTCTCACATTGTCGGCCCATGTTCATCCTGGAGTTGCAATGACTCCAGATTCCTTTCTGCCGCTGTGTTGACAAGAAGTGTGTTCCCAGCCTATAGGCGTGTTGCTGGTTCCATCTCCCTAGATGCAGCACCTTGCACTTGTCTGCGTTGAACTCCATCCTATTCTCATCCGCCCACCTCTGTAACCTGTCTGGATCTAGCTGAATTCCATCCCTCTCCTCCAGTGTGCCCACCTTGTCCCACAACCTGGTGTCATCAGTGAATTTGGACAGCGTGCTTTCCATGCCCACCTCCAAGTCACTGATAAAGATGTTGAATAGCACAGGCCTGAGGACCGAGTCCTGGGGGACCCCACTGCCCATGTTCCTCCAGGCTGAAAATGACCATCCAACACCACTCTCTGGGTGTGACCATCCAGCTAATTTGCCACCCATCTGACTGTGTAGGCAACAATGCCACAGTTGCCTAGGGGTTTTTTTAAATGAGAATGGGGTGAAAAACAGTTTCAAAGGCCTTCTTGAAGTCCAGGTAGATGACATCCACCTCAACACCCACATGCAAGGACTTTGTAACCTGGTTGTAAAAAGAAACAAGGTTAGTCAGGCAGGACCTGCCCGCAATGAACCCATGTTGGTTGCCCCTGAGCATTACCTCCCTTGCTGGGCCCCCACAGATGTGCTCCTTGATAATTTTATCAAAGGTCTTCCCAAGGACCAAGGTCAGACTAACTGGCCTATAGTTACCCGGGTCCTCCTTTCTCCCTTTCTTGTAAATGAGGACCACATTGCCCCTTTTCCAGTCCTCTGGGACCTGGCCAGAGCACCATGAGTGCTCATACAATTGTGCCAGTGGCCCTGCTATGACCGCCACCAATTCCCTCAGTACCCTCAGGTGAAGAGCAGCTGGACCTGCTGATTTATACACAGCCAGCCCCTCCAAAAGTTCCCTAACTAGATCATTCCTGACCCTAAGCATACAAGGGAGGCATTTCTTCAAGCCAGACTTGAACCAGCTACCTAATGATAGCTTGCCCAATGCCCTACCAGCTGAGCTATCATATCACATGCCTTCAAAACACAGCTACATGCGTACACACATATACACAGAGCTCAAGAAAAGACACCCACCCTGCAGACAGGTAGGCTCACGCCAGCCCCACAGACACATCCAGGGACCCCATATACACCCACACCAGCCCTACAGACAGACACACACACCCCAGGCAGGCAACACCTGAGTACACAGATGCATCAGCCAAGACACAAACACACGTAAAAACACACATTCCCCTGGCAGAGACCCGTGCAGAACCCAGGTGTCCTGCTAATCTGATGTGAGGGAAAGGATTGCAAGGGGGCAGGTCAAGGCCCCTGCGGTGAGGGAGGGAGTGGGGCTGGGCACGGGCAGGAGCTGCACAGCCAGGGTGAAGCGTGGAATGGAGCCACGAGCAGCTCGTCTGGGAAGCACACGGGGCAGGAGCTCCCACCACTGCATGCAGCCCAGGAGGGCACGAGGACTGTGTTCCCCCAGATTTGTCTTGAGGGCAAGGGCAGGCTGGTCCCAGCAGGAGCACTGGCATATCCCCATCCCAAGTCTCAACCTGGACTGCAGGGAAGGTGGAAGCATCACACACAGGAAGCTGGTGTCTATGAATGAGTGCATGAGTGTGTCTGAACACATGAGTGTGCAAGGTGCCTCCAGCCCTGCCTGCATGCAGACACACACAGCGCAGCACCACTCTGCATCTGGCACCCAGCACCTCTGAAGGCAGCAAAGAAAACCCTGACTCCTGCAGCCACCGGGGAAGGGGGAACACTCCTTCCTGGCCCGTGTGGCCACCAGCAAAGCCCCAGAGCTTGGGGCAGACACACACCCTGCTCTGCCCTGCAGCCTGGGCACAGCAAGCAAAGTCCACCCCTCAGCCCTGGGGCAGGACAGCCCCTCCATCCCCTGCCCCCTTCATCATCTGATCTTGGCCCCTGCAGTCCTGTTGCATACCCAAGCCAGCTGTGCACCCCTGGGAGCTCTCTGCATCCCTTCTGGGGAGCCCCGGGCAGGGTAGGAATTGCCCTTGCACTCACCTCTGTGCTCCTGGGCCCCATGTCTGACCAATTCTTGGCCCAGCTGGAGGGTGTTGTAGGTTCCTTCGGCTGATCCCTTGCCCAGCTGGAGGGTGTCGTAGGTTCTGTCCGCCTCACCCGGGGCTGAGGGGATGCAGACACAGGGGCTGGTCAGGGTGTGGGGCTGGAGCAAGACCAGGTAACTTCTGGCTTCTATCTAACCCCTGTGACTGAGGGGTCATGCTCTATCCTAGGGGGGCCTTGGAAAACTGCAGCTCAGCATAAATCATGCTCTCACCCATCCCAGCTGCGGGGCTTCTGGAGCGGATCCCGTGCCTTTGGGGCTGGCACCGCACATCCCAGCAGCAGGGAAGCATCAGCCAGAAGCAGAAGTGTCCTTGACCACAGATCAGGGTGGCCAAGGAATGACAGATGTGGGGCCACAGCCCTGCCCTTAATGCCACAGACAGGTCTGGTGAGGGTGGACAGAGATATGGTGAGGCCAAGAGCATCTGGGAGATCAAGACGGCAAGAGCCTCCAATGACTTCAGCCACAGGGAGTTCCAGCCGGCTTGGCTCTGATGGGCTTTGCTTCCCTGGGGAGCAAGATCCCAGCAGCAGCAGCAAAGCATGGGGCAGGCAGCTGCCCTCAGCCCTTGGCTGAGCAGGGCCCAGGTCAGCAGGGCACAGGCTGCAATTAGAGGGTCTCCTGGGCTGTCAGGTGATGATGTTACTTGTTCTGAAGAGTACAGGAGGCTGCCCTGGTCTTACTGAAGTGACCACCATATTTGTGGTCAAGGCTCTAGGGAGCCAATCGCATGGCTCCATTCCACCCCTACACCACGCCCAACCTTTGCAGATGGCATCCTCACCGATGTTCTACCATTGCATATCAACTCCTCGCCATCCCTCAGCCCAACTTCAGGACCTCAGACCTCTCGATCGCTCCATGCAGCCTCTTCCTGGGGTGCCAGACTCCATGGTCTCTCACCCAGCCCCTCTCTTGGCCCTCACACCCTTGGTCTCAGACAAAATCCTCCTGGGTTACCAGGCCCCTGGGTCTTTCTCTCCGCCACTCTCTGGGCTGCTAGGCTTCTAGGGTTACAATATTGCCTGGTCTAAAAAAGAGGGCACCTGTCATTGTGCGGGGAGGGAGGGTGGGACAGAAGGGGGAATATGATGGTGGGGGAGGCAGTGATATCTGTCGCTCCTCACTGACAAGCCACAACCCCTACACCCAGCCCTGCTACTACCCCTCACTCCAGACACACTGACCACAGTCCTGCCAGTGCCCCTCACTCCCAAGCAGCAGTATCTTGCCCCCCACTCCTTGCTGGTATCCTTCACTCCCTACCCGCAGCCCCCTGGCGCTGCCAGTGCCCTGCACACCCAACCCACAGTCGCCCGTCCCATCCCCCATGCCCCTCACCCCTGGTTCGCAGCCACCTGACCCCCTCCCAGCCCTGGAGGTGCCCTTCACTCCCGACCTGCAGCCCCCTGCCCCCTAGCCTTGCTGGTGCTCCTCACTCCCAACCCGCAGCCCATGCCTCCACCAGCCCTGCCAGTGCCCCTCATTCCTGACACGCAGCCCCTGCCCCTCCAAGCCCTGCTACTGACCCTCACTCCCAACCCCCAGCCCCTGCCCCCCAGCCCTGTCAGTGCCTCTCACTCCCAACCTGCAGCCCCTGCCCCGCCAGCCCTATTGCCCAAGCAGCTCCTGCATTGCATATGCACATGCCCACACACACTCTGTTTCTCTCTCTCCCTCTTTTACCTAGGAGCTTGCCAGAGCCCTGTGAAGGGAGCACGTGACCCCCAACAACCAATCACTTTGCCCGCTGATCCCAGCCCCAAGCAGCCAGACAGGGAGAACAGAAAACCAAAATATTTCCTCTTATTTTAACAACCTGTCCAGACACAGCACAGGAGTCCAAAAAAGAGGACATCTTTGGGAAAACCCAGACATAAGTTAACCCTACCTTTGGCCTCTCATCCTGGAGTCTTCTCTCATCCTGGACCCATTTTCCCACCTACTCTTTGGTCCCGTCCTATTCCCAGCTAGTCACTGGGCTGCTTCTACTCTCAGCCCCTCACTGAGCTGCTGGACCCTTCTAGTCCCAATACTCTATTCATGACATCTGCTGGGTCATTGGACCAGCTTGCTCCCACTGTACTGGTCCTGGCCCCTGTGGCAGAAATGCCACCGTCGGTGCCCCTCTCCAGAGACCTGTCTCTGCCAGCCTGAGAGGCTTGTGTTGAATCCCTCAGGGTGGGGATCTCCCTCCCTTGTCTACATGACAAAAGCCTGGGGCCTAGGAGGTGGATGCTCTGGTCACCTGGGCAGGGGGGAAAAGCCTGGCCCTGCGCACGGGCCCAAGTAGCCAGGGATGCTTGGGAGATTGGTTGGCTTGTGGCCAGTATTGGCAGCTTTGATTGGACCGGGCTGCTGAGGTCAGAGAGGTTTTAAAAAGGCCCGGGCCAGGAAGAAGGGGAGCCATTAGCCAGGTGGTCATCCAGGTGAATCTGAACCTGGCTCTCTCCTCATCACCGCATGCTCCAAGAGTGCCCTGCCTCCAGAGGAAACTCCAACCACCTCTGGACGATGCGTGTGAAAGATATTTAGCTTCAGTAACTCAGATGCGTGTTTAAACGGCTACCTCAGCCATTCTTGTTTGCTCTATGGGATTCCTCTGATATTTCTATGATATTGCTCTACCTTTTACCCTGTTTCCGCCCTACCCCCTGTAATCAATAAAGTTCTCCGTTGTGACCGGTGTGGGAGACTTATTGAGGGGTGGGTCTAAATTATGCCCAGGAGGCCCCTTAGGTCTGCGGACTAAGGGAGGCTTCCTTAATCAGCCCCTGACTTGGAAAAGTGCCCCAAGTGCCTGTATTGGGTCTAGGACCCATTGGATGATCAGGCCTGCATTCTCCAAGGTGCGCAGAGCCAGAATTGGGTCCAGAGCCTTGGATGGTGGCAGTGGGAAACCCAGGCTAGCGGGTGTGCTCCAGGGAAGGGGTCAGCCAGAAGGGAGGCACCCCAGGGAGGCACTCGGAGCCTGGAAGGTGGTCAGGTGCAGGGAGATGGGCGGCTCAACACAGGAGTGCCCCCTACTGGCCTGCCACAGCCCCTCACTGGGACACTGGAACTTCTGGTCTCATCCTTTCCTGGTCTTGCTGAAACTCTGGACCCACTTTGTCCTGGTCCTCTTAGCCCCTGTCTGGGCTTTCACATAGTCTTAATCCTCCCTTCCCTGCCTCTCTGGGCCTCTGGATCCATGTGATCCTGGTTTTCCTTGGCCCCTTCCTGGGCCCCTAGACACCCTTGGTCCTGGTATACCTCAGGCTGCCTGACCTCTTAAAGAAGCAGGCACACCAAGTGCCCTGCAAGAATCTGGACTCTTTTGTCTTTAGGATAGACCTGAGGCTCTGGCTGCTATATCTCCAAGCTGCAGGAAAGGCCCTTCAGGCCCAAAAGCTCCTCTGGTCTGTCTCCCAAAATGTACTCAGTACACAACAAAAGATCACTACACCAAGCCCCTTCCCCAACAGCATCTGACGGGTCTGCATAAACTCAGATCAGCAGGGCCTCAGGAATTGGACCCCAAGGCACCTAAGGGCAGGGCAGAGGGGACCTCAGGACCCTTAGCAATGACACTGAACAAGTGGTGGGACACAGGTCAGGTTTCAGAGGATGGGAGAAGGGCAATATCCCCCCCCCCCCCCGGAAAAGACAAGAGGGAACCTGGGGAATTAGAAACCCATCAACCTCTCCTCAATCCCCAGGAAGTTAGCAGAGCAGACACTAAGGCAGGCCATTTACAAGGATGTATAAGAGAAAAGGCTGGGAGATCACTGGAAATGGTAGAGGATGCCCTTACAATCACCTCTGCACTGCTTGGCCCTGTACCCAGCTGGCAACAGGCCAGTATGGCTCAGCTGGAAGATCTCGTAGGTGCTGTCAGCCGTGTGCGGGCCTGCCTGGGGTGCACACAAAGGGGCATGTCAAGGTATGGGGTTGGGATGGGATTGGATGGGAAAGAGGTGCTAGATCCTACCTTCCCCCTGCTCCCGGGGGGTCACACTATGTCCTGGGGAGGCCTTGAAGAATCTCATGGCCTCAGAGATCCCGGTGGCAGGACACAGAGCAGCTCACCGTGAAGGCAGTTCTGCGATGCAGGGCTGCTGGAGTGAGCAGAAACACTGCGGCATCACCTACAAGCAGAAGTGGTCTTGACCACAGGCAGAGGACGTGAAACTCAGCCGGATGCACGGCCACAGCCCTGCCATTGGCTGCAACAACCATGGCCTCACCTTCTCATGCATGGCCAGGCCTGGTGGGGGCTGGGTGGGCGGGGGAGGCAAGAGCATCCAGGGGGCCGTGCTGGGTCAGCTCAAGCCTGGGAAGCTGCAGGCAGGGCTGGGGCTGCCCCAGACATGGGAGAGTAGGGGATGGAAGAACCATCTCAGAGCCACCTCGAAGCTGTCCCCAGTTCTGGCGGGGGGTAGAGGGATCCCATAGTACCTTTATCACCAAGACCTGAGCTCAAAGCACAGCTCTTCTTCCACCCTTATGTTGACTCCAACCCGAGGGAGCTCCAGCCAGCTCAGTTCTCATGATTTTTGTCTTTCCAGGGAGTGAGATCCCAGCAGCAGCAAAACATGGGGCTGGCAGCTGTCTTCACCCCATGATTGAGCAGGGTCCAGGTCATCAGGGCACAGGCTGCAATGCCAGGGTTTCCTGAGCCATGTTGGGGCTCCGGGGCTCCCTAGTTGAATGGGAGGGAGTGTAAAAGACCCTTTGAAGGCAGGACCTGACCCAATTACTGCTCATGCATGCCTAGGCACAGGGCAGCCTCCCCCAGACAGGCCCCTCCACCACCCACACCCGGAGCATGGGTCTGTGTATGCAGTCACCAGAGACCATCACAGTTTCTGTAGCAGGGCTGGATCATCGCTGTCACCATGATAGTCCAGGAAATGCATAATATTTCTTGGCCCAGGAAGGGCTCAAGATCTCCCACGGCCTGTGGTTTATCTGCTCTCT
Organism: Alligator mississippiensis; assembly: GCF_030867095.1. Classification (NCBI taxonomy): domain Eukaryota; kingdom Metazoa; phylum Chordata; order Crocodylia; family Alligatoridae; genus Alligator; species Alligator mississippiensis. The sequence goes on from NC_081826.1 coordinate 302,422,940, forward strand.
GCTTTATTGGGTGCTGAGCTGGGGATGCCATGGCTTATTCTCCAACCCAGAGGAAGGGCACTCTATGCACCACAACTCGTCTCCCCTATTCCCCAGCTAGTTGGGTTGTCCAGCCCCAGAGCTCACCCAAACCCTTTCCTAGGGAGCTGGATGGGTCTGAATGCACGCAGCGCAGCAGGGCCTCAGGAGCTTCTCCCCATAGGACTGAGGAGGAGGCTCACATCTGTCTCTCAGACTAGAGGAACTGCATGTGTGAGCCAGCAACTGCTGACTGGCACCCTGGAACTGGAACTTGAGGGCACGAACCTGACTAATCAGGGCATTTGTTGATACAAAGTGAACCTTTCTAGAGGGGTGAGTAAGTATACTAGCTCTGTATGGTAATAGTATAGGGTTGTAAGTGCTGTGCAGGCCTCTGCAGTCCTGTTGCATAACCAAGCAATCTCTGTGCCCCTGCGAGCTCTCTGCACCCCTGCTGTAGAGCCCTGGGCAGGGCAGGGTATTCCTCACACTCACCTCTGTGCTGCTGAGCTCTGTGTCTGCTGACACTTGGCCACCAGTCTCAGCTGGAAGGTCTTATAGATGCTGTCAGGCTCACCCAGGGAGGTGGGGGTGCAGACACAGGGCCTTGTTAGAGTCTGGGGCAATACTGGGTGTCACTGGGGTACTGGTCCCTACCTGCCCCTTGCACCCAGTGGGTCGTGCTCTGCCTCGGGGTGGAGCTTGCTTGGAGAACCATAAGGCCTTATTCATCCCGGCAGTGGGGCATGGAGAGGCTCACGGTGCAAGCAGCTCTGCCACGTGGGGCTGCTGGAGTGACCACAGGAAGTGCTGTGGCATCTCCCAGAAGTAGACGTGGCCTTGACCACAGGCAGGGGTGGACAAGCATGGCTGGATGTGGGCCAGGGCCCTGCCATTGACTCTGGCAGCCATGGCCCTGCTCTCTCCAGCGCAGACAGGCCTGGCGGGGGCTGGCTGTGGAGGTGAGGGGCCAACAGCATCCGGGGGACTCTGCTAGGTCAGCCCAGGAAGCTGCAGGCAGGGCTGGGGCTGCCCCAGGAATGAGGGGGCAGGGGATGGAGGTGTAACCTTTCTGTGGGGCCCCAGTTGACAGCAACAATGCACAGGTTCAAATCTTGGATACCTGATATGTATCTACCATGTCTCGACCCCCACCCAGAAATCTGGGGCCACTGAATTTGTCAGGGGGTCCCCCATAAACAAACCCTGTCCCCCAAGCAGTGTGTACACAGAGGACAGGTTTATTATAGAAAACAAAGTTAAACACCAAATGCAATTTTAAATACTCCCAGCTTCCAGGTGTAGTCTATAGGCTGCACCCTCTTGGGGAGGCTTCCCCCATGCCCAGACCCCCTCAAAGGGTAGTTCTGGAGGCCTGCACTCCTCTACCTGCCCTATAGCAATGGGCTAGATGGGGGGCTTTAACAGGGTGCCCTCCCCAGGGGCATTTTAGCGGCCTATGAGGAGCACCCTTGAAGTCCCTTAATGCTCCACGTCTATCTGTCATTTTGTATCCCACCTTTACTTGACTGCCACATCTTGCTATAACTATTATTTAGATGTTCTTACAAGTGGGAGACTGCCTATTGTACTTTTATGGTGGGGCTCTCAGCCATCATGGGCCTTGCCCCCGGTCTTTTTCTAGCTAGGCCTACCAGCCTAAACCCACCAGGTAGGGGTTAACTCACAGGCTCTAGCTCCTTAATCCTCTCTGGGGCCATGACCCTCCTTTTGCTTTCACTATGGAGCCAGGCCTTCTGGCCCGCTTTCACCCTGCACCCCCTGGATGTCAAGTTGTTGGGTCTTCTGCCTCCTCAGGCTTGGCCCTTTCGTATAGCTCAGGCTACTAGCCAAGATTCCCCCGCTGAGATCTGGCTTTAAAGGCCTGCAGCCAGCTTTGGACTACTGGCCCTATACAGCTGCACCCACTAGTGCACTAGGCCCTTTGACCTTTTATGACTGCACCCCGAGGTGCTAATGAGGCCTCCTCCTCAGTTAATATTCACCACAGGTGCAATCCCCTTCCCAGTTGTGTTAATTAAGTAATTAACTGTGCCCTGTCCCTGACCTGACTGGGAACAGGGCTGTCTTTGCCCTATTACAATCATCTTTTGCATATCTAAGTTGCTGTCAACATAAAATTGTTTAATTGCTGCTACAACAGCAAAGCTATCACAAGCTGTCAGCTTCAAAATTCCAGCAAACCCGATCTGATGAGTGAAATCGTCCAGAGTTGGGAATTTTGCATACAGAATTAACATTTTGCTAACAGAGATATCTGTGCTGTCAGCAACTATCAAAGTGTGGAATGGCAATGAATGCATTGCATTCAGTACTTCCTGATGAATTACAGAATTTATGCAGTCAATAAATTCAAATGCATAATTCTTCCTTCTCCAGCTTTCAGGAATTTTAACGTATTTGCCAATGTGACTGTGGATTTTCTGCACTGAAAGTATTGATAAGTTTAACTTCACTGCAAGCACATTATCAATTAAGATTTTGACTTTGTCAGCATTTGATCGCTTCCTGTCAGATAGTTCTATCATACTTTTCCCATGTCTCGTGTGTTTCAGAAAATAAACTTTTCAGGATTCCTCTCCTTTGGCTTAGTAGTTTCATCACAGAATCTGTGTGAATCTTGTGTGTCAAATGGTATTTCAAATAGTCTAATTTCCAGTCACCCCATTTTTTTCCAGTTGTCCATTCACAATTGGCACCTGCATGCACGCAGATGGTACACAGGACATTCCAGCTTTCATGATACTGCAAAATTTCTCCAAGACATATGTGCTGCTGACCAGACACATGTGGCATGTCAGTTTGGAACATCTCCTTCAACCAGCCTTCTTTGAATCTTGAGCAGTTCCTCTTAGCTGGTCCACTGCATTCACTGTCTTCACACTCAGGCTTCGACACTGTAAAATTAATATAAAGATGATTCTTGCTGCAGGGAAGATATTGGCCTTCCTAGAATAATACAAAAAGCAGTTACAGCTAACATACCCGAAGGTACAAAATCCATTGCATGAGTCTGGAGTATGCTAAGCCTATTAGACTAGAATCCCCATTTAATGGATCCTCATGCAATGGATTTTGCAGTAATCCAACATAATTTGCCCAAAGCACCTTGTCTGCCTATGTCCTTAGACCAACACAGCTCTAACCATCACCCCCAGCCCCCAGATTACACAGTTTAGGATTCTTCTAACAAAACCAACACCATTTTCAACTTTTTCTGTTTAATACTTTACATGTTCTTTTAAATTCAAATATATAAACTAGTGACAATAAAGATAAACCACTAAATGGCTAAAAAGCAGGCTTAAATGTGATGGGCAAAATGTTATGTTATATTATTAACAAAGTATCTGATAGCCAACGAATGGTTTTAATAGTATTAAGGAAAATTATTATCCGCATGAAAGGCACAGCAATAAGAACAACATTGTGCAGAGTTCACTATGCTCGAGGAAGAGGTTTAATTCATGTAGCACTAGCAAACAGCCTCAGGGCTGTGGAGCAGATCAGTTCCCTGGTGTCAGCCCCCATCCCTAGCCCTAACCCCAGCCCCCAGCCCCACCTCTCCTCCAGGAGCGTGGAGGCACATGGCCTTGGGGAGGAGCCGCTGCCTGAGCTTAACTCCAGTAAGTGACCCTCATCAGCCCCAGGGCCTCTGTCATGTTGTGTGCCAAGTTCATTGCTCAGCTCCTTTCTGGGAAGCCATAGCCCAGCTCCTCTCCGGGTGGGCGCATGGAATTAATAAGTTAGTGAGTGGCATGGTTTGTGCATGGCCACACACGCGCGCAGCTTAGAGGGAACCTTGCTGCCAACAGGGGAGCAGTTTGCAGGCAGTTCACAAGCCAGTTCATGGGCAGGAATACATGGGAGCTTTTGACAGAGACTTCAGGTAAGTGAATGAGGAGCAGGGTTACTATGGGGAGTGCAGCCAGGGACCCTGCCCTGCTGCTGCCTCCACCCTGGAGCCTGTGTGAGGCCTCCACCCAGACAGGCCCCTTGGATGGGTTGGCAGTGCCCTGGCCCCCTATCTGCAGGGGGTGCCTGGTGGGACCTCTGAGGCCTGGGGGTAGTGTGGGCACCGGGCATTCCCCTGCCTGTCCCACATGTGCCCGGATTGAGGCGCTGGAGGGGTAGGTGAAGAAACTCCAGGAAGAGTTGAGCAGGCTGCTGGGGATCAGGGCTGCAGAGGATGAGATTGATGGATACTTTTATTCTCTCCAGGACCAGACACCTAGGGCAGAGATGTCATGGGAGAGTCCCAGAACAGATAGATGAATGGAGGACAGTCATCTCCAGAGCTAGACAGCTTGCGGCTGTGACTGCTTCCCCAATGCAACTGGGGAACAGATATGAGCCCTGGCAGCACTGGAGGATGATGTAGCAAAGGAAGCCACAGGGGAAAATACATCTGCAGCAAGCACCAGGCAGCCTGATCAACAACCAAGCAGTCGGGGGTCATCATGGTGGGTGAATGTTACCAAATTTGCCCATTACTTTGGGGTGTGCTCATTTATTAGGGATAGTTTCTAGGGTCTTGGTGATTCTGTCAATGTGCTGCTTGTGTTACTATACGGAGCTGTATTTCTCCCTTCTGCAAGCCCTCACCCCCAGTGGAGCTATCTTGCAGGACTCAATCTCAATGGGACTGGGTTCCTTCAGCCACCAAATCAGTCATACACACAAACACACACAAATTAACGTGACACGCCTGATCTGGCCGGGCTGATCAGCATGGACAGGCTGACACCCTCATATGCCAAGAATCAGTTCATAAGAGCAACAATAAAATGCAGTCGAACACAAGCACACGGGTGAACAGAATCCCTCTGAATCCGGCTGGGTGTCCAGCTGACACCCTCATGGGCCAGCATTCAGTTCATAAGGGCACGTCTGAGTCAAACTGGGTCAATCAGCCTGTACAAGCTGATCCCCTTATGTGTTTCAAACTCAGCACGTCCCAATCTTTGGCCTCTTGATGAGCAGACCCCACAATAATTTGGGCTTCACAGGGATCTTTAGCATAGGTAAAAGAAGCGTTGCTGCAGAGCACGGGAGGAAAGAGAATCAGAGAAGGAAAAATATACCCAATTACTACCAGTTTGCCTATAAAAGTTATTTATTGCTAAGCATATGAAATGTATAATAGTACTAGTAGTAATAGACATGCAAAAGAAAAACAAACACAAACAATGACAATGACAATACTACCCTGGTTTCACTAGGTATTTGGGGAAACTTAGCTCAAGCTTAACTAATACAGTTCAGGTTCAGAAGTTTATGCCTGGAGAGAAGAGATAGAGAGTGAGTGTTGGGATCTCACCTAGTCCACGGTACTCAGGCTGCAAAGCTGACAGGCACAGTCCATAGCACAATCCTTGAAGAGAGAGACGATCTGCTCTTTCAGCGTCCCAAGAACAACAGGGGGTGGTGTCAGCACAGGAGTTTTCTTCTTCTTTCTTCTTCTCCTTCTCCTTTCATCCTCCTTCTTCTTTTCTTTCTTTGCAGCACACACACTTACAGATTTTTATACCCTCAGTTCAGCTGCTTTGAAGCACCCTCAGTAGTGTAAATCATTGTCTTTTCTATTGACAAGGGGTTATCTGGCTTGGACCATCTCAGGAAACTGATTGATAATCAGGAAACACTTAAGATTAGGGAATAACCTAAATACTTGGGAGCCAGCTTGAAATTCCTATGGATGGCAGATATACTGATGGGATATCTCATGGATTCTTCAGGAACAATAGATAGCTTGCAGCATCAGGATTTTGGATTTTTACTTGTTGTGCACAAGCCTCAGCTTAGCATGACTTTTCCAGATTTAAAGCAATTATTGGGGTGCTCATAAGCTTTTGTGGAGAGGACTCCCACCAGTCATCTCGGGAAAGATATGACAACACCTGGGCTTAGGGCTCCAGCAGGCTGGATGCTGTGATGAACCCTTAACCATTGTTCAAATGTTGCCCGTACCCCCTCTGACTCGGTCTCTTGCCTCAGCATTCCCTAACCCGGCAACCGAGTTTTAGTCAATCAAGTTTAAATAGGCCTCCCATAGTGGGACCGGGGAATGTACGGCCTGAGATGCCTATTAAACTTAGAGCTGTGTGTGTGTGTGTGTGTGTGTGTGTGTGTGTGTGTGTGTGTGTGTGTGTCTGGGGGGGGGAGGGGGGGAAGGCCTTAGTAAATCCAGATTAGAACTGGTCTGAGAAATGCTGAGCTGGGTGTGTGTGAACATGGATTGAATAACATTGGAAGCACAGATTCCCCATCATGCAGCGCTTTCCTGCTTGTCTGGTCCCAGAATTCACTGCAGTCTCTGCTTCAGGCTTTCTGTTTTCCATCTCTCATGTAAATGAATGGTCATCTGGTTCCATCTCGGATGTAAATGAGACCTAGGGCAGTTGTTTCACTCTTATCACCCTTTATCTGGGGAGTTTTAGGTGCGTCTCTCACTGCATCTTAATCAGTTTCGTTTATGTAGAGGAGGGGAGGGAGCGGGGGGTGAGTCCTTGTGAGTCAGACAGACTGCATCCTGTGCCAGGGTTACCCAAGAACACAGAGCTGAGACGTAACAGTGACTCCCTCCTGAGAAGCACAGAGAGGCCTATCTGTCAACCAGATCCCATGGCATGAGAAGTTTCCTGCCTACCCAGAGCCAGGATCCGAGACATCACGGTGAGGATTCCCAACTTCATCCAGCCCTCTGACTACTATCCCATGGTCCTCGTTCATGTGAGCACGAATGATGTGACCAGGAGTGGTCCAGATCATGTCATGAGTGACTACAGGGCTCTGGGGGCCAGGCTTAGGAAGTAAGGGGCACCAGTGATCTTCTCACCCATCCTTCTGGTCAGTGGTTACCACCAGCATCAGGACACCTGCATCAGGGAAGTCAACCGGCAGCTCCAGAGTTGGTGCCTTCATGTGGGTTTTGGCTTCTACAACCACAATCCATACTTCCATGAGAGAGGCATCCTGGGATGAGATGGTCTTCATCTCTCTTCTAAAGGTAAGAGTCTGTTCTCTTCCAGGTTGGCTGATCTCCTCTAAAGGGCTTTAAACTAGGTTTGTCAGGGGACAGGGAAACAGAGGATAAGGATAAGGAGAACCTAGGATCAGTGAGCCATGACCAATACACTGGATCAGTCCAGGTAAGCACTAAGGAAAACATTAAGGGGCCCAATAGACATCAGGACAGAGGGGTACCATGGGCATCCACTGGAGGCTTAAATGTCTCTACACTAATGGTAGGAGCATGGGGAACAAGCGGGAGGAATTTAGACTGCTGCTTGCAAGCAAAAACTTCGACCTGGTTGGACTAACTGAAACCTGGTGGGACCCTACTCATGATTGGGCAGTAGACATTGAGGGTTACATGTTGTACAGAAGAGAGAGACTGGAGGGAAAAGGTGAGGGGGTGTTGCTCTCTATGCTAAGAAATTATATACATCCTCTATAATCATGATGGGATCAGAGGAGGGCCAAGCCAAGGTATTGTGAGTCAGGATACAAGGGGGTCAGGAGGAAAGGGACTTGGTAGTGGGGGTCTACTATAAACCGCTACACCAGAAGGATGAGCTAGACCTGGAATTCTCCATACAGCTCTCTGTGGCTGTACGGTCGAGAGATACGGCTGTCATGGGTGACCTAAACTACCCTGACATCTGTTGGGAGGAGCAGTCAGCCAAATCTAACCGCTCGCGTAGGTACTTAACCTGTGTACAGGACCTCCACGTAATGCAGGAGGTATACGACCCCACTAGATGAAATGCCTTGCTGGATTTTGTGTTAGCTACAGGGTATGACCTGGTGGGGGATCTGCAAGTACAAGGTAACCTAGGGGATAGTGACCATCGACTGGCTGAATTCACTATCCAGCAAAGGGTGGGTAAACTAACCAGCAGGGCTGAACTGCTAAACTACACAAAGGCTAACATCAGTGTGGTCAGGAGATTAGTTAGTGAGGCATTAAAGCTCAAGACCATTGGCAAAACGGGGGTCTAGGAAGGGTGGTCATTCCTCAAGGGAGTGATCCAGAAGGAGAGAATCCCACTGTACATAAAAGGGGGCAAGGGGCCAAGAAACCCTCTTTGCTGAACAGGAAAGTCCAGGAAAGCCTAAGGGCAAAGAAAGAGGTAAACAGGCTGTGGAAGCAGAGGGTAGCTACCAAGGAGTACAACTGCCTGGCTCACACGTGCAGGGAATCAGTCAGGAAGGCCAAAGCATGATTAGAACTTAGGCGGGGAAAACAATTAAGGACAACAAAAAGTCCTTCTTCAGGTATATAGGGAGCAAAAGGACAGCACAGGGTAGCACAGGACCCCTACAGAACAAACCAGGGCAATTGGTGACAGAGAGGGGGACAAAGCTGAGCTCTTCAATGAGTTCTTTGCATCTGTATTCCTAGACACAGACCAAGACAAGTCTCCCAAGTGGATCCTAGATAGGCACAGGGGGGACAGCAGCCCACCAACTGTTAGCTCGGACTTAGTAAAGGGGCACTTGGAGGGGCTGGATTTGTTGAAATCAGCAGAGCCAGATGAACTTCACCCAACGGTGCTGAAAGAATTGGCCAGTGTCATAGCAGAGCAAGATGAACATGAATCATCAATGTGACAAAGTGATCATCAAGGCTGACCACACTTTATTATGCATTAGCAGATGCATGACGTGCAGGTCCAGGGAGGTGATACTTCTCCCCTGTGAGGCACTGGTCAGGCCGCAGTTGGAGTACTGGATCCAGTTTTGGGCACCACACTTCAAGAGGGATGTGGAGAATCTTGAGAGGGTTCAGAAGAGGTCACTCATATGGTCAGAGACCTGTGGGCAAGGCCCTACAAGGAGAGACTGAGACCCAGATCTCTTCAGCCTTCACAAGAGAAGGCTGAGAGGTGATCTTGTGGCTGCCTATAAATTCATCGGGGGTGGGGGAGGGGCAGCAGGGAATAGGAGATGCTCCATTTACTAGGGCACCTGCTGGAATAACTAGGAACAATGGCCACAAAGTGACAGAGAATAGATTTAGGTTGGACATTAGAAAGAACTTCACAGTAAGGGTTTCCAGAACCTGGAATGGGCTTCCAAGGGAGAAGGTGCTCTTCCCTACCCTGGGGGTCTTCTAGAGGAGACTGGACAAGCACCTAGCTGAGGCCGTCTGACCCCAGCACTGTTTCCTGTCCAGGTCAGCGGGTCGGACTCAATGACCTACTGAAGTCCCTTCCAACGCTAACATCTATGAATCTATGAACATAAAACACCAGAACTGAACAAACACCAGCCAAGCCACAGAACCAAAGACTTACCCCATGGATTTCAACGCAGTTAGGAGGGCAGGGTGGACAATTTGGCCAAACCGCCCCCAAAGCCTCATTCACCCAAGCCACCTCATGAACAAAGTATGTTTACCACTGCCTCAGGCATGGGCACGCACTCCTCCATCCATACCCACTCAAAGAGTGCTGGCGCTAATGCCACCGACAGTGGTTCTAGTCCATACTACTACTGTGTAGATGGCCCCACACCCCGTGTCCCCACCTCTTCCCAGCACTGCACCAGTTGGAATCCTCTGACCACCACCCGGTGTTTCGGGGCAAAGACCAAGAATCAGAGTGCTGGACACTGGTAAGTTTTCTGATTGTGTGGTACTTTTCAAGTCTTAAAACCCACTGATTTTTAGTTGAGATTTGGGAATGGGCTAACTGCTGAATGTTATTTCCCCTCCCAGCTGTTCCTCACCCGTCAATGTGCAATGCCACAACCGAGGCCAAAGAATAATACTATCAATCAAGACAGTGATTAATTACGTAGATATTAAATACTGAAAAGTTGTGGAAATCTAAATTATACAAGTATGTAGGCTGAGATGAAAGCAAAATTCCTTCAATTCTTCCTTTCTTTCACAGAAAGCAGCAGCACCGTTTTAATCAAGAGGCATCATAACAGTTCCCAATTTGTATTTTTGACAGAAGTGAAAATCATGATTTCCAGTTATTCCATGAGGGAACCTTGTTTTGTGCTTGATTATTTAATGACCATCGTTGTTTGCTTCTTTGTTTGTTTCTTTGTTGGTTGTTGCTTAAAATACTATAAATAAATGTGTTTGTACTGTACAGTGCAGTTGTGTGTGTGCTGCAAAAAACACCTTGCTGCTGGTGCGATGGTGTGTTTCAAGACAGGATTGCAAGATGTGCAGGCAGGGGAGAGCAAGGTGGGTGGGGAGGGTGACTTGGGTGGACCACTGATTTGTATGTTTACCAAGGACTGAGGCCAGACAAGAATTGCAGAAAAAAGCTTGTTGTTGGGGCTGGGACTGGAGCTGAGAAGCAGTTTGGGGAGTGGGGATGAGGGTCTTTTCTCCTGCTGGAAATTTGGCGGTCACTTGAGTGGGCACCCCCCAAAGTCCTGCTAGTGCCCCACTTGTGTTCTTGTACAAATTGCCAATTGCTGAAATCATGAGCAAGACCTAATGAGGGAGGATAAGGCAAGATGCTGCGTTTATTAATTAAGCACTTCATACGCATACACACCACATTCATACCCCAATTTCAGTTCTGTGCTGTTCTGTTACCAGTCTTATCAGTGCTCAGATCAACTTAGTGGCCAGCCAAGTTGATTACAAGTAGGAGCCGGAATCGTGCCGGTCCATCTCGTCAGATGAACCGATGCTCCATGACATCCAAAACAAACCCAAAATCAATATGTCCCACTCCATCATTTATAGCTTTGTCAATTCACCTAGTCCTCTGGGCTTTGCTGTGTTATCACTGTGTTCTTCCTTGAAGGGTGATTGCCATTGTTCTCTTGTTGTTTTGGGGCAGATTCTTCTTGTCCGGTCTTTTATTTGCCTGCATTCTTAAGCAAGTCACCAGCTGATGTTTTCCTTTTCCACAGGCACACTCTCACCAAATCTCTCACACATACAGCATACAAAGGTTGAACACTTATGACAAGCTAGGTAACAGTACAAAATGGAGTTTCTTAAGGCAATGCAAAACTCAAGAAAATACATAACATGAAAAGCAATAGGCAAATTTATATTTGTATAACTGTGTGTGCTTGCCCCAACAGTGCCCTGAAGTGATGAGCAGGTTGGGCATCCAAAGTATTTAGGTGTGAAAATGGGGGGAGGAGGGGAAGAAGAAGAGAGAATGAAGGAGGAAAAGAATGAATGAAGGGAAGTGAAGATAAGAAAGGAAGGAAAATGAACACAGAAAAAAGAATGAATGAGGCAAAGAGAACAGATGGGAAGTGAGAGAGAACAAGTCCCCAGGAGGACTGGGTAAGGGGTTGAAGGCAGCAGGAAGCTCAGGGTGGGACCCACCTAGCAAGGAGCAGGTGCCAGGTCCCACAGCTCCTTCCCCATCCTTTCCGCCAACCAGCACCAGTGCCTAGGCTTGTCTGAAGATGAGGTGGGCAGAGCAGACCAGGTCGGTGATGTAGACCACCAGGTTGATGGAAGTGAGCACAGTGATGGCTATTGGCTTGTCCCAGGTACAGAAGGTGTGATCCCAGTAGTCTCTGGCCCAAATGGGCTGCCTGTGATTACTTTCAAAGTTGTAGAGGGCCCAGAGGATGGTGGCAGAGATGTAGAGGAGCACAGCCAGGAGTGTGTATCCACTGAGGATCTTGATGGAGGCACAAGACATCCAATTGATGCACTTGCTGATGCACAGCACAATGACAACCAGTGAAAGGATGAAGCAGATACAGTACACAGCCAGGCACCACTTCAAGGCCCCATGCCAATCGTGAAACATTGTGTTGAAGATGAAGAAAAAGATGATGCAGGCAATGAAGGTTTCCACCACCTTGAGCATCCCAGGCATGGTGGCCATGAAGCCAGTGACCTCGCCTGGTGTGGTGTGGATCATGGTGACCTCCACGGAGTAGGTCATGCAGGCAAGGCAGGAGAAGAAAGTGGCAGCAATGCGGTAGTCTTGCTCCACGCAGTATAGTTCATTTCTGACTTCAGTGAAAGGATAGGTGACAGAGGCCGAGAGGGTGAAAAGGCTGGCGTACATGGTGAAGGTGAAGCGGAAATCCTTCCAGGAGACAGGTATGCGGTGCTGGAGCCCCACAGTCTCCACCAGAAGCACCACAGGTGTCACAGAGAAGCAGAAGCACCACGAAAACATACACCAAGTGATGTTGGCTTGCCACCAGCCCCTATTGCTGGCTACCACGCTGAAGGCAATGCAGGTGAAAAGGGCTTCCAGCAGGTGCATGATGCCCATTGGACGTGTCAGTGCCTTGGTGTTTCCCACTAAACTGGAGTGCTGCACCGGCATGGCTGGTTCACCTGGGGGGGGCGGATGGGGGGAGTGAGGTGTGCACAGGGTAAGGGATGCATGGGGAACATGTACATGCGGGCTGTGGGGGGCATAGGCTCAGGGACATGCACATATGTGGCAGGGTGTGCAAACCCCCACACACACAGCTGGGGGGACAAACAGGCTTAGTAGGTAGAGGGGCACACACACAGGGGGCAGGGACACACACAGACATAGAAGGCAGTGGGGAACATACGCCCATGCACAAAGCAGGGGGCAGCACCATTTCACACACAACTGGGCAGTGGTTCTCACTCCCACACCCACATCCCTAGCCCTAACCCCACCCACCACACTGTTTCCCTGCCCCAGGCCTGGCTGAGATTGGGGAGATGTACAGCATCCCCCCCGCACCACCACCCCCCACCTCCCAGCCCAGTGGAGAGGCACACAGAGCTAGGGACCCAGGCATCCTGTTGTACTACCAGGATGCTCAGCCAGAGAGTATGTGTGTGTGGAGGGGGGGAGGGGTATAGCCACACAGCATATGGGGTGTGTGTGTAGGCTTTATAAATCAGGCTCCACTGCCTTCCCAGAGCTGGGAGAGCCCAGGTATGCAGGCTTCCAGCCCCACAGTTTTAACCCCCTACACCTCACTCACCCCAAAGTGGGGAGAGAACCCAGGACTCATAACTCCCAGGCTCCATCTTACCCACCCACCCAGCACACTTCCTGCGCTGAGTGGAAGCAGTGAGGCCCCAGTGGTGGTGGGCAGAGGGCCAGAGGAGGTGTCAGAAGGGAACCATTATGTGCTGGAGCCCCTATAAGGGCAGACAGGAAATCCTCCCCCTCCAGACCTTGTTCTTAATCCTAATTCAGCCTAGCAGGGCTGGGACTAGCCCTGGGCTCCCCCCATCCTAGGGGAGGACCAGAGCACAGAGCCTCCTTATTTGGGGAGTTTTCTGTTCAGCAGTAAGGAGCCAGGATGCCTGCATCCTCTCCCCGGTTCTGGGTGGGAGTGGCATCTAGTATGCAGAGCAGGCAGGGCAGAGCTGGAAGACAGGCTGCCTGGGTTCTCCCCAGGGATCCTGGTTTTCTGTTTCCCATGTTAAAAAAAAAGACAAACCCATGGATTTCCCAACTTTATCAGAGAAAAAAATGAATTTTCCCTTTTAGCAGAGATACCCGTGGATTTCCCATTTCTGCAAAGAGCTCTGCAGGTGTCAGAGTTCCAGCCTGCAAGAGCTAATTGCAAAAAGGGTGGGAAACCCCCAAACCTGTCTGGAGGCTGAGGGAGAGAGGGAAAAGGTGGGGCCTGAGACTCTCAGCCACCCAGGGCTTGTCTCAAGATCAGACTCAGGCTCACTGTTCATTCCTGGAGCCTAAGGTAAGTGGGGAAGCCGCACAGAGAAGGGCAGAGCCTGCTCAGTCAGATAGCACGCCGCTTCTGGTCCATGCACTGCAAGACGAGCTGTGTGCTGCCCTGGCAATTCGCCTCCTGCATGCAGGGGTGCAGTGGCAGCAGCGGTGCAGGGTTGCACCCCTTAAAGCAGTGGCATGCACAGGAGGTGTGTTGCCAGGGCAGCGCTGACCTTGCAGCGGTGAGCAGCTTCTCCACACAGGCCCGCTCTTCCCTGCAACATAGGGTCATGCCTGCCGAGCTGCAGAAGCACTGGTGGAGGCAATCAGGGCAGAAGCCTGAACCTGCCTGCCCCATGCACAGATCAGGGGGGCAAGGGTCCCCACTGCCCCGCTCAGGAGTGTGCACAGAGGTGGGGAGCCAGCGACTCCCCGCCACACACAGCAGGCAGCAGGGGGGAGTGGGGCAGGGGTGTATTGACCCTGGTCTATAGCCCCAGTAGCTATGGGCCTTCTCCTGAAGGGCTGGGGGTGCAGGGGCTGCGGGTGAGGGATGAGGAGAACCAGGAAGGCTGTTAGGGGGAGTAAGAATTACGAGCAGGGCTGGGGGAGGTGGGGCGTGGAGCTGTGGGCAGCCTTTAATTTTAATCACAGACTTTTGGGTATTTTTATGAGAGAATATATGGGTTTTTAATCAGAGAATTTTGGATTTTATATCAGGGAAAACCAGGATCCCTGGTTCTCTCCCACATTGGTTCCTTGATGTCCCTGGAGGGTTTCCATGACAAACACACACACCATGAACGAAGCAGGATCCTTCTGACCATGCTCACACCCAGCTCCGATCCGACTTGGCTTGAGTGAGACGTGCCCTTGGGCATGGCTGAGGGTGGGCAGTGCCATGGAGGTTTAATGCCCGCAGAATCCCTCGGGAGTGGATCAGAACCCTCCCCCCTCTCCACCCCCACCCCCCCCCCCAGGCCATATGCAAGGAGTAGGCAGCTCAGACTGTGACTGGATGCAGGGCTCTGTCCAAGAGTAGCTTGGAGAGATAAGGTGTGTCCGCACCTCGCGGGGCTTGCACAAGCACTCACAAGCATCGGGGACAGCATTCGGGGAAATGAGAGCTGGGGAGGGGAAAGAACCTGCCATGAGAGGGAAGGAGGGGCAGAGGAGCCCAGGGATAGGCATAAGGTGGGGGCGGGGGGAGTCACACCAGACATGTACATCATATCACACATCTTCAGGATGCAACCCCATGCACATAGGTGTATACACAGAGCTCGAGCAAGGATGCACCCACCCCACAGACAGGCGGGCTCACCCCAGCCCCACAGACACATCCAGAGACCCCATATACACTCACACCAGCTACACTCACAAGTACAGACACACCCACCCTACAGACACACACACACACACACACACACACACACACACTCCAGACAGGAAATGCCTGCGTACACAGCTGCATCAGCCAAGACACAAAAACATGTAAAAACCATTCCCCTGGCAGAGCCCAGCACAGAACCCAGGTGTCCGGCTAATCTGTTGTGAGGGAAGGGATAGTGAGAGGGAAGATGAAGGCCCCCATGGAAAGGGAGGAAGTGGAGCTGGGGCAGGGGCAGGCACTGCACAGCCAGGGTGAAGCGTGGAATGGAGCCAGGAGCAGCTTGTCCGGGAAGCACATGGGGACAGGGGGAGGTGGCTCCTGCCACTGCACACAGCCCAGGAGAGCACGGGGACTGTGTTCACCCAGATTAGCATCGAGGGTGAGGGCAGGTTGGTCCCAGCAGCAGCATTGCACATCCCCGTCCCCTCCCTCAGCCTGGGCTGCAGGGAAGGCGGCAGCATCACACCGAGGAAGCTTCTGTCTATGAACAAGTGTGTGAGCGTGTCTGAACATACGAGTCTACACGGTACCTCCGTCCCGGCCTGTGCTCACACCCACGCAGCCCAGCGCCTCTGTGCAGCTAGCACCCGGTGCCTCTGAAGGCAACAGCTGGGCATGGGGGAACACTCCTTCCTGGCCCGTGTGGCCACCAGCAAAACCCCAGAGCCTGGGGCAGCCACACACCCTGCTCTGCCCTGCAGCCTGGCCACAGCAAGCAGAGCCCACAACCTCAGCCCTGGGACAGGACAGCCCCTCCATCACCTGCCCTCTCCATGATCTGATAGCGGACCCTGCAGTCCTGTTAAATCCCCTAGCCAGCTGTGCACCCCTGGGAGCTCTCTCCACGCCTTGTGGGGAGCCCTGGAGAGGGCAGGGGGTGACCTTGCACTCACCTCTGCACTGCTGGGTCCCATGTCTGGCTGCTCCCTCGCCCCGCTGGAGGGTCTCGTAGGTGCCATCAACTGATCCATCACCCAGCTGGAGGGTCTCATAGGTGCCGTCGGCCTCACCTGGGGCTGAAGGGAATGCAGACACAGGGGCTGGTCAGGGTGTGGGGCTGGGGCAAGACTAGGTAACTCCTGGCTCCTATGTACCCCCTGTGCCTGAGGCGGCCATGCACTCTCCTACGGGGGCCTTGGAGAACCACAGCTCAGCATAGATCGTGCTCTCACCCATCCCAGCTGTGGGGCTCCTGGGGCAGAGCCTGTGCCTTTAGGCCTGGTGCTGCATGTCCCACAAGCATCAGCCAGAAGCAGAAGTGCCCTTGACCACACGTGGGGGTGGCCAAGGAACACCAGTTGTGGGGCCACGGCCCTGCCATTGGTTGTGGCCACCACGGCCCTGCCCTCAATGGCACAGACAGGCCCCTTGGTCTTTCTCAAGCTACTCTTTGGACTTCCAGCCCCCTACGGTTACCATATTTCCAGGTCCTCACTCGCAAACAGCAGTACCCTGCCCCCGATCCATTGAACCCTGACCTCTTAAATCAGCAGCACACCAAGTGCCCTGCGAGAATCTGGACTCTGTTGTCTTTAGCATAGAAATGAGGCTGTGGTTGCTACATCTCCAACTCTCAGAAAAGGCCCTTTCAGTCTAAAAGGTCCTCTGGCCTCACTCCCAAAATGTGCTCAGTGCACGACAAGAGATCACCACACCCAGTCCCTCCCTGACAGCCTCTGATGGGTCTGCATGAACTCAGGTCAGCAGGGCCTCGGGAACTGCACCCCACGGCACCCAAGGGCAGGGCACAGCGGACCTCAGGACCCTTAGCAATGGCACTAACCAAGACGAGGGACACAGGTGAGGTTTCAGAGGATGGGAAAATGGCAATAGCCCCACCTCTCTGGAAAAGACAAGAAGGAACCTGGGGAATTATAGACCCATTGACCTCTCCTCAATCCCAACAAGTTAATGGAGCGGACACTAAGGCAGGCCATTTGCAAGGAAGTATAAGTGAAAAGGCTGGGAGAGCCCTGGAAATGGTAGAGGATGCCCTCACAGTCACCTCTGCACTACTCAGCCCTGTACCCAGCTGGCAACAGGCCCATCAGGCACAGTCAGATGGTCTCGGAGGTGCTGTCAGCTGTGTGCGGGCCTGCACAGGGTGCACATGCAGGGGCATGTCAAGGTGCGGGGTTGGGATAGGATTGGGTGGGGGATAGGTGCTGGCTCCTACCTTTCTCCTGCTCTTGGGGGGTCACACTCTGTCCTGGGGGGGCCTTGGAGAAGTGCACGACCTCATGCATGCTGGTGGCAGGGCACAGAGCAGCTCACTGTGAGGGCAGCTGTGTGGTGCGGGGCTGCTGGAGTGAGCAGAAATGCTGCAGCATCACCTAGAAGCAGAAGTGGTCTTGACCACAGATAGGGGCTCTGAAGCTCAGCCGGATGCAGGGCCACAGCCCTGCCATTGGCAGCGGCAGCCACGGCCCCGCCTTCCCCAGCACCGACGGGCCTGGTGGGGGATGGGTGGGCAAGGGGGCAGGGCCAAGAGCATCCAGGAGGTTGCGCTGGGTAGCTGAAGCCTGGGAAGCTGCAGGCAAAGCTGGGTCTGCCCCAGACATGGGAGAGCAGGGGATGGAAGAACCATCATTGAGCCCCATTGAAGTTGTCCCCAGTTCAGGCTGGGGGTAGGATGAGCCCTTGGCTTCTTGGACACCAAGACCTGAGCTCAGAGCATATCTCTTCCCCAGCCCCTATGCTGACTCCAACCCCACGGAGCTCCAGCCAGCTCAGCTCTGATGATTTTTGTCCTTCCAGGGAGTGATATCCCAGCAGCAGCAAAACATGGGACCGATAGCTGTCCCCACCCCATGGTTGAGCAGGGTCCAGGTCTTCAGGGCACAGGCTGCAATGCCAGGGTTTCCTGGGCCATGTCTGAGCTCTGGGGTTCCCTTGCTGAATGGTAAGGAGTGTAAAAGACCCTTCAAAGGCAGGACCTGACCCCATTACTGCTCATGGGTGCCTAGGTACAGGGCAGCCTCCCCCAGACAGGACCCTCCACCATCCACGCCCCCCGTGCCCCCACACCCGGAGCATGGGTCTTTGTGTACAGTCACCAGAGACCATCACAGTTTCTACAGCAGAGCCAGAGCGTTACTGTCACCATGATAGTCCAGGATATGCGTGATATTTCCTGGCCCAGGAAGGGCTCAAGATCTCCCACAGCCCATGGTTTATCTGCTTTCTGCTTTATTGAGTGCTGAGCTGAGGATGCCATGGCTTATTCTGCAACCCAGAAGAAGGGTGATTTGTGCTTCACAACTTCTCTCCCCAAGCTACCAGCTAGTGGTGTTGTCTAGCCCCAGAGCCTTAGGTGACTGGTAGGGGGTGCACGTGCCCCCCCCCCCCGGCAGCCAACACTGATGCTGTCAGCAGGGACAGGGTCAGTGTCTTCTGCGTGTGCCCCCCCCCCCCCCGCCCTGATTCAGGAGGCACCAGTCACTCATACCCAGAGCTCACCCAAACCCTTTCCTAGGCAGCTGGATGGATCTGAATGCATCCACCTCAACAGGGCCTCAGGGGCTTCCCCCCATGGGATTGAAGGAACTAGTCCTTGGGAACTATACTGGTCAGGTCATGGGGCATGGGTGAGGTTCAGAGGTCTGGAGAAGGGCCAGTAAAATGCTTCTAAGTGGAAAGGACAAGCAGGGGTACTTGGGGAGCTACAGCCCAATTACCCTCACCTCTGCACTTGGGAAGTCACCAGAGCAGGAAAACACTGAATGCAATTTAAACCTCTCCCAGCCATGAAATGTAGTCTACTGGTGGCACCCTCTTGGGGAGGCCTCCACCAATCCAGCAGTCTGGGACTTGGGGGATCCCCCATAATGTAGTTCTGAGGTCCTGCACCCCTGTACCTGCCCTCTAGAAATGGGCTGGAGGGGCAGGCTACACTCCAAAGGGTCCTGTGAATTGCTCCTGGGGGTCACTGCCGTGGGGAGCTGCTCGAGAGTGTAAATCAGGGGTGTCCAACCTTTTTGGATGTGGGGCCGGATCATGAACATTTTATCACCCAGTGTGCCGGTGAGCCATATTCAAAGACCTCACAGAAAGTGGTATCACATCACCCCCCAAAACAAAAGTACTGTGTTTACTTTTGTTTCCTATTGCAGCCCCTCGGGCCTCAGTAAATAGCTTGGAGGGCTGCATGGTGGCCTGCAGGCCATATGTTGGACAAGCCTGGTGTATATCATTCTGCAGTGCAAGTGACCCCTGGTTGCTCCTTGGAAAGCTGTAGGGCACCAATCTCTGCCTCTACTCAGTCACTTTGGAGGGATTTACTGTGGCTCCAACAAGCATAGTGCACCCTAAAACCCATAGTCCTGATCCGAGCTTTGCTGGGGCAAAAAAACCCCTGCAAATGAACTCAAAGGTGGGCCAGCAAATAGCAAAAGAGCCTGACCTGCAACTAGCACCAACCATATCGTTCACATATGACAAAGAGCTACAACAACAACAACCTGTGCCAGTCACAAAATGTGCCAGGCCCCAAACCAAGCCCAAAGCATACAGTGAACGTACAGCGGGGCTCAGCCACACAGCTCTGCTGGGACACAACAGCTATAAAACTACAGACTGGGGTGCAGCCTGTCCTGTCCAGGGCCTGAGCACACAACAAAAGAGAGCCAGGCCTGTCTGGCTGCAGCCTGGATATTTAGTCTCAGTGATACAGCTTTGCTGGGACACAACATTTATGAAACAACAAGGGGGGGTGGGAGGGAGGGTAGGCCTATGCGGGCCCATAACTGCCAGGACTCCACTTCTGGGCAGTTTGCTCCAGGACTCCTGCTAACTTTATGAGCAGACCAGTGCCATGTGGTATCATACACTGCTGTGAGGCCAATGAAAGAACTACCTGTCTTAAGGTTCCTTTGAAAACCCTTTCCAATTAATGTTGTTAGCACAAGTGCTCATTTGCATCTGCTTCAATGTTGTGGGAAACCAGCTTGATCAATACTGGGGATGCTCTCCACTTCCACCTCTGGGGATCTGTGCTGAAGAATCAGGCCCTCCAGTACTTCAAAGCACACAACAGTGATATCAGGCAATAGCTGGACATCTGGTTTGGTCATTTCCTGGTTTGAGGAGCCGGTGACTTTTGACATGAGCCAGATCCACAGCAGCTTTCCCTCACATGTGACCCTTGTAAAGAACTGAACCAACCAAGAATGAGTGCGGGCTGAGTTGCTTCAAGAACTGGGGGAGATGTTGTCATAGACCATGGTGGTGCCAGACTTGAGAGTGCCCAAAACCTTGTTAAGTTCAGGAACTGTGAAAGGTTCTGGAGAGGTTCTGGTCCGCTGCATCCCAGGTGCTGGGAGGTGATGTGCTGTGGTACAGGCCAGCACTGCAGCTGCTCCCTGGAGTGACAGTGTTGGTGATTAAGACTAACTAGTGGGACATCCAATATCAAGTTTATTGTATGGGGGTGTGCAACTATTATACCCTGCACAGGACTGGAACCAAAAGGGATATTAGATTCCTACATGCACACACACAGGCACTCATTCATTCAAACTTACATAGTAGCTGTTGTAGTGGTTATGAGAGTGTCAGCATGTCTGTGTCGGGTACCCCCTAGCCCCGGGATTCTTGCCTGCCACGACTTTTGATCTTAAAGAAATAATGGGGAGGAAGGCAATGTTGACCGTGCAGGTACCCGTGGGAAGGACCAAGCTGTATCAGTGTAGGTTAGCGGCACTTTATTACTCTCAGTCTTTGTATTATTCTTTCCAGGCACACCTGGAAGAGGAGGCAGCCCAGTGGACCCTCCATGGAAACCCCCTGTGTATTCAGGCTGATCCCCATCAATTTACTCAGGCAGTAACTACCTCGCGGTGTCCCAGTCTTCCACCGCCAATTACCTCATTAGCGGCTACTTGCTGTCGGGACCGGGATCCTCCTGCCGCACTCTGTGCTGGCGTGGGGCTCACGGTTCATTCTCAGTCTTTTGTCCCCCACCCTCTCTCCTCCAGGTGAGGGTGCTGGGGACCTGTCTCTTCAGGGCTGGGTCAGGTGTCACTCGTCCCCATTTCCCTCCCAGTTAACCCTGCCGCGTCTCGACAGGGAGCCACAGCTTTTCTCCACACTGCTGCTCTGCTCTCTGGGACTCACCAGAGGTGTTGAGAGTTTCAGGTACTTAGCGAGGAGGGAAGGCTCGGTCCTGGCTTCCCATCTCCGTTTGGGAGGGTGAGCCCCTGCCTCTGGGTTCTCCTCGGGATCCCTTGTCATGGAGCTCCTCGCCGGCATTTCACAATCTGTTGGTGCCTGAGGGCAGCTTCTGGAGGGTCTTCTCCCCTTCTTATCCCTCCTTCCTGAGATTCATTGGCTCCAGGGTGTGTGGTGCATCTCTCCCCGGCCTTGTTAATTGTCTTCAGCTGTTGCCCCTCTTCGTAACAGAGTTGCAGCCAGGACTCTGTTACAGAGAGCACTGGTGTTTGTATATCTACCTATCTGAGGTGCTGGAGTCTGCTATTGATGGCCAGTCAAAGCTTCCTCCAAGACGATGTCTTCTCCAGAAGGGGTTCACTGGCTTGTCCTTCTGGTCCATAGGTTCTGGTACTGATCAAAGAAAGAGGGCACCACTGACGGTCATGCTTCATGGTCTTTTATCCCTCTCTGGCAGACTTCTCTGATTCCCCAGCATCATCTTGGCTGCCCAATCCGGAGGTTGCTGTCCCACATGGGTCTTCAGTAGAGCGTGACAGCTGTCAGTCACAGTCACTGGGGGGTCCGCCTAATGGTGCAGTTTCTGGAGTCCACCCTTGACTTGTTTGACTCAATGGTTGTGTCTTGCAGGTTCTAGGAATCAGTTCTTTGGTTTGGTTAGCTTAAAATGGCTTGTAGAATAGAGTTTTGTAATGGGAGGTTCCTCTGGGTAGGCTGTTGTCAATTAAGAGCCAGAGGCTCCTGCTTTGTATTCCCTGCTTGTCATTCAGTTACCTACTGACTCACACATACTCACATTCACTCAGGAGACCGCCCGGTACATTGTAAAGGTGATACAATTCAAAGGCCCATCTAGTGTGTTCCTCAGGGGATAAGAGAGATGGTGCTGGGGTGCTGGGCCAGCTGAGCAGCTTCTTCCAGCACCAGGGTGCTGTTGCCAGGAGGAATGGTACACCATCCTGCCATCAAGCTTTTCTGGCCTGGAATAAGGAAGTCATAGAGGGAAATGCCCTGCAGGACCTGGCACCTGCTCTTCTACTGAGAGCCCTCTCAGCTGTGCTGGCAGCAGTAGGATCACCACCCTTCAGAGATGGAGCCCTGTCTCCATCACACCACTGCCTGACCCTGCCTGGCTCTGCCCAAGCCAGGAAGAGCCTCCCCGGCATGGCCTGTGCCAGCCCCTCATGCCAGACACCCACTCCTCTTGTTGCCCAGCTGCAGCTTGTACCCCCTGTGCCTTGTCCCCAGACCTGTGGGAACAAAGCACACTGTGCTGCTGAGACCCTGACCCCAGGGTCTAGAGACTGTGTGCAAACCTCTAGACCCTCCCTTTCCTCCACAGCAGGATGCTATCACCCACTGCCTGCAGCCAGGCTTTCTAGCCCTTGGGAGCTCCTTCCTGATCTCACAGGTTTCTCAGCCCCCTTTCGGAGGGTGGGAGAGCATAGGGCCCATCCCCTCTGCTGGTGTCCAGCCCCAAGAGGCATGGCCATTACCACAATGTCTTTGGTTTTCCTTATCAATTCCCCACACTTCTACATTCTCCTGATCTGGTGTTTGCATCCCATTCCTCTGCCATGAGCTAGATCCTGTCACTGGGACCAAATCCTCCAGCCACACATAAGTATCAGCTCCGTGCAGGATCTCAGAGTATTTTAACACTGTTTCTGAAAGAGTCTCCTCCTGGCCCACAACTCAGTATGACCTTGTGGGCTTCTCAGCCTTGGTTGACTTGGGGCCCCTCAGCCAGTGCCAGCTCTTAGCTTCCTTTGGTTTCTTGACTACAGAGCAACGCCAGAGCAATAGTGCTGTCACAACAGACTCAGTGATCCCAGACCAGGGCAGGATATTGGTGACACACTGGAGTCCTCTTGGAAATGGCTGGGTTGACCAGGCCTGTTCAGCTTTGAGAACAGGCACTTAAGGAGGGACGTAGTCATTTTATATGGTGATGTGCTGGGTGCCTCAGAAAAGCATAAGGACATAAGAGCTGCCATGGACTGGGTCTGATCCTAGATCCACCCTCATGCTTGCTCTGTATCTCGATAGATAGATAGATAGATAGATAGATAGATAGATAGATAGATAGATAGATAGATAGATAGATAGATAGATAGATAGATAGATAGATAGATAGATATCCTCCAATGTGGCCTGGGTTATGTCAGCAAGTTGAGGTTTATCTGTATCTAATTGTTGTTATTGCTCTTGCCTGAGCTTACCTGTTGATACCTGTGTTGATCTGCCTAGCTATATTTACCTGTTGTTGGTGCACGTATTTACCAACACTTTCTTATAAATCTGTAAGTATCTGTATCTGTTGTGTATTACTAGCTATCTTTTTAAGGTTCCTTATAAACATTAATAAATGTGTATATAGTTAAGCTATTCCTGGTCCTGGTCTGACTCTATAGGGAACAGGTGGAACTGGCCAGTATTTTACAGATTCCTCTCACAGCACTTCTGCCTAGCTTCCTACCTCTTCTATTTGGAGGGGGGAGCACATAGTTGGGTACACCTGGGTTATACCTGTGTCCTCCAAGTTGCCTCCACTCCTGCCCAAATGCCGCCTCCCCTGCTCCCTGCCAGCCCATTGGGCCCCTACCCGCAGAAGATGCCCAGGGAAATGGTGGTGGCCAGCAGGGCCAGGCAGATTGCCAGTAGATCCATGGGCAGGGGCTGCGTGCTCCACCAGGACTCTGCAGGAGACAAGGCACCATGGGATTAGCTCCAGCACCTGCATCCCACGCTGCCTCAATGCTAGAGGTAGGGCAGAGACCGGGAAGCCCTTCTTCCCCAAGCTGTGCCAGCAAGCAACTGCATAAGGGCAGGAAGGGGCTGGGGAGACAAGATGCTTCCCCACACCCACCCCAGCCCATCCTGCCCCCTGTACAGCCTTGGGCTTAGACTGAGCACAGGGACAAGACCCTGAAGCCAGAATGCTGCAGGGCTGGTCCCAGCAGTAACATTGGCTCAGTCCCAGCCACAGCCCCAGCCCCAGCCTGGGCTACAGGGAAGGTGGCAGCATCACACACAGGAAGCTGCTGTCTACGAACGAGCATGTGAGCATGTCTGAATGGGTGAGTGTGCATGGTGCCTCTGGCCCTGCCTGCACTCAGACCCACACAGGCCAGCACACTGCAGCCGGCACCCGGCACCTCCAAGGGTGGCAAAGGAAACCCTGATTCCTGCAGCAATCGGGAAAGGAGACACTCCTTCCTGGCCCACGTGGCCACCAGCACAGGCCCAGGGCCTGGGGAAGCCACACATCCCACTCAGCCCTGTAGCATGGGCACAGCAACCAAAGCCCACAACCTTAACCCTAGGACAGGACAAGCCCTCCATCACCTGCCCCCTCCATTACCTGCCTGCTTCATCATCTGATCTTGGCCCCTGCAGTCTTGTTCCACACCTGAGCCAGCTGTGCACCCCTAGGAGCTCTCTCCATCCCTGATGGAGAGCCCTGGGCAGGGCAGGGAATGCGTTTGCACTCATCTATATGTGACTTGGCTATGTATCTGGCTGACCCTTGCCCACCAGGCTCAGCTGGAGGGTCTTGAAGGTTCTGTTGGGCAGTGGGGGTGCAGACACAGGGCCTTGTTAGAGTCTGGGGCAATACTGGGTGTCACTGGGGTGCTGGTCCCTACCTGCCCCTTGCACCCAGTGGGTCATGCTCTGCCTCGGGGTGGGGCTTGCTTGGAGAACCATAAGGCCTCATTCATCCCGGCAGTGGAGCATGGAGAGGCTCACGGTGCAGGCAGCTCTGCCACGTGGGGCTGCTGGAGTGACCACAGGAAGTGCTGTGGCATATCCCAGAAGTAGACGTGGCCTTGACCACAGGCAGGGGTAGACAAGCATGGCTGGATGTGGGCCAGGGCCCTGCCATTGACTCTGGCAGCCATGGCCCTGCTCTCTCCAGTGCAGACAGGCCTGGCGGGGGCTGGCTGTGGAGGTGAGGGGCCAGCAGCATCCGGGGGACTCTGCTAGGTCAGCCCAGGAAGCTGCAGGCAGGGCTGGGGCTGCCCCAGAAATGAGGGGGCAGGGGATGGAGGTGTAACCCTTCTGTGGGGCGCCGGTTGACAGCAACAATGCACAGGTTCAAATCTTAGATACCTGATGTGTATCTACCATGTCTCGACCCCCACCCAGAAATCTGGGGCCACTGAATTTGTCAGGGGGTCCTCCATAAACAAACTCTGTCCCCCAAGCAGTGTGTACACAGAGGACAGGTTTATTATAGAAAACAAAGTTAAACACCAAATGCAATTTTAAATACTCCCAGCTTCCAGGTGTAGTTTATAAGTTGAAGTATTTTGGGGAGGCTTCCCCCATGCCCAGATTCCCCCCAAGGGTAGTTCTGGGGTCTTGCACTCCTCTACCTGCCCTATAGCAATGGACTAGATGGGGGGCCTTGGGTTCGCTGCTCCATGGGGAGCTGTTTGAGGGCATGTGTCCTTCCACAGGGCAAGGGGCCCCTCATTGTTCCCTGCAAAGCTGTAGGGCACCAATCTCTACTTCCACACGGTTGAGGGATGTACTGCACAGAGTGCACTGCAAAGTCCCTCGTCCAAATCCCTGCTCTGCTGGGGCAGAAAACTACCAAGAAACTCAAAGAAGAGCCAGGAAACAACAAAAGATCCTGACCTGCAACTAGCACCAACCACACTGCCTAGATGCCACAGAGCTACAACAGCAACAACCTGTGCCAGGCCCAAAACATGCCAGGCCCCAAGCCAGGCCCAAATGTGCAGCAAACAGACAGCAGGGCTCAGCGAAACAGCTCTTCTCTGCCAACAGCTGTAGAACAACAACATGGGGCTCAGGCTGGTCATGCGCCAGGGCCTGAGCACACAACATGCAGCACCAGTCCGGTTTGGCTGCAGCCTGCACATTCCTGTGCCCAAGGCTTCAGTGCTGACAGCTCAGCACTGCGGTGGTGTGGGGTATCCCACACCCACACCCCCAGGCATCCATGGCTGATGCCTGCTGAGTCAGACCCCATGGACCCCAGGCTCTTCTTGGCAGTGCCACTGCCAGCTAGCCAGTACCAAGCCACAGTGCATCTGAGTTCCCTTCCCAAGAGCAGCCTTTGGGATGCTCTCTTCCCAGAGCCTCGGCCTCTGTTCAACATCACGGGGTGCCTCCAGCCCAGGTCTCTGCTCTTCACCCAGCCCACTCAATGTGTGTCCAGAATGCCTGCAGCGCCTCCCGGCATTGGAGCCTGAGTTCAGAGGCATATGAATTTGAAAGGCAACAAGTGCATCATGTCTTAAGTGTGTCAGGAAGGAGTTTGGTCAGCAGGTCACAGTTTGCAATTGCCAGTAAGAAATATTTTTTTGTTGTTTTTTGTTTGTTGGTTTGTTTTTGCATTGGGAACACTGGTCTTCTCAGCCAATAAGGGAGCCCTGCCCTTCACATCCCACAACTGCCACTCTGGCCATTTCCTGTCTCTTCTCACCTCTTGCTTGTGCTGAGCTTCTGCAGGCCTTCACCTTCAGAGCATCTGGGTTCCCCTTCCCAAGAGCAGCCCCCAGCCTTGGCCTCTGTTCAACATCACGGGGTGCCTCCAGCCCAGGTCTCTGCACTGCACAGATCCCCCTGAATGCAGACCCTGCCCCACAGAGAATGCAACCTGAACCCAGAGCCTGACGAATGTGAAAGGTAACACATGCATCATGTCCTACTTGTGTCAGGGAAGAGTATGCTCGTCAGCTCAGTTTGCAACTTCTAGTCAGAAATGTTTTGTGGCTTGGCAGCCCTGGTTTCCAACAAGGAAACCTCACACCCTCTTCACATGTCACCACTGTGACTCTGGCCATTTCCTGTCTCTTCTCACCGTTTGTTTGCACTGAGCTCCTGCAGAAGCCATCGGAAGTGTTTAGAGGCAGCGTGAGGCTGAGGTGTGCCCTAGGACTTTGCAGTGACATGGCCCTGCAGGAGCCGGCCCTGCTCATTCTCCTGGGTCTTTCCACCCTCCTGTGTGCACAGGAATCAGCACGGTCCATAGATGCATTGATTGTAAGGGCTGGAAGGGACCTTGTAAGATCATTGGGTCCATCCCTCTGCACCAAGCAGGAAAGAGAATTGGGGTCAGGTGATCCCAGCGAGGTGACCGTCCAGTCTCCTCTTGAAGATATCCAGGGTTGCTGATTGCACCACCTCTGGAAGGAGCTTATTGCACAGTCTGGACACCCTGACTGTGAAGAAGTTTTTCCTAATGTGGAGCCTGAAACAGTTATCCAAGATTTTGTATCCATTACTCCTGGTTTTCCTCAAGGGTGCCATGGTGCACAGTTGTTCACGGAGCCCTGGATGCATGCCCCTGAGTAAGCTGCTACCAGGTCTCCTCTCGGCCCTCTCTTTTCCAGGCTGAGTCCCAGACCCCTCAGCCTTTCCTCATATGGCTCGCCATGCAAGTCTCTGATCAGAGGGATGTCCCTCCTCTGCACTCTCGCAAGCTTTACCATGTCCTTGTCAAAGTGTGGTGCCCAGAACTGGGTGCAGTACTCCAGCTGTGGTCTCACCGATGCTGAGTAGGGTGAAAGAATCAAGTCCTTGGTTTTGCTGGAGATGCACTGATTGATGAATGCCCAGCTATTATTTGCCCTGCTGGCTGCAGGTGGATCTGACTCAAGTTTAGTGCTGGGCTTTGCCCCACAGGTCTGGGCATGGCTGCCCCAGGAGAGGGCTGCACTCCACGCCCATGCCAGAGCAGGCAGAAAGATTCGGGGAGACTGTGCTCTCTCCACAAGGCAGCAGACAGCGAGGGCTGCAAGTATTTCTGGGGACCACATCACATCCCTAGAAGATGCAGGCAGGGTAGCATCAGAAAGGAGGTCTGCCTCTATCACTTGCCCTTTGCATGGCTCATGGGTGTGGGAGGCAGAGCCCAGGGCTCAGCCCCTTCTCAGCTGAGAGCCCCTCACTGGGCTGCCATCAGCCCTTCTGGCCCATGGTTTCTGACCTCTCAGCTGTCCCATGGCCCAGCTTCCTTGGGGGTGGGCAGGGTGCTCCTGGCCTTGCCTCACCCCTGTGGGGTGGTCAGGCTGCTCTGTTCTCCTGCCTGTGGATCCCAAAGGTTATGGTCTTTGGTGGGGGGAAGGAGCTGTTTGAACTGTCCTGCTGTGAGAGTGGTACCAACAATGGAGATTAAGAGCTACAAAAAGTGCCCTCTCTCCTTCTCTGTGGGGCTGAAGATGGGTTCGATGACTTTCAGTTTGAGCTCACTCAGATACAGGGAAAACCTTCACTGTAAAGCCATGCAGGTGCTACTCTATGTGAGAAGCATGGACTTTCCACCCACACGCAGATAGAAGGGGACAAATAGACGAGTGTATGACTGGGTTGTACCTTGCAGCCCAGGCTCACGGATGTGGGGAACCATGTGTCTTGGAAGCCTGCCTTGAGCACAGGGGTGTCAGACTTTGTGCATCTGAGCTGTTGAAGGAATGCAATTTTAGTTTCGAATGTGCTGCACACCTCTGCCAAGAAGAGGAAATGGTGGTGAAACAGCTACAAGGACTGAGCCATCTGAGAACACACAGGATGCATGACCACTTTAAATAAACACCATGCAGTGCAATCGGTGGCTGGGCCCTGCTGCTAATAAAAGCCTGCAGCCAAAAAAGATGAAGAAGGAGAGGTGAAGAATTAAAAGGGGCTTTAAATGTGGTCACAGCCCTGCAGTAAGGAACACTGACATGAGCAAGATGCCCCAAGCATGGGGACCACAGGCACCTGGTTCAAATGTGCAGGGGTGACAGCTGGATCTAACCCAGGAGGCCTGATACAAAGCTGGGAAGAATCAATGTGGCCTCTAGCAGTGACCAGGCTGTACAAAGGCATCAGAGGCAGGACCAGAAGCATTAGGTGCAGGGCCCAGAGGTGATTGCGCTTCTCTGCTCAGCACTGATTTGGCCTCAGCTACAGCATTGTGTGCAGCTCTGGGCTCCACATTTTACAAAGGACCTGGAGAATCACAGCATCTGAGAGCAGTGGGGCTGGAAGGGACCCACAGCTAGTCCAGCCCCTGCCAGCCCTGTCCAAACCATCCCAGATAAATCCATAATATAACCTCTAAGTAAAACTAAATAACCTCTAAATAACCTACACGGGGAAAGAAGGGGAACCATGGCAGCCAATATCCTGCTTCTATGAAATGTTGTCAATGTATACTCAAGAGATCCTAGGTGTGATCTGGGATTATCGGTGTCATCATTGCTGTTGGCCTCATTGGGTGTTATTGATGTGTTGTCTGTGTTGAAGTTTTAGGAGCCATGGTGTTGACAAGTGACAGCCAGGAGTTGCAACACCAACCTTGTCTAAAAGAATGACCACAGACTCAGTTTGATGGTAACAATTCTGGGCAGGAAAGACTGTGTGGGCCAAATAACCCCAGCAACGTGTGTATCCAGTCTCCTTTTGAAGATCTCCAGGGTAGGTGCCTGCACCACCCATGCTGGGAGTCCCTTCCAGAGTCTGGTGACAAGAAACATGAATACATGTTTCCTTCTATCCAGTCTGAAACCTTCTTCTAGGAGTTTATGGCCATTGCTCCTGGTTTTCCCCTAGGGCACTTTGGTGAATAGTTGTCCATCTAGCCCCTGATGCTCTCCCCTGATATAGTTGTAAGCTGCGTTTTTGAACTAACAAGTACATCAGACCAGGACATTTGTACATGTGCCAAGGTAGTTGGCACAACGCCATGCAGGGTCCCATTGGCCACTACAACATTTTCGTGCTTCCCTATTCTCCTTTTCTACGCTGATCAAAACAAATGGTGCGTTGCATTCACCAGCATTCACTGGAGTGGCCTTATTGGCCAAGTCAGCCCACAGCAGCCTGATTGGCAGCTTGGCCAGCGCAGGTAATTCAAACCGGAGCCCATAAAAGCCACTGTTTGATCAAGCCCCCGGAAGTTGAGGCTTGAGTCCGGAGTGGGTGCACGTGTGCCACCAGCACACGTGTGCCTCCTGTACTCACTGGCAGCAGTGGTGGCAGAGGCAGAGGCAGTGGCGGCAGATCTTCTGAAGGTGAGTGGGGCAGAGAAGCCGACAGCTGTAGAGGATCCAGAAGGGAAGTCCTCCAGGTCCCTCTTAACTGAGCCGGCAGGGAGCCGTGATCCCAAGCCACGTGCAGTGTGTGCAAACAGGCGCACTCTATAAGGGCACACCGGTGTTTGCGCTGGAGTTTGCACTAGGCAGGTGCACAGGAGTAAGCCAGGAGGGAGTCTCCAACAGGGAAGAGAGGAAGGCTCGGAGCTCCACGGGCATGGTAAGGACGCGGCAGGCTGCTGCTAGGGACCCTGCACCTGCAGCATCACCTGCCCTGGGCTCCTCTGAGGCATCCACCCAGAGTCCAGGGTTGGGCAAAATGTGGCCTGGGGGCCAGATGCAGCCCACCAGGCCATTCTATCTGGCCCACAGGGCCTCTAAAATTTTTAGAAAATGAATATTAATCTGCCCTGGGCTGCCTGTCATGCAGCCCTCAATGGCTTGCCAAAACTCAGTAAGCGGCCCTCTGCCGAAAATGACTGCTCGCCCCTGACCCAGACGGAGCCCATGGTGGGGTCAGCAGCACCCAGCCCCCCTGTCTGTGGGGGCTGCCTGGCAGGGGCCCTGTGATCAGAGTGGGAGAGGGGTCTGGGGGCTCCCTTGCCTGTCCCTCTTGTAACCATCTATGGGCCCTGGAGGAGCAGGTGAGGGAGCTCTAGGCCAAGGTGAGCAGGCTGTGGGGGATCAGGGATGCAAAGGACAAAACTGATGGTTATTTCCATTCTCTGCAGGGTCAGAAATCAAGCGGAGATGCCCCCCAAGTAGGATGCACTGCAGGGGCATGGCAGAAGGTACCCACCAGAACAAGGCCTGCCCAGGCTAGTGCAGTGTCAGCTGCCCAGGTACAGCTGGGGAGCAGATACGAGGTCCTGGCAGCCTTGGGGGTGGGGGCTGATGTGGATGCCTCTGGAGGAGATGGAGCGACTCCAGGCAATGCATGGACTGAGCAAGGACAGAGCACCAAGAAGAGGAGATGCAGAGTCCTCATCATCGGAGAGTCCATCCTGAGGGGAACAGAGGGACCATCTGTTGCCCCAATCCCATGGCACACAAGGTCTGCTGCCTGCCTGGGGCCCAGATTCAGGATGTCACAGAGAGGATCCCAGACCTCATCTGACCCTCTGACCAGTGCACCATGGTCCTGATACACGTGGGAATGAATGATGCAGCCCAGAGCAGTCCAGACCGCATCATGAAGGACTACAAGGCTCTGGGGTCCAAGCTTAAGGAGACAGGGGTGCAGGTGGTATTCTCCTCTATGTCTCTCCATGAGTGGACATGGATGGTGCCACAAGGCCTGCATTGCTGAGGTCAACTGGTGGCTTCAGAGTTTGTGTTACCAGGTGGGCTTCAGGTTCTTTGGCAACGACCCGCATTGCTGCGCAGTGGGCATGCTCAGGTGGGATGGGCTTCATCTTTCCCCAAAAGGTAAACGTGTCTTTTCTACCAGGTTTGCTGACATCGTACAGCAGGCTTTATCTAGTCTCACTGGGGGATGGGACCACAGAGGCACAGGAGGACACTTCACCATCAAGCCAAGTGTCGAGCACAGAATGTACCCAAGTAAGTGACAGGGGCCACGATAGACTTAGGAACAAAAGGGAGGCACAAACACCCACAGGAGGTATTAAATGCCTGTACGCTAATGCTAGAAGTATGGGGAATAAGCAGGAGAAGCTCGCCCTTCTGCTAGCTATCATAAATCCAGACATAGTAGGGCTCACAGAAACCTGGTGGGATTCTACCCATGATTGGGCAGTAGATATTAAGGGCTACAGGCTGTACAGGCAGTAGACTAAGGGCTACAGGTGGGACAGAGCAGGGAGAAAAGGAGGGGGTGTAGCGCTCTACATCAAGGAGCAATACACATCCTGGATGAGCAAAGTGAGGTCAGAAGTGGGGCTGACTGAGGTGCACCAAACGAACTTAATGGTGGGTGTCTATTACAGACCACCCAACCAGGGGAAGAGCTGGACTGAGAATTTTTAGGACAGCTCATGGAGGCTGTCAAGAGATGTGGTAGTTGTGGGTGACCTGAATTACCCAGACATCTGCTGGGAAGAGCAGTCATCTAGGTCTGACCACTCATGTAGGTTCCTAGCTGAGATACAGGACCTCCATCGAACCCAGGAGGTGCACAGTCCCACCAGGGGAAATGCCCTGCTGGACCTGGTCCTTGCCACCGGCAAGGGAATTGCAGGTTTTCGGCCACCTGGACAATAATGATCATCGCCTGCGGGAATTTGCTATCCAGCGCAGGGTGTCAAGGGCTAGCAGTAAGGTGGAAGTCCTTGACTTTAGGAGGGCCGACTTCAATGAGTTAAGAAGACTAGTATGAGAGGCTTTGGGATCCCAAAGTTTCAGGGAGATGGGAGTCCAAGATGGGTGGTTGTTCCTCAAGGACACGATCCTCCGAGCCCAAAGGGAGTCAGTCCCAATGCATACCAAGGGGGTAAGAGTGCTAAAAAGCCCCCATGGCTCAGCAAGGGCATTCAGGAATGCCTGAGGGCTAAAAAGGAGGTGTACATCTGATGGAAGCAAGGGGCTATTACCAAAGAGGATCACGCCTCTGTTGCTCGAGGCTGTAGGTTGGCTGTTAGGAAGGCCAAGGCTAAGATGGAACTGGGGCTGGCGACCAGAATTAAGGATAACAAAAAGTCCTTTTTCAAATACATAGGGAGCAAGAAGGCGGCAGTGGGTAATGTAGGGCCCCTGCAGGATGCACTTGGCAATCTGGTGATTGCTGCAAATGAAAAATCGGACCTCTTTAACAAATTCTTTGCCTCCACTTTTCTGAGCAGGTACTGGGCCATGTCCCCCACCAGGAGTATGGAAGGACTCAGGGGAGGCACTGCCAGGCCCAAGGTTAGTGTTCAAATCAGCAGGCCCAGATGCTCTTCATCCAAGGGTGCTGAGGGAATTGGCAGGGGTCATTGCAGGGCCCGTGGCACGGCTATACGAGCGCTCACGGAGCTCTGGCCAGGTGCCAGATGACTGGATAAAGGCAAACGTGGTCCCCATTTACAAGAAAGGGAGAAAGGAGGACCCAGGTAACTATAGACCCATCAGTCGTACCTCAGTCCTGGGGAAGATCTTTGAGAAAATTATCAAGGAGCACATCTGTGAGGGACCAGTAGGGGAGATCATGCTCAGGGGGAACCAAAATAGGTTCATTAAGGGAAGGTCCTGTCAGACTAACCTTATTTCCTTTTATGATCAGGTCACAAAGTCATTGGATGAAGGTGGGGGGCGGGGTGGATGTTGTCTTCCTGGATTTTAAGTAGGCCTTTGATATTGTCTCTCACCCCATTCTCATTAAAAAAGCTAGATGACTGCAGCACTGATGCCTACACAGTCAGATGGGTCACAGTGCCAGCTAGATCTGTACAGGTTACAGAGCTGGGCAGATAAGAATAGTATGGAATTCAGCGTGAACAAGTGCAAGGTGCTGCACTTGGGCAGTAGGAACCAGTAGCACACCTACAGGCTGGGGAACTCCCTTCTTATCAGCACAGAGGTGGAAAGGGATCTTGGAGTCATTGCTGACTCCAGGTTGAACATGAGTTGCCAATGAGAGGAAGCTGTCAGTAAGTCTAACCACACCATGTCATGCATCCACAGATGCATCATAAGCAGGTTCAGGGAGGTCATCCATCCCCTTATACAGCATTGATCCGACCACAGTTGGAGTCCAGTTTTGGGCACTGCACTTCAAGAGATATGTGGCTAGCATTGAGAGGGTCCAGAGGAAGGCCACTTGCATGATCGGGGGCAGCAAGGCAGGCCATTCGAGGAGAGACTAGAGGGCCTGAACCTGTTGAGCCTCCACAAGGGAAGGCTGAGGGGGGATCTGGTGGCCATCTACAAATTCAACAGGGGGGGATCAGCAGGGAATAGGAGATGCCCTGTTCCCCTGGGCACCATCTGGGGTAACTGTATGAGTCATGTACCCCTCCCATGTAAATTGGTTCCCGTATGAATAAGACTGATTGAGAATGATTGAAATACAATGGTAGCAGGCCTCTACTGAGTGGCCTGTAATGACCAGCCCATCACCGCGCATTGATTCATCTAAGAACCACGGACCTCACCCAGGAACAGAGACAAGAACCCAGCATCTGAAAGACAAAAGACCCTGCAGAACCAGCGACTCTGCCATTGTACCCCACCATTACAGACACCCAAAACTGCACATCCCTGCATGGAGCACACATGCTCAGTACGCCAGGGGCTGACCCTTGCCTGGGCATGCCTCCTGTCACTAGGGTCACACAAGGTCTGCCCCTATAAAAAGGGGCAGTGAAGACAGACCCAGGGGGATGCCCTCTCTATCTGGACCAGCACCATGCCACACCACCTATCCACCCAGAGGCTCTGCTGGCGACCCGCCTCTAGACAACACCTCCTGGACAAGGACCCCTTTCCAGCCTGGATAGGTAGCTATCACCCCCCACCCCCTCTTCAACCAAGTATTTGGACTCTGCTTCTCTTCCCTACCTGGACTCCAGCCCTTCCACTGAGTCTCTTTCTCCCACTGCCATTGTGTGTGTGTGTGTGTGTGTGTGTGTGTGTGTGTGTGTGTGTATGCCAATAACTTCATGGGGCTGTGTAGTGTGTTGTCTGTGTAATAAAACTATTATTTAGACCCCTAAGTTGGGTTTTGCTTTACTATGATTTGGCCCTGCTCCAATCTCTGCTCCTCGCCTCTCTAACTTCTGTCTCATTTCTCCCGCTCCTGCTTCTGGCTCACCGCCACCTTCAATGCCTATCCTGAGCTCATCTCTGCCTTCAAACCCCCTGTTTCTTTGCCACTGTCTCATCCCCACTGCCTTTTCCGTTTCCCCTGAGCAACCAGGTTTCTGCCTCAGTTTCTTTCCTGGCTGTCTCCTCCTTGCTACCACTTATCTGCCCCCACCCCCAATATCTCAGCTGTCTGCCTCAGTTTCCAGCACCAGTCTACCTTAAGTTAACCCGTTCCTCAGTTAGCTTCTCTGTAGTCTACTGGTTCTGGCAACTTTCACTCCCTACACTTTAACTCTCTCTCTCTCCTGAACCTTCCCTGAAGTATCCCAGGTACCCCAAGCACATGCATATACACTGTACCATCCAAGTTAGAAACTTACCTGTGTGTATGTGTAGGTGGGTTGTATGTGTGTGAACTGGTGAGTGTGTGTGTGTATATATATATGTATGTGGCATTGATCACTAATTCACATATCTGGTTAAAGGCCTACAGAAAAAACCCTATGAGGACCAATTGAGGGTCCTGAATCTCTTAATCCTCCACAAGAGGAGGCTGAAAGGTGATTTTGTGGCTATCTACAAAGTCACTGGGGGGGACAACAGGAAATAGGGGATACAGTGTTTACCAGGGCACCCATCTGGATAGCTGTAAACAATGGCCACAAACTGAAAGAGAGCAAATTTATATTGGACATCAGAAAACAAGTCTTTATGGTGAGGGTTGCCAGGATATGGAATATGCTTCCAAGGGCGCTGGTGCTGTCCCCTTCCTTGGACGTATTTAAGAGGAGATTGGACAAACATCTGGCCGGGGTCAGCTGAATCCAGCACTCTTTCCTGCCCACGGCAGGGGGTCAGACTCAATGATCTAATAGGTCCCTTCTGACCCTAGAAATCTATGAATCTATAAACATCTATGAACATTAGACTTCAGATCATGGCACTGAATTCATTGGTGCTTAAACAACAATCACCCGTTTTCTGAAAAGAGCATTTATTGAGCACAGCAATCTGCAACTTCAACCATGAACAAAACAAAGCTTCCCCCAAGCTGAGACATGGCCCAGTGAGATGCAGTGACAACACACAACACACAAAACTTTGTCTGACTGAAAATGCAATAGAAGAAGCCACAAAGACAACAGGAAGCCTCACATAGCTCTGATGTCATTCTGAGGGCAGATCATCTCCTTGCAGCCAGGGGTTCAGAGAGTCCTTATGTGGGATGCGCAGGTCATCTTAGGTGTTGGAGTGGAGATCCCACAGGCCTCCTCTCTGCTTGGGCCTTTATAGGTGAATCTGCACCTCCTTCTCCCCCTTGGGTGCTTGGAGCCTAGTCCCATATAGCACGGCCCACACCTATAGCACAATCCAACTCTCATGCACTCAGTGTCTGCCTCTTCTCAGGCACTCCAGTCTCACCTCTGACAGGTTCTGCTTTGAAATGGAAATGTAGTTCTCCACTTTCTTTGGTCCCCCCCAGCCCAAGCAGTCGAGGACCCTGCCCTGCTCCCGTAGCTCTGTCTCCAGCACACACCTGTGATGATTGTGCCACTTCTTTGCCAACAGCTGATGCCCCTTTCTTGCGAGGATGTGGCTGCACTGCCACCACAACTGATGGCCATGAGCTCCACACTGAATGATGTGCTGGGAAGAAAAGAATTTCAGTGTTTTGGTTTTCAACTTCTGACCTACTGGTTTCCTTCTCTAGTTGTTTCCTGGTGAGAGAGTGTCAGTCACAAATCCCTGGTGGCTTCCTCTTCCCCCTGTAATGCACTGCAGTTTATCACATCTCTGTGGTCATCAGGATTGAGCCAAGGCTGCTGCTGCTATGACTGCAGCCCGCAGGAAGGGCACTGTGGGACCACAAGCTCATCTGGCTTCTCTCCGAACCACGGACCTGGGCCACAACAAGAGATCACCCTACCGAGCCCCTTCCCAGTAATCTTACCAGGGGTGGTAATACTGTGCCCTGGTTGCCCTTCAGCCTGTGCCATCCTGGATCCCCTTGGGATGCTCTCACCCTTACTTGCCCACTGCACCTTTGTGTTATTACCTTCTGAGAAAAGGAAGACTGCCCCAGGGTTTCCCAAGCCTGGTCTAACATTTAGGGCCACAAGTGTTTGTGGTCACTGCCTTAAGGGCACCCCTGAATGTTTTCTTGTGCAGGGACCGGGACTCCCCCACAGTGATTCAAGACGGACTCAAGGGGAACGCCTCCAGACCTAAGGTTGAGGAGGACCGGGTTAGAGTACTTCTGGAGGGGCTGGACGTGTTCAAATCAGCAGGTCCGGATGCTCTCCACCCCAGGATGTTGAGGGAGCTAGCAGGGATTATTGCAGGGCCCTTGACACGGCTTTATGAGCACTCGTGGTGCTTGGGCCAGGTGCCAGATGATTGCAAGATAGCCAATGTGGTCCTCAACTTTAAAAAAGGGAGGAGGGAGGACCCTGGCAACTATAGGCCCATCAGTCTTTCCTCAATCCTGGGGAAACTTTGAGAAGATCATGAAGGAGCACATCTGTGATGGGCCGGCATCGGGGATGATGCTCAAGGGCAACCAGCACGGTTTCATTAGGGGCAGGTCATGTCAGACCACCCTGATTGCCTTTTATGATCAAGTCACAAAAGCGTTGGATGCAGGTGTTATCATGGATGTAGTCTTTCTGGGCTTCAGCAAGGCCTTTGACACTGTCTCCCACCCCATCCTCATTAAAAAACTAGGTGACCGTGGCATCGATGCCTACACGGTCAGATGGATTGCTAATTGGCTGAAGGGTCGTACTCAGAAGGTGGTGGTGAATGGCTCATATTCGTCCTGGGGGGAAGTGGGCAGTGGAGTCCCCCAGGGCTCGGTCCTTGGGCCCGCGCTGTTCAATCTCTTTATCAGCGATTTGGACGATGGGGTGAAAAGCAACCTGTTCAAATTTGCTGATGATACCAAAATTTGGGGTGAGGTGGGTGAGCTAGTAGGGAGGGAAAGACTACAGCAAGACCTGGATAGGTTGCAGGGGTGGGCTGACAAAAACAGGATGCGTTTCAATACTGGCAAGTGCAGGGTGCTGCACTTGGGCTGTAGTAACCGCAGCACGCTTATAAGATGAGAAACTCCCTTCTTGAGAGCACGGAGGCAGAAAGGGATCTTGGAGTCATCATTGACTCCAAGATGAACGTGGG
This sequence comes from Alligator mississippiensis, assembly GCF_030867095.1. Taxonomy (NCBI): domain Eukaryota; kingdom Metazoa; phylum Chordata; order Crocodylia; family Alligatoridae; genus Alligator; species Alligator mississippiensis. Next base: position 302,461,144 of record NC_081826.1, read on the forward strand.
CCAACAATGCGAGGTCACGGTCGGCAGGGCTAACCGGACCCTATCGTGCATCCACAGGTGCATCTCGAGTAGGGCCAAGGAGGTGATCCTCCCCCTCTACACGACACTGGTCAGGCCACAGCTGGAGTACTGTGTCCAGTTCTGGGCACCACACTTCCAGAGGGATGTGGACAACATTGAGAGGGTCCAGAGGAGGCCACCCGTATGATCCGGGGACAGCAGGGCAGACCCTACACTGAGAGGCTATGGGACCTGAAGCTGTTCAGCCTTCACAAGAGAAGGCTGAGGGGGGACCTGGTGACTGTCTATAAACTCACTAGGGGGGACCAGAAGGGTTTGGGGGAGACCTTGTTTCCTCCAGCGCCCCCCGGGATAACAAGGAATAGCGGCCACAAGTTGTGGGAGAGTAGGTTCAGATTAGACATCTGTAGGAACTACTTCACAGTCAGGGCAGCTAGGATCTGGAACCAACTTCCACGGGAAGTGGTGCTGGCTCCTACCCTGGGGGTCTGTAAGAAGCGGCTCGATGCCTACCTGGCTGGGGTCACTTGAGCCCAGTTTTCTTCCTGCCCAGGCAGGGGGTCGGGCCTGAAGATCTACAAGGTCCCTTCCAACCCGACTTCTGTGATTCTATGATCCTATGATATTGTGGGCTCCATCCTCCGCAGTACGCACTCTCATGACACACAGGTGAACTGCTAACATCTGCCCCTCATGAGTGATGGGCTCCTCGATCCAGGCCTCACCCCTCCTGATTTCCAGACCTCTGAACTCCATAGCCCAGCTGACACACCACCGTTTCTCTGTGCTTGGGCCGTTTTCCCCCATCCTCTGCCCTTAGACAGCCCCAGGTACTGACACTTCCCTGGTTGCACCCGAGTCCCCCCAGGCACCGGACTCTCCTAGTCCCCCCACAGCCACCAGACCTTCTCCCAAGTACCTAGTCCTTCCTGGGCTCAAGCTCTCTCTTTCTCTCTGTGCAGTCCACAGGACTACCTCTTCTTCTGGTCCCTCTTCCTGTCTCTCTGGGCCAGTTGGTATCTCTGTACATCCCTTTCATCCTGTGGAAATAAGTTTAAGCAGGCCTCTTACTTGACTAAGAAGAGAGAGAAAGAAAAGAGAAAAAGATCCTGATGCTAATACTATGTGTTTTAAAATGTTCTAAGATAAGGGAAAACCTTCATGCCTTGTTTTGTCTTGATATATTAAGCTCTGTGTGCAGATGTTAACCTCCTCCTTTCTCCCGAACCAGAAGCTGATAACTGTTCCCAAAACACAGTGTTTTGTTTTGTTTTTCTGAATAAGTAACTGCTTACGTGTGACAAACGAATGATCAACTTCTTTCTGTTTCTCTCAAGGTTGCCTTGTCTGAACCCTGCTTCTTTTCTCGCTGTCTAAAGTATAAATACACTTGTAAACTTGTAGAGGTCAGAGTTCCTTTGAGAGCTTTCCTTGTGATCACTTGTATAGCTTTAAATAAACCTAGACGGCTCTGCCAAAATGATACAACCACAACGCAAAGTTTGATTTCTTCCACAATTCAGTGCTGTGACTCGAATAGAGACACCCAGAGTGATCAGTTGAGATACAGACCGTCTCCTCACTGATGCCCCGGTACCAAACTAAGGTAAGAGACCTTTTGAAATCTCTACTGGGGCTTTTCAGTGAGAGACTGCTTGTGGGTCTTCCTGTTCGCTGCTTGAGGCTTACCCTATCTGACCCTTTTACTGCCAGAATTGTCAGACCCACTATGTAAGTAGGAACTGTGAGTAGAAGAGAGTTTGAAACTGTGTTGCTGTTGTCAGTGAATGTGTTTCCCCGTGTGAATTGAGTTAAGTTCTGTAAAGAACTAGGAGGTCTTTCTGAAGCTGGGAGTGGACACCTTGTGCAGCCACCCCGAGGACACCAGACTTGTTCTGTGTGCCCTTCGAAAGCAAGGGTGCAAGGTGGAAACTCTTAGACTGAAGGAGATCGGGGTTGTGTGATGAATTTGCCCTACCCCCACTCTCATGAATGACCCGTGTCTAACAGTGAGTAACTGCGTTGTGTGCCATTGCTGTGGAGTCTTGTGTCTGAACATTAGCCACAGCATTCCTGTGCCGCTAGCAAATCTCACGACCTGACCGGACACCCTCAATAAGCCTCTCCTGTGTGAAAGACCTGTGTGAATTGAGCTTAAAGACATGGGGAGCGGAGGGTCTAAAGACGTACTGGCTCCACCAAAAGGGACTCCAGCATTGTACATGTACACACACTATGGCCATAAGAGTTGTAAGTTTCTGAACAAATGGCATTGGTATACCAGGGATGATGCTAGCTTGCAGTTTCCCCTGGAGGGAACATTTGATTTAAGTAAAATCCTTCATCTCCGCAGAGCCCTTGACTCAAGAGGCAGTAAAACACCACAGACTCAGTGGGACACATTTTTTGATTAGTACGCAGAAGCTTCCAAAAGAAGTCAAGAATCTCAAGTTCGGAGCCTTTAGGCCTTCCAAGAAAAACTAAAATCTCAGATAAAGGAATTAAAACAGAAAAAAAGCACCAATAGGGGATCCCCCATCAACAGCGCCATCAGCACCAGCACAACTTTATCCACAATTGACTGGGAATGAATCTGTAGAAGACATAATTGATTTTTTAGTGTGCCACCCCCATACCAGTCCTAGGAGACCTCCTAAACCTTGTTAAGCAATTTCCCAATATCAGGGAAGAACCCCAGAAGTTTAGAAATGAAATTGGAAACTGTAATCAATTGTTATGAGCCAACATGGGTGGATTTAAACCAATTAATGAGAAGTGTTCTGCCCTCCAAGGTCTGTAACCGCCTCATCGCACAGGCTAATTGGCCTCCTCAAGACCCGGAATGGGCTAGTCGCTTAGTAAGTGCCCAAGAACACCTTGAGGCCGGGCTTAAAATCTGCCCCAGGAAAACTGACTGGGCCATAATAAATAACTGTAAGCAAAACAAAGGAGAATCCCCAGCAGACTACATGGATTGCTTAAAACTCGTATTTGAAAGACATTCTGGCATTGAAAATACAGCTGATACTGCCCCAGAAGCAGTTGTCGGCTGCTTTTGTCCAAGGACTTCTTTCTAAAGTCCAGGAACAGCTGCGTATAATTGCTGTAGGTTGGCAAACCAAGATGCTTACAGAATTAGTCACCATTGCTAATCACTGTACAGCCTGCCAAGAAAAGAAAAAGGAAACCACAGAAACTAAGCTAATGTCTTTACCGGCCTGGCCAGCCAGGGATGACGTTTAACCAGCCACCACCTCCTCTCTCTCAATTTTCCGTCCCGAATCAAGAAGCCTCCTGTTAGGAAAGCCTGAGGAATGATAACATCATCATAGCCCTGCTTCTCTCACTTAATCAAGAAGATCCCTTCATTTCCTGTTTAATAAGCAGTACTCCTACAAATTGTTTAGTAAACACCGGCACAAGTTGCTCTCCTCTCCGAGCTGAAGAATTTTCTACAGCCCCCTCTCCTCTGCTGTGTAAACGCTGTAGGAATTTCTAATCAGATAGTTCCTCATCCTGTTTCCCAACCCTTACATGTTTCTCTTGGCCCTGTTTCTGATCAACATGCCTTTCTCCTTGTCTCTAGTGGGTTATGGAATAGAGAAGTTCCCACACAATTTACTGATGTGTTTGATGCACTGGCTGGGGACATTTTTAGCTACTTGCATGATTTCACAATGATTACACACTTAATTCATACAACACAATTTTATTTTAAAATTCTTTGCTACACATATAACACTGCTTAGCTTTAAGAAACAATGCTCCAAATGCACTTCCTTATAACCATTACAATTACAACTCAAAGTTAAATTTGAATCAATACTATTATTTTCATAATATACTTACAAGCCTAGAATTCCGAGAAGCCAAACACCAAAATATGGTTTCATTCCTCAGTAGTACAATTTAATGGGTTGGCCTCAGTAGTATGGTTCAATGGGCTCGCCTCAGCAATACGAGTCAATGGGCTGGCCTCAATACTGATAGGACTAAGCCCCCTTCCTTCAGTCTCTTTTGGGTGCTCCGCAGCTTCAGCGTGAACTAAGAAATTCGTGTTCACGGAGAGGGTGGTTCAGATGATCAGTCTGATCCGGCCTACACTTCCGATTCTTCCTTCATTGTTCTGCAAGTGAGGTTACCTCCAAATTGGAAGAGTAGGTTACAGTTTTTATTGAGCGAGTTGCCGTCTTGGGCCCCTCCTACCCAAACCTGTCACTACTCCCAAATTTGGGCTCAGATCTTACTTAACAGATTCTTTTGCTTGGTAATCAGTTTCTTTTGTTGATCATTTTAATTACTTTGAGGAATTTCCATATCACTGAATTGACTTTTATTTCCAATCTTTTAAAAGGCTCCTAGGTTTGATTTCTCGGAATGTGGGATGTTTGCTTAAGGGTCATTTTTAGGTTAACTTTGTTAAAGGCCTCTAAAGATAAAATTCAAGAGTTAAGACTTTGAGCAAAGTCAGGACCTTCCGCATGTAGACCAAAACAATGGCCTAGATAAGGAGATAAATCTTGTCTTTTTCCTAAACTGGCTAATGGGCAACTATTACAAACATTCAAACTATTTCATTCAATATGACACTCCTCAGTCCTTGTTATCCTGTTAATTTGTTAGGCAGAGATTTGGTTTGTAAACTCAGCTGTACTATTTATTGTTCTCCTAATGGTGTTTATTTAGATGTTCCCTGTGTTAATGAAATGGCTGTACTTGCTACACTAGCTAGCTCACCTCCTGAGCCTGAGTCCCCTAATCTTTCTGTGTTGCAAGAGGAAATCATAAAGGCTGTCCCTCCGTTTCTCTGGTCCCAACATGCTAATGAAGTAGGACGAATCCATACTGCCCACCCTGTAAAAATTAGATTAAATCCAGCCACTATCTTGTCCTGTATTCCTCCTAATGCCTGTTATTTTACTGTTGTTGACTTGTGTTCTGCACTTTTCTCTATCCCTCTACACCCTGATAGCTGGTTTCTCTTTGCATTTACCTATCAGGGACTTCAGTATACCTGAACTTGGTTGCCCCAAGGCTATACTGAACCCCCTTCTCTTTTTTCTCAAATTCTGAAGAAGGATTTAGATGACATCATATTTAAAGAAAATTCTGTGCTTGTGCAGTACGTTGATGATCTGCTCTTAGCATCTACCTCCCTTAAAGCCTATAAAGCTGATTCTTTAACTCTCCTCACCTCTCTTGCCCTAAAAGGCCATAAGGCATCTAAAGAAAAGCTACAACTTTGTCTCCCTCATGTCCACTATTTGAGTCATGATATTTCCGCTGAAGAACGACTGCTTTCTTCTTCCAGGATAGAAGCTATTCCTAAAATCCCTAGACCAACTACTGTGTCCCAAATGCATACTTTCCTAGGCATGGCTGGCTACTGCCGCCAGTGGATGTTGGCTATGCCTCTATAGTCAAGCCCCTGAAAAACCTGACTCTTGTTAATACCCCTAAGCCTTTGCCCTGGACTTCAGAAGCTGAAGCCGCTTTTGCCTCTATTAAACAAGCTCTGTCACAAGCTCCTGCCCTAGGCCTTCCCGATTATATTAAACCCTTTATTCTTTTTTGTCATGAAAAAGACGGATTTGCACTTGCTGTGCTCACTCAAGCACGTAGAGACAAGCACTGCCCCACTGCTTATTATAGCTCTGCTCTTGACCCAGTTGCAGCTGGACTTCCTCCATGTCTTCGTGCTGTAGCTGCAGCTGCTATTATTGTTAAACTGTCCTGTACCCTTGTATTAGGCTCTCCCCTTGCTGTTGCTGTCCCACATGCTGTAGCAGCCCTTTTACTAAAAACTAAAACTCAAACACCTTTCAAATGCTAGATTGACTAAGTATGAAATGTTGCTTCTTTCTGCTGGAAATATTACTATAACTAGATGCCCTGTTTTAAACCCTGCCTCCCTGTTGCCTACTCCTTCAGATGGTGAACTCCACGGTTGTATTGCTGTTACTGCCCACCTAACAATGCCCCACACTGATCTAAAGGACACCCCCTTGCAAAACCCAAATCTAGTATCTTATGTTGATGGGTCATGTCAAAGAAACTCAAAAGGTTTTCTTGTTGCAGGATATGCTGTATGTTCCCAATTTGATGTTATAGAAAGCCATCACTTGCCCAATGTGTATTCAGCTCAAGTTGCTGGGCTTGTGGCCCTTACCAGGGCTTGCACCCTAGCCTCTGGTACCTCTGTTAATATTTACACTGATTCTCACTATGCCTTTGGTATTGTACATGATTATGGTCAACTTTAGAAGCAAAGAGGCTTCCTCACTTCAGGAGGTGCCAAAAATCAGTAATGATCCATATGTGAATGCCTTGTTAAATGCTTTACAGTTACCTTCTGCTGTTGCTATTATTAAATGCCAAGCTCACCAGAACCCTTATGGTAATGTTACACGTGGGAATGCTCTGGCAGACTCCACTGCCAAAGCTGTGGCTATTTCTACTCCTCAGGCTACACCTGTGTTTTTGTCTATCTTGACTAACCACTCTCCATTGGAAGTCTTCATGACGTTGCCCACATCCAAGATTGCAGAGACCTGGATAGGTTGCAGGGGTGGGCTAACAAAAACAGGATGCGTTTCAATATTGACAAGTGCAGGGTGCTGCACTTGGGCAGTAGTAACCAGCAGCACACTTATAAGATGGGAAACTCCCTTCTTGAGAGCACGGAGGCAGAAAGGGATCTTGGAGTCTGTGGCAGAAATGCCACCATCTGTGCCCCTCTCCAGAGATCTGTCTTTGCCAGCGTGAGAGGCTGGTGTTGAATTCCTCAGGGCAGGGATCTTCCTCCATGTCTACATGACAAAAGCCTGGTGCCTCAGAGGTGGACGCTCTGGTCACCTTGGGGGGGAGAGGGAAAAGCCCCGCTCACCGGCCCAGGTGACCAGTGATGCTTTTTTAGATTGGTTGATTTGTGGCCAGCACTGGCAGCTTCGATTGGACCGGGCTGCTGAGGTCAGAAAGGTTATAAAAAAACCCGGGCCAGGAGGAAGGGGAGCCATTAGCCATGCGGTCATCCAGGTGAATCTGAGCCTGGCTCTCTCCTCATCACCGCATGCTCCAAGAGTGCCCTGCCTCCAGAGGAAACTCCAACCACCTCTGGACGATGTGTGTGAGTAAGCTACTCGAGATCAGACTAGATATTTAGCTTACAGTAACTCAGATGCGAGATCAAAAGGCTACCTCAGCCACCCTGGTTTGCTCTATGGGATCCCTCTGATATTCCACTGATACTGCTCTACCTTTTACCCTGTTTCCGCCCTACCCCCTGTAATCAATAAAGTTCTCCTTGTGACCGGTGTGGGAGACTTATTGAGGGGTGGGTCTAAATTATGCCAAGGTGGCCCCTTAGGTCTGCGGACTAAGGGAGGCTTCCCTAATCAGCCCCTGACTTGGGGAAGTGCCCCAAGTGCCTGTATTGGGTCTAGTGCCCATTGGACGATCAGACCTGTGTTCTCCAAGGTGCGCAGAGCCAGAAGTGAGTCCAGAGCCTTGGATGGTGGCAGCGGGAACCCCAGGCTAGCGGGTGTGCTCCAGGGAAGGGGTCGGCCGGACGGGAGGCACCCCAGGGAGGCACTCGGAGCCTGGACGGTGGGCGGGCGCAGGGAGGTGGGTGGCTCAAGGCAGGAGCGCCCCCTACTGGCTCACCACAGAGTCATCATTGACTCCAAGATGAACGTGGGCCTACAACGCGAGGTCACGGTCGGCAGGGCTAACCGGACCCTATCGTGCATCCACAGGTGCATCTCGAGTAGATCCAGGGAGGTGATCCTCCGCCTCTATGTGACACTGGTCAGGTCACAGTTGGAGTACTGTGTCCAGTTCTGGGCACCCCACTTGAAGAGGGATGTGGACAACATTGAGAGGGTCCAGAGGAGGCCACCCGCATGATCTGGGGACAACAGGGCGGACCCTACAATGAGAGGCTACGGGACCTGAACCTGTTCAGCCTTCACAAGAGAAAGCTGAGGGGGGACCTGGTGACCGTCTATAAACTCACTAGGGGGGACCAGGAGGGTTTGGGGGAGACCCTGTTTCCCCTAGTGCCCCCGGGATAACAAGGAATAGCGGCCACAAGTTGTTGGAGAGTAGGTTCAGATTAGACATCCATAGGAACTACTTCACAGTCAGGGCGGCTAGGACCTGGAACCAACTTCCAAGGGAAGTGGTGCTGGCTCCTACCCTGGGGGCTTTAAGAAGCGCCTCCATGCCTACCTGGCTGGGGTCACTTGATCACAGTTTTCTTCCTGCCCAGGCAGGGGTTTGGGCCTGAAGATCTACAAGGTCCCTTCCGACCCGACTTCTGTGATTCTAAGATCAGGCTCCAGAACCAGAAAAATATACGTGGAGACTGGCTGGGTGTTTGTTACACCCTGACCGTTTGTGGTGCTCCCCGGCCACCTGGTTGCCCCAATGGTCCTTCTTCCTTATCTTGCTCACATACACTACGGCATAGCACACATGAGTAAGGAGGGGATGATAGAAACTGTTAAGCTTGATTGGTTTGCTCCAACTTTTCCATCTGTGGCTCAACAATACTTTTATACCTGCCCTATTTGTCAAGCCCATAATGTGGGAAAGCCTGCAAAAACAAAAAAAGCAGCACATCCCCCATTTGTAAATTTAAAAATAGATTTTATTCAAATGCAGAAATGTTGTTCTTAAGCATATGTTCTTGTTATTGTATGTATGTTCTCTGGATGAGTAGAAGCCTACCTATGTGCAAAAGCTGATACCACCACTGTGAGCAAAAAGTTCCTCAGAGACTTTATTCCAAGGTTTGGTATTCCTTTATCCATAAACTCCGACAGAGGAACTCATTTTACTTGGCAGATAATGAAAGAAGTCTGCAAAGTCCTGCAAATCCCGCAAAACTTTAATTGCCTGTACCATTCACAGGCCTCGGGCCAACTGAAATGCCAAAATAGCTTTTTAAAAAATAAACTGGCCAAAATTTGTGCTGAGACTCACCTGACATGGCCAAATGCACTTCCTATAGCCCTTATGAGTATAAGACCTACTGTCAATCGAAAGACCGGACTTAGCCCACATTAAATCCTGATGAGAAGACCCACGAGGCTCCCCGCCTAATCACCTGTGGCCTCCCACTTTTGCGATATACATTTACTTGATGATATTATTCTAGATTACGGCACTAATGAAGTGTGTTAAGGCTTTTCATTCACAGGTACAAGCAACTCTCCCCAAGGAATCAGATGAGCCATGCCATCCCATCCTGCCTGGTGATTGGGTTCATGTAAAAGTCTATCAACGGAAGTCATCGCTGGAACCCCGCTGGAAAGGCCCATTCCAGGTACTCCTGACAACCAGCACTGCTATAAAGTGTCAAGGACTCCAACCGTGGATCCACGCTTCACACACTAGGAAAACATCAGCCCCGTTAGACCTAGAGTCTCCTCCATATCAACCTTGTAATCAGCCTTCACAGACTGGTAGTGAGCCTAGCGCCTGCCAACAGGAGAGCTCAAGACCAGTAGCGAGTCAAGCGCCTACTGGCGAAGAGGATTTGCCACTACAAAGCAAAGAGGATTCACCACTAGAAGAAAATGTACCCCAACGACACCACTATGCCCTTCGGGAAAGGAAAAAGGCCTCTACCTAGTTCCTGGTTCCCGAGGTGGGGTTGGTTAGTCGTGACTTGGGTACTTCTCAGTCTTTCCTTTTGGATCATCTTATATGAACTTAAAGACTCACCAGCTAAAAGAAACTTTGTAAATCAGACTAGACTTCAAAACAGGTCAAACAGATCACTCCCACATTGGCATGCTCACCAAAACGCTTTTCTTCAACTGTCTTATCAATATGCAAAGGATTTAAGTGTTTCTAAATGTTGGGTATGTTCCCACTTGCCTCCTAGTACAATGACAGGGGTGCCCACGATTGCTTTATCCCTTAATTGGGCTGACTTTTGTGATATGTATGTTAAAATAGCGAAAAGGTAAAGAGAAAGAAAAAGTAAAAGTTAAAAGGCTCGTGGCTATAAATATCTAATATGTTGGGCCAAAAAAGGCCCAAAAGGGGGGAATGTGGAAATAAGTTTAACCAGGCCTCTTTTTGACTAAGAGGAGAGACAAAGAGAGAGAAAGGGAAGAGAAAAAGATGCTGATGCTGGTGCTATGTGTTTCAAAATGTTCTAAGATAAGGAAAAACTTTCATACCCTGTTTTGTCTTGATATATTAAGCTCTGTGTGCAGATGTTAACTTCCTCCTTTCCCACGAACCAGAAGCTGATAACTGTTCCCAAAACACAGTGGGGGGGGGGGGGGGAGGGGGGTGTTTCTGAATAAGTAAACTGTTTACGTGTGACAAACGAATGACCAACTTCTTCCCGTTTCTTTCAAAGTTGCTTTGTCTGAACCCTGCATCTTTTCTCACTGTCTAAAGTATAAATATGCTTGTAAACTTGTAGAGGTCAGAGTTCCTTTGAGAACCCTCCTTGTGATCACTTGTATAGCTCTAAATAAACCTAGATGGCTCTGCCAGTTCTGATACAACTACAACGCCAAGTTTGATTTCTTCCACCGCTCAAACAAGCTCAACAAGGTACTTGTCCAGCCTTGGCATCACACTGGGGGCTCATGTTCATCTTGTGGTCAATCAACATTTCCCAGGACCAAACTCAGACTGACCGGCCTATAATTTGTAGGGTCATCCCTCTTCCCTTTCTTAAGGAAGGGTACCACCTTGGCCCTCTTCCAGTCATTTGGGACCATTCCTGAGTTCCACAACTTTTTGAACAGCTTTGCCAGAGGAACTGCTATCCATCTATGACTCACCTTGCCCTGCTCGAGCTCTAGGGAGGGGGCTGCAGGCACACGCAGACCAGACACGAGACAATGCGATGCCCTCTGGCTCCCCACCCCATGCTACTGATGGGCAGGTGCCTCCCTGACACCCACATCAGCCACCCAGTCCCCAGGGCCCCACGGCCTCCTGCTTGAACCTGCCTGCTCACACTCACCCCGGTCTGGTTGTGGCGATGCTGCAGCGGGAGCAGGTTCCAGTTAAATATCCCCTGCCAGCGCTGCAAGGCCCTGGTTTCCCCTCCCAGAAGTCTGGTCCAGTGGCCCCCTGCACCCAGTTCTCCCACGGCTCCTGTCTCTGCGTCTCGCTGTCGTAGCGGAGAATTTGCTGGTCATTTTTGTAGCCCACAGCAGTGAAGTCGGGCACGTCCGGGCCAGGATCTAACACCCACGTGTAGAAATGCTGGTGGGAGTGTGAGCCTGCGGGAGTGATGGGTCAGCTCTAGCAGGGCAGATGCCAGTGCCCCAGTAGTCACTGCCCCCTCCCAAAGGGGCCGCAGAGGAAGGACACGGGGCTGCGCCAAGGCAGAGCGGGGGCACAGAGTGAGAGAGCGGTGGGGCCAACAGGAAAGGGCAGAACCGGCTGAGTGCAGGGCAGGGGCCGGGGAGGAGAGATGAGACTGACCCAGCGGGCCACAGTCCTGGCCAGGAGGGTCCACACACCATGTCCTACAGCCCAGTCACACTCCCCTGCACCCTCCGTCCCAGGCACGGGCCCTGCACAGCCCAGGCACTCGGCCCACCCTGCTCCGGGGGAGCCCTCATATGCCCAAGTCAGGGCCTGGGCCCTGCATCAAGGGCCTGGGATCAGCCCCTCTCAGCCTCGGTCCTGCTGCTTGGTCAGGGCCTGGGGCCGGAGGGACCCTGCAAAGCAGATGAGGGTCCGGCTGGACAAGCAGCTTCTCCTTGGCTTGTGCCCACCTGCCTTCCCTGTCACAGGCAGCGGATCCTCTCTCCCTGGCCACCAGCAGCTCCCCGGGCAGCCGCAGCACTGCGGGAGAGGGGAAGAGCTGGGTGCCCATCCGTGGATTCATCTTGTGAACCGGCAGGGAGTGGCAGAGGGTGGCGGGGTCCTGCATGGCTCTGTGGGGTCCTCCTGCCCCAACCTGACCTGACCCCTGCCCTGCTCCATCCCAGATGCAGTAGCCCTCATCACTCCACGAGGACTGGCATCGCTCCTCTCCGAGCCCCCGCCGGCTGATCCCTCTGCTGGGAACTCAGTAGGACTCTGCAGCCTGGGCTCCACACGTGGAGTGGAGCAGGACTCTGCATTGGGACTCAGCTATGTCCTACCCCCAGTCTGAATAGTTATTGCCACTCGCTGGCGCTGGTTCCTGGCACAGCTGCAGGACCCACGAGCAGCAGCAGGAACAGCAGCTGGGAGCCTGGTGCCACCTTCGCAGCAGCTTCCTGAGGAGCTTCCAGATTCAACATCTGTGCGCAGCAGCCGGTCCTGTGCAGCCGCAGGTGCAATGGGCCATGGCACAGCCTGCAGGGTGCTGCTGGGTCACTGCGCAGTGCGGGGGGAGACGGGGCCGTTTGACGTGGGCCCAAGCCCCGGGATTCCTGCTGCTGTGCAGCCCCAACTATCAGCTGCAGGGGATGAACTGAAGTTGCTGCCTTACTGCTTAATCTACACCCAAGAAAAGCTTGTTATTCATGAATGACACATTTGACAAAGAGATAATTGCATTATGTATGCCTATTCACTAATGAATATGTAAAATAATATCCCATATCAAATATAGTGTCCTAAATGAAGGTCAGATGAGGATGGGATTATGGGAAAAATACTCCTTGGGGCACTTTAAACTCCCTGTTGATGCCACTCGGGGAACTGTCCTGAAGACCCCTGAGTGCAGCCCTGCCCGGCCTAAAATGTGGCTTGCACCTGCCAGGCTGCCAACTGATGCCTCCCCCCTCCCCGCCCCCACCCCGCCCCGCACTAAGTATAATGCCTCGAATAACAAACTCGTTTTGGCTGGAAATCCTTCCTAGGCCACCCTACACCGTGCCTCTGTGGCACTGGGGGACTCTCCTGGACACCCCTGCCCAGAGTCTTCTCTGGCCCAAAGCACAGTTTGGCCATGCCATGCAGGGTGTGGGGTTTCCTTCCCGTGGAGGAAGGACCAGGAGCATCTACAGTCCTGACAGGCTGCTCAGCGACCCACCTTGGAGGAAGTGCCCTGCACCTACAACATGGCAGGGGTATCCCTGGGATTTAAGATGCACCCAACACTTCCTCTGGTCTGAAAACTGGGTGGGCTGCAGTTATCAGTACTGCTGCTGGGCTCTGCACTGTGCATTATTCTGGGTGGGGGGTGCACAAAGTACCTCCTGGAAGGCTGTGTGGCCTAACGGATAAGGTGCCTGTTTTACGTTCAGAGGGTGCGAGTCCCTCAATGGTCTTTTTTCCACTTTCAGTTAAAAAAAGTTATGTTCAACGTGCAGCAAGTTGAGCAGGGGGAGGGGAGACAGCACGGAGGCCCGGGATAGGGGAGAAGGCAGAGGTCAGGGTGCTGGGGCTCTGTGTGTGTGTGTGTGTGTGTGTGTGTGCGCGTGCGCACATGTGGTGGTAAACATGACACTGACTTTCTGTTCTGGGAAGTCCTGGGTCACACCCTATCGTGCCTGGGCTCTCGGGGAGGGGAGTGGAGGGGAGGGTTGAGAGCAGGGGGCTGGAGCCCAGACGTGGGGAGGGAGTCAGGGTGAGAGCAGGGGACCCGGACACCTGCATTTTCTGGGTACTCGAGGCCTGGGGGTAAACACAAGGGGTCCGGTAGGCAACGGAGCGGGCCAGCAGGCACTCACCGCGTGGGACTCCGGTACCAGGCTTGTCATTACTTTCCCCCTTCTGCAAACTGTAACCAGAGTTTCAATGAAACGCTGAGCCAAGTACCAAAAATAAACCTATGTTGAGAGATCACATTACAGCCTCCTCCCCCACCACTCGCGCCCCTGGCTCCCCACTCCTGACCTGCAGCCCTGCCCCCACAGCCTTGCTGGTGCCCCTCACTCCCAACCCACAGCCCCTGCTCCACTAGAAAACCTTGTTATTATTATTATTATTATTTCTTGGGTGTTCATTAAGGAGTAACAAAACAACTTCAGCCTCGTCCCCTGCCGTGGATGGCTGGGGCTGCACCACAGCGCGAGTCCTGGGTCCTGGGCCCGGTTCACACGGCCCCGTCTCCCCCAGCACCGTGCGGTGACCCTGCAGTGCCCTGCGGGCTGTGCCGCGGCCCCTTGCCCATCGCTGCGCAGGATCGGCCGCTGCGCCGACATTGCAGCTGGAAGCGCCGCAGGAACCTGCTGCGAAAGTGGCACCAGGCTCCCAGCTGCTGGGGGTGGGAGTGAGGGGCACTGGGGGCATGGGGACGGCTGGACACAGAGCTTGTTATTCATCATGAATGCCACGTTGTACAGAGAGAGAATTGCATTAGCCGTGCAGAGCAGGGGGGGGAAGCCGAGCATGAGAAGCAGAGCTCAAAGCTGCGCCAGATGCTGTAGTCAGTTGTCAGTGACTGGAATGAAAACTGGATGAGGTTCAAGCGTGAGTGTGCTGGCAGAGGAAACACCATGTATCTGAGTCCATGAAGGCAGTTCTTTATAAGCGTTCCTGGGGATAACTATTCTCCTAGCGTAGTTTAGTACCCACTGAGGTGTTAGGGCTTGAAGCCCATTTTATGGAAATGGGAGGCTCCTGCCTAGTTTGCTCCTGCAGCCGTATGGCTGAGGGCACGTGAAACTTGGGGGCATCTGAACCCCAAGCCTCTGGGCTTGAGCCTGCACATAGGATGCTTGCCAAAAGACTTTGGAAATATATGAAGCCCCTGATGGAGGTGGAAGATGTTTGCCGGTTGTAGGGCCACTTATGGTTCTGGACTGACTCACAGATTTGGACTTGATTTGGCTGATTTGGCTTAAAACACAAAAAAAAACCTTTAAAAATAATAATTAAATGAAGTCCAAGTCCTGTTGCAGGGGCCTCTGTTGTCCCGGTCCTTCCTGGCCTGGAGTATGGAGGCTATGATCCATGCAGGCGGCGGTGGAGAGCATCTGGCCCCAACGTGGGCTGGAGAGAAGAGGAGGGGAGGCCTGTGGCACCCCCCACCCGGGGATGAGGCTGCCGTGCCGGGTCAGGCAGCCTTACCACGGCCCCCCTCCACACTCCTTGACTAGTCCAGGACTGAAGACCCACGCGGTGAGTGTCTGTGGCTCTCGCTGGGGCTCTGGGGTCCGCTCCATTGCCTACGGGACCCCCTGCTCTCACCCCCCGGCCCCCCAGTGCCCAGAGAGCCCAGGTGTGCGGCCCCCAGCCCCATGATCTCACCCCAGCCCCTCCCCTCCCAGAGAGCCCAGGCGTCCGGGCTCCTAAGGCACCGCTTGCCCCGTCCCCTTTCCTGGGACCCTGGAGAACCAGGCTCTCCCCCCGGGGTCCTTCCTCCACATTTCCCATGACACAGACTCCTTCCCCGAACTTCTACCAAGAGTACAGGTCATGTCACATCCCCACCCCCTCCTAACACACACATACACACACGTCTTCCCCTTGTACTGCACAAGTGCAGGAGCTTTACATTTGCTGCATGAAGCCCCTGCCTGCAGCACTGGATGGAGTTGCATGCTGCCGCAATCCCTCACGCCCCAAAAAAGCCTCACACCCACATCCTGTCCCCACAACCTTCCCTCATTTCATACCCTATCTCCCCCACAGCCACACCCCACCACACACACACACACCCAACCGCACCCCACACACAATATACAAAAGACTATTTTTGACTGATTATGCAGTCATCTCTATGTACAGTATTCAAGCACAAATAATAATACAATTAAAACAATTATTTAACAATTTCTTTGCCTCCATTTTTCTGAGCAGAGATCAGGTCACCTTACCCCCAGACATGCTCGGCCTCATAGCAGCCTGGATTGGGGTGACCTGGGCTCCTAGGGCTGGCTCAGAGAGAGGAGGCATCTCCTTTGGGGGGTCCCTCAGGACAGAGCCCCTTGCACTTAGTTTTGCTTCAGGTGCTGAAGTAGACATTGCTCCCTGTGCAGGGAGGAAGGACAGGAGTTAGTGGGGTGTCTCCGGCCCCATGAGATCCTCCAGCCCCATCCTGCACCTCTGGAGGGTGCAGGACCCTGGGCTCAGGAGAGCCAGGTGGGCACAAACTGCTGCCAGCTCAGCCAGGGGGGTCTTTGCGCTCACCCTGTCCTGCAGCCAGCAGGGACCAGGCACTGGCCATGTCATGGGGCTGGTAGCTGCACCTCTGAGCTGGCCCCTGCCCCTGCCCCTTGCCCAGGGCTCGCACCGAGGGGGTGGGATTGCCTGCAGCCCAACGACCGAACACCCAGTGAGACTTGCTGGCTCCACAGGAGGGAGGTGACACCTGACCCCAGCCCAGGAAACAGCCCTGCCCCAGCGCACAGGAGATGGGGCAGGGGTGAGGTAGCCCCCACAGGGCAGGGGTCCACATACTAAAAGCAGCCTCCAAGCACGAGGTGCAGGAAACGTCCCCACCCCCAGAAGCCACCGAGCTCCCGGCTGGGCCAGCACACATCAGGACTGCCCTGCCTTAGGCAGCTTCCTGCGCCCAGCCCACAGCCCCCCACTTTACCCACCGCCCCAGGCCCCAGTGCCTGCCCCTGGGTCAGGTGCATCACAGTGACGCTCACGGGAGCTCTCCGAGGATTCACTCTCCCAGGCTTCACGAGCTGAGAGTGAAGGAAGAGGGGGTCAGTACTCCCTGAGCATACGGACTGGTTCCCCCGGCGCAATGCCCCCCATACCCCGCACCAGCCCCTGCCAACAAGACCTGCAGACGCCAGGGTGATGGGAGCGCTTGTGACTCCCCAGACCGGAGCGAGGCTCAGGGCTCTGCCCAACCCCCCGGCAGCACCCAGCATGGGAGAGGGTGATGGGCTGTGGGGCACGGTCCATGTGGAGCCAAGAGCAGCCCTTGGGCTCCAGCAAGGCAAAGACACGGTGCTATGAAGCTATGAATCTATGCTGGGCTGGGGTCTGGCGGCTGCCACTCAGGGGCACATCATCTGGGGAGCCCAGGGCAGACCGAATCCCGTCCCCCCCGGTCCCAGGCACGGTGGTGATGAGCCCTCCCTGCATTCCCCGCCCCAAGGCCTGGGTATGGCCTGGCCCCAAAGACTTCTCCTGGCACTTACTCAGGAAAGTACAAGTGACAGACAATGATCCCAATGGCCACTGCAACAAAACCGATAACAATGCCCACAATTGGTATCAAGTCGGACTCTGGAAGAAGGAAGGGACCTTTGAGCAAGGGGAACCTGCTACCTGCCCCCAACGCTTCACGTACCCAGTGCCTCCTCCCCATTGATGACCCCTACATCCTCCCACCCCCGAGTGCCTTCCCCACTTAGCGGGATCAGGTACCCCTTCCCTCCCCGAGCACTACGTTTCTTCCCCCTCCCCGTGCGGGGGTCACTCACTCGTCCTGCCCTTGTCCCAGGACTCTCTCAGGGCTGCCCCCAGGCTCTCGTGCTCCACGCTGCAGACATAATTGTGGTTTCTGCTGGGGTCTATCTCAATGGTGGCCCAGGTCTGGTAGGTCCCGTCTCCGCTGGGAAAAACCTCAGAGCGGGTTGTCTCCTGGGGCTGCGCCTCCCCGTTCTTCACCCAAACGACAGCCACGTCCTTGGGGTAGAAGCCGTGGACCCGGCAGGACAGGGTGGTGCGTCCACCCTGGGATGGCCCGTCGCTCACCTGTGCCATGGGACGCTCTGGGAGGGAGGAGACACCCGTTAGAGTGACCGTCCCTGCGGGACCCCCAGCACCGTGGCCAGGAGCCAGGCTGGGCCCTGCACTGGGCCACACAACCTGGCTCCAGCGCCCATTTCAGGCAGGGACAGATGGTGTCGGGACAGGAGCACAGGGATGGGAGACACAGCTGTGGTGGGCTTGGGGCTGCAGGAACGGGGTCCCATTCAGCTGATCCCTGGTTCTCAGACACGTGTCCAGGGCACGGACACCCCGTGGGCTCTGCCCAGCTGGGAGTCCTGACCAGGGCAGGGACAGGGGCATTGGGTCCCACAACAGCGCTGGCATCTTGCCCTCCTGCAGGACCGAGATGCAGCGCTAACCACCCCAGACACAGGGAGATGGGGCAGGCATTGCCCGGGGAGGAAGGGGGTGCCCCGGTCAGTGCTGCCCTGGGCAGTGACGCCAGGACTCACTGCGCTGCAGCACTGCCTCCCCGCACTGCAGGTACTTCCACAGCCACTCGATGCAGGTCTCCTCCAGGTAGGCACTGGTAATCTGAAGAAAGGCCTTATCCTCATTCCAGCTGCGCTGGGTAACCTGAGCCTGTGTTGTTTCTGCTACCCAGGTGCGCGTTCCCAGGTCATAGCTGATGAAGTCTCCCCCATCATAGCCCAACTGCATGTAGCCTCCAGTGCTGTTGTCTTCACGGAGCTTGCAGCCGTACATGAGCTGCAGAGTGTGAGACTCTGAAACACAGATCCAGGTCCTGGGTCAGGGTCACAGCCCAGGGAGCAGGGGCAGAGCCCACCCCAGGGGGCAGGGGCAGCATTGGGACTTCTGGGGGGCTACGTTCATATTGAACGAGACTCAACTATGGCTCCCATGAACCCTGGGAATGCAGGAGGCCAGGCCTGGGGATGGGAATGGCCCCTGGAATGGGAAGGGCAAGGTTGGGGGAGGAAGGGGCAGGTGAAACCAGCAGACACGAGTCCAGCCTGGAAAGCAGAGCGGTGCTTCAGGGGCTCTCAGCAGGAGCAGAGTCGGAGCTGCAGAGGCCCGGGGCAGGGAGCAGCAGGCACGGTGGGAAGGGGGTTGGATCAGTGCAGGAGGGAGCCTGGGAACAGTAGCTGCCACCCTTGCCCTCGCTGATGGCATGAGTCGTGTGAGTTCCTTGTGCCCCAGCCCAGGAGATCCAGCTGCACAGGGCTGGTGACACAGACCCCTGCAGCCAGCTGTCCTGGGCACTGCAGGCCTGCATGGCCCCTGCCCTCTCACACGTCTGTCCTCCCTCCACAGCCCTGGGCCTCCATCCTGCCCACCCCATCAGCCCCTGCACGCAGGAATTGGAGCCTCTCAACCTGTGTCAAAGGGGCCGTCTGGGCTGGGGTCGCTGAGGGGCCTGGAGCCCCTCCCACAGCATGGGGGTCGCAGCGCTCTTCTCACCCCGGTGCCCACTTACACTGCGACAGGGAGAGGCTGGTGTGCAGACGGGTCTGGGGGACCGGCTGGCAGGGGGCTGGGATGGGCTGCCCGCACGGGGTGTTGCACACGCCTTCCCCCACTCTGCTGCATGTGTGAGCTGGCGGCACGGCCCTGGCGGCACGTGGCAGGGCAGCGACAGCCCCTGTCTGACCCATCTCAGGAAGGCAGAGCAGGGTCTGGAGGCCAGAAGGGCCAACCTCAAACACACATCACCTGTGAGTGATACCAAGGTGCTAGGGCAGGGCTCAAGGAGCTGCTTGCAACCAGAGGGCACGAGCTGGGGGAATGTGTGCTGGCCCATGGCAGTAAAGAGGACAGCCGTTCCCACCGCTATCGGGCACATGGGGTTTCCCTGCATGCATCAGCCTGGGGGCTCCAGCCTGGGGACAAGGGCTGGGCTCCTGTTGCAGGATCCAGACAGCTGGGGGATATGGGGGGGAGCTCTGTGAGGCATCGACCTGCTGGGTCAGGGAAGCACCGGAGCCTCAGTCTGCTGGGCACAGGCCAGGGGATGCCGCTGACACCAGGTTCACAGGAGGGGGAGAGGGCTCCCTCTGCAGCCCCCTGACCTCTTGGCTGGAGACTGAGCAGGCGCCTGCACCCCAGCCCCGGGCCCTGCCTAGCCCCTGGGCGAAGCAACTGCAGGGAGGAGCTGGCAGGGACACAGAGACCGGGCATGAGACAACGTGACGCCCTCTCGTCTCCCCGCCCCAAGCTGCAGATGGGCAGGTCCCCCCTCCCCCCGCCCCATGCTCTCCTCAGTCACTCGCAGTGCCAGGGTCCCCCACGGCCTCCTGCTCACACCTGCCTGCTCACACTCACCCCCGGTCTGGTTGTAGCGATGCTGCAGCGTGACCAGGTTCCGTTTAAATCCATCCTGCCAGCTCCGCAAGGACATGGTTTCCCCCTTCCAGAAGTCTGGCTCGATGGCCCCTAGTACCCAGTCCGCGCGTGGCTCCTGTCTCTGTGTCTCGCTGTCATAGTGCAGAATTTGCTGGTCATCCACGTAGCTCACAGCAGTGAAGGCGGGCACGTCCGGGCCAGGGTCTGACACCCCCGTGTAGAGATGCTGGTAGGAGTGGAAGCCTGCGGGAGTGACGGTCAGCACTAGCAGGGCAGATGACAGTGCCACAGTGCCCAGTGCCACTTCCCGGAGGGGCCGCAGAGGACAGACACGGGCCTGTGTGAGGCTGAAGTGGGGGCACAGAGTGAGGGAGCGGTGGGTCCCAGAGGAGAGGGCAGAGCCGCCTGGGTGAAGGGCAGGGGCCGGGGAGGAGGGACAGGACCGACCCCGCAGGACACAGGCCCGGCCTGGAGGGGCCACACGGCATGTCCCACTGCCCAGTCGTGCTGCCCCGCACCCTCCGTCCCAGGCACGGGCCCTGCACAGCCCAGGCACTTGGCTCACCCTGCTCTGGCGGAGCCCAACTCAGGGCCTGGGCCCTGCAGCAAGAGCCTGAGCTCAGCCCCAATCAGGCCTTGGTCCTCCTGTGCGGTCGGGGTCTGGGGCTGGAGGGACGCTGCAGAGCAGATGAGGGTCCAGCTGGACAAGCAGCTTCTCTTTGGTGTGCACCTATTCACCTTCCCTGTCAGAGGCAGCAGGCCCCCTCTTCCTGGCCACCAGCAGCTCCCCAGGCAGCAGCAGCCCAGCCAGGAACGGCCGCGCTGGGAGAGGGGAGGTGCTGGGGGCCCGTCCGTGGATTCATCTTGTGAACCGACAGGGAGTGGCAGAGGGAGTGGGGGTCCTGCTTGGCTCTGTGGGGCTCACCTGCCCCAACCTGACCTGATCCCTCCCCTCTCCATCCCAGATGCAGTGGCCCTGCATAGCCCCATGGGGACTGGGGTCACTCCTGGCTGAGCTCCTGGCAGCTGGTCCCACTATCAGGGAATTTAGGGGAACCCCGCAGCCCAGGCTCCCCATGTGGAGCAGAGCAGGATCCTGCAGCCTGGTATAGCAGCGAGGCTGCCTCCCGCCCAGCTACACCCGCACTCCCTACATCGGCACCCAGCTGTCCTACCCCCAGCCCAGCTACAGGCACTGCTACTCACTGGCGCTGGTTCCTGGCACAGCTGCAGTGCCCACGAGCAGCAACAGGAGCAGCAGCCGGGAGCCTGGCACCACCTTCACAGAAGCTCCCTGTGGCGCTTGCAGCCGCAATGTCCGTGCGCAGCAGCCCATCCCGTGCAGCGACAGGTGCACCAGGATGCAGTGCCTCTCGCAGGGAGCTGTAGGGTCACTGCACGGTGCGAGTAGAGATGGGGCCGTGTGAGTTGGGCTCAGGCCCCAAGATTCCCACTGTGGTGTGGTCCCGGCCATCTGCTGCGGGGAATGGAGCTGAAGTTGGTTCCCTGCTCCTTAATTTACACCCAAAAAATGCTTATTAGGAATGAATTCACATTCTACAGAGAGAATATTTCATTAGCTATGCATATTTACTAATTAATGTGTAAAATAATATGCTGCATCAAGTACAGTGCCCTAAATGCTTATCTTGCAATGGATGCTTATCTTGCTAGGATCCTTTGACCTCAGCTGACTTCCTGGCCCTTGTGCAGATGGTTGGACCTGATGATCTTACGAGGTCCCTTCCAGACCTAGTGTCTATGATTCTACACGTGAAGATCAGACAAAGATGGGAGTATGGGCGAAAATACTGCTTGGGGCACCCCAAACTTCTTGGCATTGCCACCAGGGAGCTGGTCTGAAGACCCCCGAGTGCAGCCCTGCCCAGCCCAAAGCATGGCTTGGCCCTGCCAGGCTCCCACCCAATGCCGCCCCCCAAGTATAAAGGCTCAAATAAGGAACTGGCCTTGGGCTGGGATTATGGCCGGAAATCCTTCTTGGGCCACCCCACACAAGGCCCCTGTGGCACTGGGGGACTCTCCTGGACTCCTCTGCCCAGTCTTGCCCAGCACAAAGAGCAGTTTGGCAGTGCCACACAGGGTGTGGTGTTTTCTTTCTGCTGAGGAAGGACCAGGAGCATCTACAGTGCTGACACAGGCTGCTCAGTGGCCCGCCTTAGAGGACGTGCCGTGTGGCTACAACACGGCAGTGGTAAGTGGTGCTCCTGTCCACGCTGGGGTTTAAGATGCACGTGATGCTTTCTCTGGTCTGAAAACTCTGGGCTGGTTGCAGTTTTCAGCAGAGCTACCTGGGCTCTCCATTGTGCAACATGCTGCCCTCTGTGGAGCCTATCCACTGGATCCACCCACTGTTTCACTGGCTGTCTTAACTACCTTATGGCATGGATCACTTGAAGTGCACGTTTTCTAGTCTAAATACCACTTAGATGATGTCAGCAATCTACCACACCCGTGTTGGTTGAAAGATGAAGCTACCAGGGGTACATTGACAGAGCTTTTGAGGGCTGAAACCAATACAGCTGCTTCCAGCTGGTAAATCCGTTGTGATGGAAGGGGCGTTGGGGGGCAGATCAACACCCCCGCGATGGGGGAGGGAGCAGGGGCAGGCACTGCCAAGCCGGGACGTGGGGGGCGTGGGACGTACCCGTGGCTCGTGGGAGTGCGCAGCTCCTGCCGCTGTGCGTAGCCCGGGCAGGCGGGCGGGGGGGGCACGTGCCCCCGGCTCTGCGGGGTGCTGCAGCTGCGGCTGGAGCCGGGGCTGATCTCGGCGGGGGCTGGGCTCGGCACTGGGAGGGGTGCAGCCCCGAAATTTCTCTGCAGCTCTGCTTCCAGCCTCGCACTCAACGGCCAGCCTCCCCCCACCGCCGGGAAGAGCAGCGGCTGCTGAGGGGTGGGAGTAGGGGGGCTGGGGGCCCGGGTTCTCGGGAGGGGAGGGGTCTGGGGGCCGGACCCCTGAGTTGTCTGGGAGGAGGGGCGGGGGAGCAGACCCTGGAGCCCGAGGACGACTTGCAGGCACTCACCGCGCAGGTCTCTGGTCTTGGAGTAGTGAGCTGTGTGCCCGGGTCCGCAGGGGGAAAGACTTTCCTTCCAGCGGCTAGTACAGCGCCGAGCTTCACTGCGCCTGCCCCGCCCTGCCTTGCCCTGCACTTTGGCCCCGCAGCCCTCGGGCATCAAGGGCTGTAGGCTAAGAGAAACCTAGCTGGTTGCTGGCAGGCTGGTTGCGTCGGAGAAAGCCGGGTAGCCAGCCAGCTAGGGGTGCGAGGCGATGGGGGTTTTCTCCGCCGGCCTCTGCCTCGCCGTGAACATGCAAAGCGGAGTCGGGGCCATGCAGCCCCGTCCTGCTCCCCGACCTGTTGGAGGATTGGAAGACGCTGCAGCGGGCCCCGCTCGCACCCGGCGCGGGGGCTGTGCCGCTGGCCGGGCCGGGCCGGGCCGGGTGCCCCAGCGGGGCTCGGAGCTGGCTGAAGCTGGGAGCCCGGACGCTTGGGTCCCCCTCCCCGCGGCCTCCTGGTGTCCCTCACTCGTGACCCGCAGCCCCTGCAAAGCAGCCTGGGCATGAGGCTGGACATGATGCTTGGGCGGTGAGTCTGGGGCTACCCAAGAAAAGTTTCCACCCCCAATTCGTCTAAATCTGGCCCCGCTTTGTTTTCATCGTTCCCGGGCCCACAGGGTGATGAACTATGGAAACCACCGGGGGAATAACAATGGGAGGAAATGTTCACAGGCAAAGAGAAGTGGCTGACGCCCTTGTATCCATCATGTCAGCAGTGCAAACTTCATTGAACAAAGACATCCCTGTTAGCGGCTGTGACAGGAGCAGTCTTGTTGCTCGTAAATTGGGGAATCTGGGTGACGCTGGCGACTTGTAGGGGGGGTGCGTGTGGGTGCACGTGCACCCCCTGTACAAAGGAAGGCAGTTTTCTGTCAGCAATTGATCTTTACAGAAATCAAACTATTTCACAAGTCCAAGTCTACTTCATGGTTTGTTTTTTAATTGGGAAAAGTTAAAATATTGTTTTGAACTGCTGATGCTGAAACCTCTCCATCATGTAGAAACATTTGGCTTTGATAATGTTGTTATGTATGATTCATTTCATTTGGACTTTTACAATCTGTTAATGGGACACTATATATAAGTTTATTGTCTTTTGGCTGGCTTTGATGAAACTTGCAGAAATGGTGGCCTCTGCTGAGAGCGTGATGTGTGCCAAGCTTCAAGGTAATAGATTCAGGGGTTTCTGGAAAACTGCACCTCAAAGTCCTGAAAGCAGAACTTGTGTCATGCATGTGTGTTATGCCTTTGGGGGGGGGGGGTGAAAACTGCAGAAATGGGAGCTCTTACTGAGGCCACAAAGTATGCCAAGCCTCAAGGAGATAGGTATAGGGGATTCTGGGAAACTGCACCCCACATTTCTGAAAGCAAATCTCATATCACATGTTTGTGTTAAGCCACAGCAGGGTGAAAACTGCAGGGATGGTAGCCCTTGCTGAGGCCACAAAGCCTGCCAAGTTTCAAGGAGATACGTGCAAGGGTTTCTGGGAAACTGCACCTCAAGCTGCAGACAAGCAGAACTCGTGCCATGGGTGACCCTGCGTGTGTTGAGGCGCAGTGGGGTGGCAGCTGCACGGATGGTGGCCCCTGCTGAGGCCACGACGCCTGCCAGCTGTGGAGGAGATCGGTGCAGGTGGGCTGTGGGCTGGGTTCTGGGGCCTGCACCTCTGGCTGCTGACAGACAAAACTCGTGACATGGGTGCTTGTGCGACTGTGTCTGTCTTGGGGTATTGTGTGTGGGGGGGGGGAACTACTGCAGGCCTGGTTGCTAGGCTGCTGTGTTACCAGTTACCAATCAGTCATGATTCACTCGGGGACCAGCTCAGTACACAAGACCTAGCTACTACATACCGAGTTAGGGCAGCTCCCCGGTGGCATCGACAGGCAGTTTGGAGTATCCCAAGAAATGTGTTGCCCCATAGTCCCATCCTCATCTGATCTTCCTTTAGGGCGCTGTGCTTGATGCTGCTGCTCCTGCTGCTGCTCGTGGGCACCGCGGCCGACCCAGGAACCAGCGCCAGTGAGTAGCCGAACCGGGGGTGGGACAGAGATGAGTCCTGATGCAGAGTCCTGCTCCCTCCATGTGCGGGGTCCAGGCTGCGGGGTCCCACTAAGCTCCCAGCACTGAGACCTGCCAGCGGGGGCTCGGCAAGCAGCAACCCTGGTCCCCATGGAGCCATTCAGGGCCACTGCATCTGGTCTGGAGCAGGCGGGGGTCAGGTCAGGTCAGGTTGGGGCAGGCGGACCCCACAGAGCCATGCAGGATCCCCCTACCCCCCACCCCTCCAGCACTCCCTGTCGGGTCAGGAGATGAATCCACAGACGGGCACCCAGCGCCTCCCCTCTCCCAGCGCGGCCGTTCCTGCGCTGCCTCTAATGGGGAAGGCAGGTGGGTGCAAACCAAGGACAACCGGCTTGTCCAGCCGGACCCTCATCTGCTCTGCAGGGTCCCTCCGGCCCCAGCCCCAACCGCACAGCAGGACCGAGACCTGAGAGGGGCTGAGCCCAGGCCCCGACACGGGCACACAAGAGCTCCCCAGGAGCAGGGTGGACTGAGTGCCTGGGCTGTGCAGGGCCGTGCCTGGGACGGGGGGTGAGGGGCAGCACAACTGGGCTGTGGGACATGGTGTGTGGCCCCTCCAGGCCAGGCCTGTGCCCTTCTGGGTCATCCCGTCCCTCCTCCCTGGCCTCTGCCCCTCACCCAGCCGGCTCTGCCCTGTCCTGTTGGCCCCACAGGTCCCTCACTCTGCACCTCTGCTCCAGCCTGGCGCAGCCCCATGTTCATCCTCTGTGGACCCTCCGGGAGGGGGCAGTGAGTACTGGGGGCACTGGTATCTGCCCCACTAGTGCTGACCCGTCACTCCCGCAGGCTCCCACTCCTACCAGCATTTCTACACGGGGGTGTCGGATCCCAGCTGAGACGTGCCCGCCTTCACTGCCATGAGCTACGTAGACAACCAGCCAATTCTGCACTATGACAGTGATACACGGAGACAGGAGCCGTGTGGGGACTGGGTGCAGGGGGCCGTTGGACCAGGCTTCTGGGACCGGGAAATCAGGTCCTTGCGGGTCTGGCAGGATGGATTTAAACGGAACCTGCTCACACTGCAGCATCGCTACAACCAGACCGGGGGTGAGTGTGAGCAGGCAGGTGTGGGCAGGAGGCTGTGGGTCTTCGGGGCCTGGCTGACTGATGAGGACATCAGGGAGGCACCTGCCCATCAGCAGCTCAGGGTGGGGAGCCGGGAGGGCATCACATCATCTCGTGTCTGGTCCATGTGTCCCTGCTGTCAGCTCCTCCCTGCAGTCGCCTCGGGCAGGGGCTGGGGCTGGTGCAGGAGCTGGGGCCATGCACCTGCTCAGTCTCCAGCCAAGAGGTCAGGGGGCTGCGGGGGCAGCACTCCCCCCACCCCGTGCATGTGCTGCAAGCAGCATCCCCTGTCCTGTGCCCAGCAGACTGAGGCTCTGGTGATTCCCTGCCCCGGCAGGTCAGTGCCTCGGCACCTGTTACACAGACCCCACTCCCCTCCCACCCAGGCTGTCTGACTCCTGCAGCAGAAGCCCAGCCCTTGTCCAGGCCGATGAACGGAGGGAAACCTTGTGAGCCCGATAGCGGTGGGAATGACTGTTCTCTGTCCTGCCATGAGTCAGTGCACAGCTCCCCAGCTCGCGCCCTGTCCTGTTGCCTGAGCTCCCCGAGCCCTGCCCCAGCACGTCGGTGTCACTGACAGGTGAGCTGTGGTTGGTGCTGGCAGCCTCCAAACCCACTCTGCCTTCCTGAGATGGGTCAGCCAGGGGCTGTCGCTGCCCTGCCACGTGCTGGCAGCTCCGACATGCAGCAGGGAGGGGAGAGGCATGTGTGCCCCATGAGTGAGCCCACCACAGCCCCCTGTGAGCCGGTCCCCCAGACCCGTCTACACACCAGCCTGTCCCTGTCGCAGTGTAAGTGCACTGGGGTGAGAAGAGCGCTGCGACCCCCGTGCTGCGGGAGGGGCTCCAGGCCCCTCGGTCACCCAGACCCCGATGGCCCCTCTGACCCAGGCCAAGTGGTCTGAGTCCTGCATGCAGGGACTGACAGGGTGGGAAGGACAGAGGACCAGGGCTGTGGAGGGAGGACAGACATGAGAGGGCAGGGGCCATGCAGGCCTGCGGTGCCCAGGACAGCTGGCTGCAGGGCTCTGTGTCACCAGCCCTGTGCAGCTGGATCTCCTGGGCTGGGGCACAAGGAGCTTGCGTGACCGGTGCCGTCAGTAAGGGCAAGGGTTGCAGCTCCCACTCCCGGGGTTCCCGCCTGCACCCCTGCCCAGCCCAACCCCCACCCTGCCTCCTGCTCCTTGTCCCGGGGCCTATTCAGCACTGTCTTCTCTCCTGCTGAGAGCCCCTGAAGCACCGCTCTGCTTTCCAGCCTGGACTTCTCCAAGCAGTTTCACCTGCTCCTTCTTCCCCTGACCTCCCCTTCCCCATCCAGGGGCCATTCCCACCCTCCTCCCCAGCCCGGGGCTCCTGCGTTCCCAGGGTGCGCGGGGACAACAGTTGTGTCCCCTCAGCCTTGTTCTCCATGACTGGAGCCCCCGAGCGGTCCCAATGCTGCCCCTGCCCCCTGGGGTGGGCTCTGCCCCTGCCCAACCTGGCAGCCCAGGATGGCACCTGCTCCCTGGGCTGTGACCCTGACCCGGGACCTGGATCTGTGTTTCAGGGTCTCACACTCTGCAGCTCACGTACGGCTGCGAGCTCCGTGAAGACGGCAGCACTGGAGGCCACATGCAGCTGGGTTATGATGGGGGAGACTTCATCAGCTATGACCTGGGAACGTGCACCTGGGTAGCAGCCCCCACACAGGCCCAGGTCACCCAGCGCAGCTGGAATGAGGAGAAGGCCCTTCTTCAGATTACAAGAGCCTACCTGGAGGAGACCTGCATCGAGTGTCCGTGGCAGAACCTGCCGCACGGGGAGGCAGCGCTGCAGAGCAGTGAGTCCCGGTGTCACTGCCCAGGGCAGCAGTCCACCCCCAAAGGGACACCTGCCTCATCCCCTGTGTCCTGGGTGGTGAGTGCTGTGTCTCAGTCCTGTGGCAGGGAGAAATCCCAGCGCTGCTGTGGGACCTGGTGCCCCTGTCCCTGTGGCAGAAATGCCACCGTCGGTGCCCCTCTCCAGAGATCTGTCTCTGCCAGCGTGACAGGCTGGTGTTGAATCCCTCAGGGAGGGGGATCTTCCTCCCTGCTACATGACAAAAGCCTGGTGCCTGGGAGGCGGATGCTCTGGTCACCTGGGGGGGAGGGAAAAGCCCCGCTCACCGGCCCAGGTAGCCAGGGATGCTTTTTAAATTGGTTGGCTAGTGGCCAGCACTGGCAGCTTCGATTGGACCGGGCTGCTGAGGTCAGAAAGGTTATTTAAAGGCCCAGGCCAGGAAGAAGGCAGCCATTAGCCATGCGGTCATCCAGGCAAATCTGAACCTGGCTCTCTCCTCATCACCACATGCTCCAAGAGTGCCCTGCCTCCAGAGGAAACTCCAACCACCTCTGGACGATGTGAGTGAGTAAGCTACTCGAGATCTGACTAGATATTTAGCTTACAGTAACTCAGATGTGTGTTTAAACGGCTGCCTCAGCCACCCTGGTTTGCTCTATGGGATTCCTCTGACATTCCTCTGATATTGCTCTACCTTTTACCCTGTTTCCGCCCTGCCCCCTGTAATCAATAAAGTTCTCCTTGTGACCGGTGTGGGAGACTTATTGAGGGGTGGGTCTAAATTATGCCAAGGAGGCCCCTTAGGTCTGTGGACTAAGGGAGACTTTCTAATAAGCCCCTGACTTGGGAAAGTGCCCCAAGGGCCGGTATTGGGTCTAGGACCCATTGGACAATCAGGCCTGTGTTCTCCAAGGTGCGCAGAGCCAGAAGTGAGTCCAGAGCCTTGGATGGTGGCAGCGGGACCCCAGGCTAGCGGGTGTGCTCCAGGGAAGGGGTCGGCCGGACAGGAGGCACCCCAGGGAGGCACTCGGAGCCTGGAAGGTGGGCGGGCTCAGGGAGGTGGGCGGCTCCACGCAGGAGCGCCCCCTACTGGCCCGCCACAGTCCCTGCCCTGCAGAGCCCACGGGGTGTCCGTGCCCCGGACATGTGTCTGAGAACCAGAGATCAGCTGTATGGGACCCCGTTCCTGCAGCCCCGAGCCCAGTGCAGCTGTGTCTCCCATCCCTGTGCTCCTGCCCAGCACTGTCTGCCCCTGCCTGAAATGGGCGCTGGAGCCAGGTTGTGTGGCCCAGTGCAGGGCCCAGCCTGGCTCCTGGCCACGGTGCTGGGGGTCCCGCAGGGATGGTCGCTCTAATGGGTGTCTCCTCCCTCCCAGAGCGTCCCATGGCACAGGTGAGCGACAGGCCGTCCCAGGATGGACGCACCACCTTGTCCTGCCGGGTCCACGGCTTCTACCTCAAGGATGTGGCTGTCGTTTGGGTGAAGAACGGGGAGGCGCAGACCTAGGAGACAACCCGCTCGGGGGTTCTTCCCAGCGGAGACGGGACCTTCCAGACCTGGGCCACCATTGAGATCGACACGAGCAGCGACCACAACTATACCTGCAGCATGGTGCACGTGAGCCTGGGGGCAGCCCTGAGTGTGTCCTGGGACAAGAACAGGACAGGTGAGTGACCCCTGCATGGGGAGGGAGACGAAACATGGTGCTCAGGGAGAGCAGGGCTGAGTGACCCCACTAAGTGGGGAAGAAACTGGGGGGTTGGAGGATGCAGGGGGCTCCGATGGGGAGGGGACACTGGGCCTGTGCAGCTTTGGGGGCAGGTCTGAGGGTTCCCCTTGCCCACAGGCCCCTTCCCTCTTCCAGAGTACGACCCAACAATGATTATGGGTATTGTTACCGGTGTTGTTTTGCTGGTCGTGCTGGTCTTTGCTATCTCAGTGGCAGCTGTTACCCTCTGCAGTAAGTGCCGGACGAAGCCCTTAGGGCCAAGCCATGCCCAGTCCTTGGGGCAGGAGGGTAGGGAGGGCTCGTCACCTCTGGAGGGAAGTGGGGAGGGCTCATCACGGCCGTGCCTGGGACCTGGGAGGACAGGTGTTCGTCCGGCTGCTCTGGGCTCCCAGGCCCACGTGCACCCATGACCACAGCAGCCAGACCCCAGCCCAGCGCTGCGAGGCTGCCTTGCTGGGGGTCCCGAAGACTGCTCTTGGCTCCACATGGACCGTGCCCCACAGCCCGTCCCCCTCCCCCATGGGGGTGTCCTGGCCCCACGTCCTGGTCTGACCCCCCGGCTCCGTGCTGCGCAGGCAGCTCCTTTCTGGGCTGTGGCCCCAGGTCGGAGCCGTCCGCGGTCGTGGAAGCAGCTGCAGTTGCTGACCTCTGCCTTCTCGCTGCAGGGAGACAGGCAGCATGAAATAAAGTAATGTCCTACGAACTGCCCACCTACAAAGCAGTGTGCAATGAGTGTGAACCCCCCTCCTGTCTCCACCGCCCCGGTGCCGTGGGCTCTGTGCAGAGCAGCCCCTGGGCAGACGGCCTCATCCAGCCCCAAGCTGCCTCCCTGCGCCTGCCAGGTGGTGCCATGGGCTGGGCAGAGCCCTGGGCCTCGCTCCGGTCTGGGGAGTCACAAGGATGCCCGTCACCTGGCGTCTGCAGGTCTTGCGGGCAGGGGCTGATGGGGGGCATTGCACTGGGGAAACCAGTCCCTGCACTCAGGGAGTACTGACCCATCTTCCTTCTCTCTCAGACTGCGAAGCCCGGGAGAGTGAATCCTCGGGGATCTCCCGTGAGTATCACTGTGATGAACCTGACCCAGGGGTGGGGGGCACTGGGGTAGTGGGTAAAATGGGGGGCTGTGGGCAGGGTCCAGGAAGTTGCCTCAAGGCAAGGCAGTCCTGCTGGATCTCAGCTCCCTGGGGTTTGAAGGGTGATGAACCAGGTTAGGGAGGGAGCATCGTGGTGCAGGCGCTGTCTGTACCCTCCGTGCCCGGGTGCCAGTGCTGGTCCAGCCAGGAGCTCGGTGGCTCCTGGGGATGAGGGGTTTCCTGCACCTCGTTCTTGGAGGCTGCTTTCAGCTCCTGGACCCTGTCCTGTGGGGGTACCTCACCCCTGCCCCGGCTCCTGTGTGCTGGGGCAGGGCTATTTTCTGGGCTGGGGTCAGGTGTCATCTCCCTCCTGTGGAGCCGGCAAGTCTCACTGGATGTTTGGCCATTGGGCTGCAGGCAATCCCACCACCTCAGGGCGAGCCCTGGGCAAGGGGCAGGGGCAGGGGCCAGCTCAGAGGTGCAGCTACCAGCCCCATGACATGGCCAGTGCCTGGTCCCCACTGGCTGCAGGACAGGGTGAGTGCAAAGACCCTCCTGGCTGAGCTGGCAGCAGTTTGTGCCCACCTGGCTCTCCTGAGCCTGGGATAGGAGGTGCAGGATGGGGCTGGAGGATCTCATGGGGCCGGAGACACCCCACTAACTCCAGTCGTTTCTCCCTGCACAGGGAGCAATGTCTACTTCAGCACCTGAACCAAAACTAAGTGCAAGGGGCTCTGGCCTGAGGGACCCCCCAAAGGAGATGCCTCCCCTCTCTGAGCCAGCCCTGGGAGCCCGGGTCACCCCAATCCAGGCTGCTATGAGGCCGAGCATGTCTGGGTCTGCAGCAGCCCCTCTGCTCCTTGCGGGGAGAGGGGCAGAGTGGGGGTGTCCAGGGAAGGGGCTGCACCCAGAGCACTGCTGGGAGTAGAGTCGGTGCACCGTGGTGGTGAGCTGGGAAGGGGCATCTCGTCCCCTTGGTGCAGGGGCTGGCCCCAGGTCAGTGCCTGCCCCGTGCTGCATCCCTCCAGCTGCTGCATCTCCTGTGTCTTGCTCCCACAGCTGAGCAGAGCCCCGTGGCGCCTGCACCTCGCCCTTAGGGTCCTGTGGAGGCATCCAAGCACTTTTTTGTTTTTGCCTGGAATTTGCACAGACCTCTGCACACACCCTGAAAATACTGCTTTTTGAGGAGAGGTTGCCCTCTTGGACCGGGGAAAAAAAAAGAATCATACACTACAAGTCAAATACTTACTTTACAATTTTAATTTTATTATTATTTTGCTTGCATCCTGTATATAGAGATGACTGCATAATCAGTCAAAAGTAGTCTTACTTTTGTATATTGTGTGTGTGTGTGTGTGTGTGTGTGTAGCTGTGGGGTTAATAGGGTATGAGATAGGCGGAGGTTGTGGGGACAGGATGTGGGTGTGTGGTTTCTGTGGGGCATCAGAGATTGTGGCAGCGTGTGGGGAAATCCTGGCACAGCGCCCGCTGGTGTGTGGGCTTCATGCAGCGCATGTGTAGCTCCTGCACTCATGCAGTACAAGGGGAAGACTGGGGTGCGTGTGTGTGTGTGTGTGCGTGCTTGCTCGCTCACTGGAGAGCCCAGCTAATAATATTAACTGCAGGCAGCCCAGTTTTCAGACCAGAGGAAGAGCCGGGTGCATCTTAAATCCCAGGGTTACCACTGCCGTGCTGTAGGCACACGACACTTCCTCCAAGGTGGGTCGCTGAGCAGCCTGTGTCAGGACTGTAGATGCTCCTGGTCCTTCCTCCACAGAAAGGAAACCCCACACCTTGTTTGGCACGGCCAAACTGCGCTTTGGGCCAGACAAGACTCTGGGCAGTGGTATCCGGAAGAGTCCCCCAGTGCCACAGAGGCACGGTGTAGGGTGGCCCAGGAAGGATGTCCAGCCATGATCCAACCCAAAATCAGTCCCTTAATTGAGCCAATATACTTAGCGCAGTGGGGGGACAGGGGGAAGTGGGGGGGTCTGTTGGGAGCCTGGCACGGCCAAGCCACGTTTTAGGCTGGGGAGGGCTGCGATCAGGGGTTTTCGGGATAGTCCCCCTGTGGCATTGACAGGAAGTTTGGAGTGGCCCCAGAAGTATTTTGCCCCATAATCCCATCCTCATCTGATCTTCATTTAGGGCACTGTACTTGATGCAGGATATTATTTTACGCATTAATTAGTAAATATGCATAGATAATACAATTATCTCTCTGTCGAATGTGTCATCCAGGAATAACAAGCTTTTCTTGGGTGTAGATTAAGGAGTAAGGAAGCAACTTCAGCCAGGTTCCCTGCAGCGGTTGGCTGGGGCTGGGCCGTGGCCCACCCACAGTCTTACAGGACACACACACACACACACACACACAAGTCTTCTGTGACACGCGCACACACACACAAAACCCAGTCTTCCACACCCACACACACACACCAGTCTTCCAGGAGTCACACAGAGGCAAACCCAGTCTTCCAGGACACACACAAACACACCCACAACCCTCTCTTCCAAGACATGCTCACACCAGTCTTCCAGGACACACAGAGACACACACCCCATTCTTCCAGGACATGCACACACACCACTCTTCCTGGCACAAAAGCACACAAATACAACCCTGTCTTCCAGAGCATGCACACATATATCAGTCTTCCATCACACACACATACACAACCCACTATTCCAGGACACATGTACACACACGCTAGGCCTTCTTCCAGGACACACACACACACACACACACACCCCAGTCTTCCAGGACTTACAAAGAATGCAGTCTCTCCGCACATGTGTGCACACACACCGGTCTTCAAGCCAACATCCATGCACACACACACCAGTCTTCCAGGAGACACACAGATGCATAACCCAGTCTTCCAGGACATACACACATAGAATGCATTTTTCCAGCACACACACACATGCACGCACCAGTCTTCCAGGAAACACACACACACAAGCACACCCACAACCCACTCTTCCAAGACACACAAACACCACTCTTCCCAGGCGTGCGCGCACACACACACACACTCAACCCAATCTTCCAGGACATACACACACATAACACAGTCTCTCCGCACACCTCCCCCCTCCCTCAATCTTCCAGGACAACCCCACTCCTCCAAGTCTTCCTGTGGACACACACACACACATATGAATCTTCCAGGAAACACAGAAGCCAGTCTTCCAGGAGACACATGCACACCAGTCTTCAAGGGGTCACCCCCTTACCCACACCCCCACACTCACACCAGTCTTCCAGGAGACACACAGATGCATAACTCAAGTCTTCCAGGACACACACACTATCCCATCTTCCAGGATACCTTCCCCACAGTCTTCCAGGACACACACACACACACAGACACACACGCACACGTCTTTGAGGACACACAAATACCACTCTTCCCAGACACACACAGACATACACATACAACCCAGTCTTCCAGGATGGACAAACACACATGCATACACTAGGCTTGCAGGACACACAAATGTCACTCTTCCAAGGCGCACACACACACACAGACATACAACCCAGTTTTCCAGGGCATGCACACACATAATGTAGTCTTCCAGCATGCACACGCACACACACACACATACATACATACATACATGCATACACACACACACACGCCAGTCTTCCAGTACACCCCCTCAGTCTTCTAGCACATGCATGCATGCGCACACATGCACACGCACCAATCCTCCAGTACACACACACATACACAGAACCCAGTCCTCCAAAACATACACACACACCCTAGTCTTCCAGCACACAAACACAGGCAT
Organism: Alligator mississippiensis; assembly: GCF_030867095.1. NCBI lineage: Eukaryota > Metazoa > Chordata > Crocodylia > Alligatoridae > Alligator > Alligator mississippiensis. The sequence continues at coordinate 302,495,717 of NC_081826.1, forward strand.
ACACACTCACACAACCCAGTCTTCTAGGACACACACACACAAGCCTTGCACAAAGCAAGACGATCCCCGAGCGAGGCAAAAAAGGGAAAGGGGCCAGGAGGCTTCCCTGGCTGACCAGAGAAATCCAGGGCAGCCTAAGGGCCAAAGGGGAGCACATAAAAAGTGGAAACAGGGTGAGATCACTAAAGATGAATATACCTTCTCTGCTCGTGCTTGTAGGGAGGCAGTTAGGCGGGCCAAAGCTACCATGGAGCTGAGGATGGCAACCCAAGTAAAGGACAACAAGAAATTGTTTTTTAGATATATAGGGAGTAAAAGGAAGGCCCAGGGAGGAATAGGACCCCTGCTAAATGGGCAGAAACAATTGGTGACAGATAGGGGGGACAAGGCTGAACTCCTCAACGAGTTCTTTGCCTCAGTGTTCCTAAGCGAGGGGCACGACAAGTCTCTCACTGGGGTTGTAGAGAGGCAGCAGCAAGGCGCCAGACTGCCATGCGTAGATCCTGAGGTGGTGCAGAGTCACTTGGAAGAACTGGATGCCTTTAAGTCTGCAGGCCCGGATGAGCTCCATCCGAGGGTGCTGAAGGCACTGGCCGACATCATTGCAGAGCCACTGGCGGGAATATTCGAACGCTCGTGGCGCACAGGCCAAGTCCCGGAGGACTGGAAAAGGGCTAACGTGGTCCCCATTTTGAAAAAGGGGAGGAAGGAGGACCCGGGCAACTAGAGGCCAGTCAGTCTCACCTCCATCCTTGGTAAAGTCTTTGAAAAAATTATCAAGGCTCACATTTGTGAGAGCCCGGCAGGGCGGATTATGCTGAGGGGAAACCAGCACGGGTTTGTGGCGGGCAGATCGTGCCTGAACAACCTAGTCTCTTTCTATGACCAGGTTACGAAACGCCTGGACACAGGAGGAGGGGTGGATGTCGTATACTTAGACTTCAGGAAGGCCTTCGATACGGTATCCCACCCCATACTGGTGAACAAATTAAGAGGCTGTGATGTGGATGACTGCACGGTCCGGTGGGTGGCGAATTGGCTAGAGGGTCGCACCCAGAGAGTCGTGGTGGATGGGTCGGTCTCGACCTGGAAGGGTGTGGGCAGTGGGGTCCCGCAGGGCTCGGTCCTTGGACCGATACTCTTTAATGTCTTCATCGGTGACTTGGACGTGGGAGTGAAATGTACTCTGTCCAAGTTTGCAGATGACACAAAGCTATGGGGAGAAGTGGATATGCCAGAGGGCAGGGAACAGCTGCGGGCAGACCTGGATAGGTTGGACAAGTGGGCAGAAAACAACAGGATGCAGTTCAACAAGGAGAAATGCAAAGTGCTGCACCTAGGGAGGAAAAATGTCCAGCACACCTACAGCCTAGGGAATGACCTGCTGGGTGGCACAGAGGTGGAAAGGGATCTCGGAGTCCTAGTGGACTCCGAGATGAACATGAGCCGGCAGTGTGACGAAGCCATCAGAAAAGCTAATGGCACTTTATCGTGCATCAGCAGATGCATGACGAATAGGTCCAAGGAGGTGATACTTCCCCTCTATCGGGCACTGGTCAGACCGCAGTTGGAGTACTGCGTGCAATTCTGGGCGCCACACTTCAAGAGGGATGCGGATAACCTGGAGAGGGTCCAGAGAAGGGCAACTCGTATGGTCAAGGGCCTGCAGACCAAGCCCTACGAGAAGAGACTAGAGAAACTGGATCTTTTCAGCCTCCGCAAGAGAAGGTTGAGAGGCGACCTTGTGGCTGCCTTTAAGTTCATCACGGGGGCACAGAAGCGAATTGGTGAGGTTTTATTCACCAAGGCGCCCCGGGGGTCACAAGAAACAATGGCCACAAGCTAGCAGAGAGCAGATTTAGACTGGACATTAGGAAGAACTTCTTCACAGTTTGAGTGGCCAAGGTCTGGAACGGGCTCCCAAGGGAGGTGGTGCTCTCCCCTACCCTGGGGGTCTTCAAGAGGAGGTTAGATGAGTATCTAGCTGGGGTCATCTAGACCCAGCACTCTTTCCTGCCTATGCAGGGGGTCGGACTCCATGATCTATTGAGGTCCCTTCTGACCCTAATATCTATGAATCTATGAATCTATGAAAGCCAGTCTTCCAGGACACATGGACACACAGACGCACACAACCCTGTCTTTCAGCAGACTCACACTGACACACACAAAGCCTCATCTTCCAGGACACACGCATGCATACACACACACACACACACACACACACACACACACACACACACACACTGCAGGCTTCTAGCACCTGCATGCTTGTGTACACACAGACCCAAACAGACCCACTTACACAGACACAGAGACCCAGGCTTCCCAGACATGCATACATGCACCCACACATGCAGACATACACATGCACACACATGCAGACTGCATGCTTCTCTGATATGCACACACACTTGCACAGGACCCAGGCTTCCAGGACACACACACACACACAACCCATGAGTTCAAGACACACGCACACACATATGCTCCCCTCCCCTCTCACTCCCAGTACCCTGACCTCTGCCTTCTCCCCCCGCCTGCCCTGTGCTCCATGCCCCCCGCCCCTGCCCGGCTCCCATAGGCAG